>NC_138049.1:67857557-68192557 GCF_964194185.1 Rhinolophus hipposideros
GGGCATAGCCCTGTACCCTGCTCTGCTTTTTCCCTTACTTCTCTTTATTTCACTACTTTGCAATGGTCTGTCCTCTATCATGTTATTGAATAAATCAGAAGATTTTTTCAAGGATTCCATGAGGTACCCTGCTTTGTGCTAGACCATTGGGGATTCAGGGTAATTATGTCACAGCTGTTTTACACTGTGAAACTTATATCCTGATTGGGGAGATAAAACCTAAGCACAAACAATCTTAATGAATAACATAAGACAATTAAGTGCTAAGTTACTCTTTAAAATGTAGACTACTTCAAGTGGAGAGTGAATACCCTGGGGTTTCAGCAGTAACAGATGATCATAGATCTGGGGGCAAATGGGATCTAAACTAGGTTTTGGTAAAATTTGGTGTGAAGGCTATCTTGGCCATTAACTGACAGAATGAGACTTGGCAGTGAGAAGGAACTTGCTTTGGTCTTATTAGTAATTTTCTGCTTCCCTCTTTTTTTTGTGAACTTTGAGTTCATTGACAGTTACCTTTCTCAGTTCTATGAATCCAATTTCTTCTCATCTGTCCATTGTTCCTCATAATTTATATAGACATCTGGCTGGATATTGCTGTTTAAAAACAAACTGAAGCCCCTCTTGAGGTCAGGTGAGGTTGTGGAGTCAGCTTGCCAGTTTGCCAAGCCACCTGCAGCGTTGGCTCTGCCAGATACTCTCCAGGGTTTTTCTATGGTATGTTACAAACAACTCCTTGAAGTTTTTACAGCACACCTGTTTCATGTCGATAAGCATGCATTCAAAATAACATTTCCTTTGCCCACACCTTTCCCATGTGGTGGATAAAAGTAAAATGCAGCAAGGTAAAATTGTAAGTCTAGATAAGGGATGGGAATGCTTTCCTGTTGATGGGAATATGCAGCTGGGTTAGAGGTGGGCTTATACTTCATTTACACGGCAAAATCCTCACTGGGAAGTCCTGCAGATGAATCCAAGACTGTGGAGGACAAGAGGTCTAAGACTCCATTTAAGCACTGAGAATTCTCAGAATAGATTGGTTTAACCTCATACTCTGACCTTGGGAACTTAAAGATTCGGAGCCACAGTGTGTTGAGATGATCATCTCTTGACAATGTCCTCAGTGATTTTTTTCCATGGATTTTTAATTTCCTTAAAATGTAGATTACTTCCAGTGGAGAGTAAATCTGCCTGCCTAGCATTCTTTGGGATACTGTGGCTGACTAGAAAAGAATTTGAGACAGTTCCTATTTTTATAAAATTGACAGAGACTGAAGGGACATACATGAAAATGACTTATTGAAGCTTATGCAGAAGTCTAAAACCTAGAACAAATTTGATTATAGTAATAATAGCAAATACATGTTGAGCACTTAGTGTATACCAAGCACTATTTTAAATTTACAAGAGCTAAGGTGGGTGTAGATTTGACAGAGAAAAGTGAACGTGTGAATCTGGGCCTTCACAATGCTATATTCTCATACCCTGTCCACCTTATCACCTGACCTTCAGATCTATTAGTCCTTCTGATCCAAGACTAAATCTCAGCCTTTCAGAGAAGACTTCCTTCACATCTAGAGCTATAACTGTCCAATATAGATGCCACAAGCTGGATATTTAAATTAATTAAAATTAAATAAGATGAAGAATTGAACTCCTTAGTTCAATTAGTCATATTTCAGGTACTCAGTAGCCACAAGTAGATAGTGGCTATCATGTTGTATTGCACCGATATAGAACATTTCACGGATACAGGATGTGGTATTGGACAACATTGGATAGGCTATAGATCTCCATAACACATAGCTGCATTCGTAACAGTCAGTGTACTTGAATTACACGTACAGCCTCTGTCTTCTCCACTGGATTATGTGCCCCATAGAGCATAGACTTTCTATCTTCCTAACCATGGTACACCCATCATCCAGCACAGGTCTAGTGTATCTGGTATCTGATGCACAGTAATATTTTTGACCATTCACCAAAACATAGCGAGAAATTAATAACTGTCTGGATGAGTCAGAAAATGTCACCCAGGAGAGATAACATTTGGACTGAATATTGAAGAATGAATGTGAGCTTGCCAGATTGAAAAAGGGACAGATATTTAAAAAAGCAGACCAGCATATTCAAAGAGAGTCACTGTAGCCTATGTCTGAGGAAAAGATCAAGTAAGAAGTTCGAAGTGGTTGGAGCAGAGAGTGTATGTGTTATGGGAGAGGTCTGGAGGTGGGTTTAGGTAGAAGAGGTGCAGTTAGAGACAGATAGTGAAGAATGTTTTTGTTTTGTAATGATTTTAGGCCTTTTTTTCTGAAGGCAACAGATGCCAAAGAAAGGGTATAGGGGAAGGGATTGTTCTGACCAGATGCGTTTATTTATCCATTCATTTATTTTTAGCAGCATAATTATGGAAGCGAAGTGGAAGATGGACTAAAGTGGAAAGAAACAGGCAGAGAAACAAGCTATTGTTTGGTTGCAGCAGCTGGGGCTGCAATCAGGGAATAGGTCTGAGGTAGGACAGACAGGATTTGGTGGCATGTTGATGAAGTGGTTGGTTGCACAAGGACAGAGATAAGGAATATGGAAAGAGAAAGAGGTTTGGAAAAGAGATGACTTACCTTGATGTACCTAAAGGAAATACAGTGGATTAGGAAATTGGCCCAGGAGAGATGAGGGCTGGAGATACAGATTGAATAGAGTGGTCAGCTTTTAGATTTGGTGGAAGCCATAGGAGCCACATGAGAGGACTTATAGTGTAAGAAAAGATGGTGATGAAAGTAAAATGCTGGAAAATACTTACATTTAAAGTATCTAAACAGGAAAAGCCAATGAAACCACTTGAGAAGGGACAAACATAGAGGCAAAAAAAAGAGGACGTTTTAAGAATAGAAAGTGTAACTTTACTAACAATGGTCACCGCAATAAACTTTAATTAAAAAAAAAAAAGAATAGAAAGTGAGCAATAGAAGTCCTGAAAGACCAAATGTTGGTTATTAGCATCTAGGGCTGTGCTAATAACAACCTACATTCTTTTCACATTTCTTAAGCATAGTTAGCACTGATGCTAAATCAATGAAGCCTAGCCACAGATGAATGTTTTCCGGCATTAGTGGACCCCCTTCCTTCTTTCCCTTGTCAGAAACTACTCTCCTGTTCTCACCTGTCAAAAGGAGAGGCCTTAGAACTCATTTTCAGGAGGGTTTATGTGATCAATAGCATCTTCACATTTCTCCCAGTGGCATTTAATAAAGATCATTCTTTCCACAGATGGGTGTATAAAACTGAACTTACTCTGTGACACCTTAAAAGAGAGAACCAAGAAATAAGGATTAGATGCTAAATGGAGGCTGAATATGGTTCTAATGTTGGACTGTCATTTTCTTGAGAGCAGGACGTTTTATCATCTCTGGGTAATGCCTGACATATAGAGAAGGCCTTTAATCTCTGTCTGTTGCACTGATACATTGAACTATTCAAAGAATTAGTTGGACTGTCTTGGGAGTTAATGAGTTGTCTGTTACTGGAAATATTTGAGCAGAAGTTATATATCCCCTAAAAGAGTATAGTCAGTAGATTCCATGTGTTGGGGAAGGTTGAAATGGAGGAACTGGCTGCCTTTCTAGTCCACTATGCTCTGGTCATATCTAGCAAGACTTGTGATGGATGGAAACCTGAACTTTGAACACACACTGTTTGAAAGTGTAACAGTGTAAGAAGAGAGAAATGATATGAAAATGATGAGTTGTCTGGAGATCTGGCATTCATATTCCCCTACCTGCCATCCAGATATCTGACACATAAAAACTCACCATAACAGAATCGAGTTTAAGAAAACAATTCACAGAGGATGCTGTCTCTTGACTATCCCCCCAGCTGTATCTTTTAGTTAAATGCACCCTATTTGTCCCAGTGTCCCCAACAGCACTGTGTTAGTTGAATGGGAACATATCCCAGCCCTCCAATATAGCTCAGAGAAACACTGGTAAGGTTGATTCAGAAAGTAGGAGGAGCTGTGTCCTGAGTGTTCATTTGAAAAATAAACGATAAATACCAAGAGAAAAGTCTGATGATTTTGCTGTTGAGTTTGAGTAGAGTTGAAATTCGCTGTAAGGAATCTGGATATGTGATAACACTTG
Source organism: Rhinolophus hipposideros (assembly GCF_964194185.1). Classification (NCBI taxonomy): domain Eukaryota; kingdom Metazoa; phylum Chordata; class Mammalia; order Chiroptera; family Rhinolophidae; genus Rhinolophus; species Rhinolophus hipposideros. The sequence continues at coordinate 67,861,694 of NC_138049.1, forward strand.
AAGGGAAAAATTCTTAAGATGCACAGGATTTACCTGTCAAGGTGCTGACAACTTTGGAATTCTATCTTCAGTGCTACAAGTTTGTTTCCAAGTTGTTAGTTAAATAAAAGATAAGCAAGAGTTCAAATTAGTCTTATCAGACTACTATGTGACTCTGACATCCAGAATACTTATTAGCTAACTAAAAAAAAGAAAGAAAGAAAGAAAAAAGTTCTATTTGTATACTAGTCATAATAGACAATAGGGAACGATGGAAAGCATGGGTTCTGGTGGTTGCCAACCTAGGTTTGACTGGGGCCCAGCTTTTTGATTTTGGCAAGTTGCTCCCCCCTCGCTAGATTTCATTGTTTTAATCTGTAAAACAGGACTACTAATGCCTACATCATAATTGCTGTGAGAATGAAATTAGTTATTGTAAATTCTATATAAAGTGGTTAATATATAACTTGATTCTTGAAAACAGGATATTTTTCAGAGCAATCAACACGGTAATTTTCATGAGGACGGGGTCGATTAACTATATAGAGACAGGATCAAGATATTTTGCCACATTTACAGGGGAGACTGAGACATCCCCAAATCTAAGAACTTTACAATGGAATGAAATTCCTCTGACTTTGTCCCCCTTTCCTGTTGCCTGTTGAGATGACTGGGAAAGCTGTTAGCAAACAAGTGCTTAACTCCTCTGGGATTGATGAGTCAAAGGCAAAAGCTGAGAGTAATCTCTAAGCCTCTGTGACCCTGAGCCCTCCCTCCTCCCAGGTTGTGACTGACTCTTGCCCAGTTTTGCTTTATCTCACCATGGAGACAAATATTCTCGGGAGAGAAGCAGGATTTGCTGAGCTTGTTATTGCTTCAGTAACATCTCACAGGTATTGTGCAGCTGCCTTCTCTCTAGCTGACCCCTTGCCTCCTTTCCTCTGAATAAGCCTAGATAGTTACCCCCAACCACATTTCCACTGCAGATAGGAGCGTCGCCTTGCTCCTTGGTCCTTGGTTGCCAGCTGTGACAATATCGTCACCTCCCCAGTGCCACACTGTTGTGCAATATTCATAACCTGGCCTTTGGCGTCAAACTCAACCAAGGTTTCCATCTTGCTCTTGGTACCTACCTAACTTCTCTTACCCTCAGCTTCTCTGCTCCATAAAACAGGAGCATAGCACCTCGTGTTTGTGGGAACTCAAGGAGACAATTGGCTTTGGAGTAAGCATTTCACACAGTTAGCTTCAAGGTTATTATTATTAAAAATGTTTTTTGGAAGTTTGAATCTGCTTTTGGAACAACTGACTGTGGATTCCAAATAGCCTTGGTAGGAGTATTAACTCTGAAAAGCTACTGACTCAGACTCCTGTCATACCTCTCCTAGTGGCAAAATGCCTCGCCACATGATTGGTTGAATGACTCTGTATCAGTTTCCTTTTGCTGCATTTATTATTGCTCGTGAGTCTATGGGCTAGCTAGGTAGTTCTGGGCTGTACTTAATTGATCTTTGCTTTTTTCACTAAAAATGTTCACTAACGCATCTTATGTCTGTTGTTGGCTTGGTTAGGAACAGGCTGTTTTAAGAATATCTGCTTCACGTGGCTGGCCATCAGTTTAGGTGATGTGGAAGACTGCCTGTGTGTTTTCTCTCTTCCAGCAGGCTAACCCAAACTTATCCTCATGCTGGTAGGCAAATTCCGAGAAAGGGGGATACAGCATTCAAAGCCTATTGAGGCCCAAGCTTAGAACTAGCATGCCATCACTTCTGTGGCATTTTATCAGCCAAAGCAAGTCACAAATCCAGCCCAGATTCAAGAGATGGGAAAATAGACCTCACTTAGTAAAGGGAAGATGTGCAATTGAGCAACATTTGGGACCATCAGTCTACCACATCCTCATTTTAAATTAGTCTTTAACCCTGGGTTCCAACATCCTTGATTTAGTAACTGGTATACAAAGGTGAGCTATTAACCCACTGTATTCCATCCCAGGGTCCAAACTTACTGGCTCTTTACTGTGCTTCAGCAATCATTTTCTTGACGCCAGTGGAAAGAAAGATACACATAGAGGTGGTCAAGTGTCTGTCCTTCCTTTTCCACTTCTCTTTTTCTCCCACTCTCCCACCCCCTACTGAATGTTCTTTGAACCCTGTGATCTCTTCTACTCTGAAGAGTAAAACAAATGTAGAAATTGGTAGGGAAAAATAGTGCAGTAAAATCCCAACTTCTAAAAGTTCTGTTCTATATTTGCTCTTGGAATCACCCCACAGTTAAAATAATGTACAGTCGTCACTTGATATTCAGTTTTGAGAAATGAGTCTCTTTTTTCCTCACCTCTAATGTCTATTGTCAATATTTACTTTTCACCATGGAATGGTTATTGCAAAATTTTCCCCACACTGAGTACTTTTTTAGTCTTTCTGTAGCACGTAGGCCCACCAAGACCAACATCTCAGGGCTTACTTCCCAGAGGTCATTTTTTTCACATGATCTGTAGATGTTACTTAGGTGTCTGGAAACACAAAGCCGAGTCAGGAGGAGGGAAAATGAAGAGCAAAGTATCAGAAGGAAATGCTATGACTTCCAATCCTGGGAAGTGATGCTCAAGAACCAGTGAAACAGAGGCAAAAACACACAAAGAGCTACTCTGGAATGGCTGACTCCATCAAGTATGAATCTCAGGGAATTATAGTTCCAAAGTGACATGAAAAGCCAGAAGCATGATTCCTACACCCACAGACATTACATTCTGGTTGTAAAGGCAGGTCCTGATAGAGTAACAGACAATGACATTAGAAAAGAGGTCATTAAGTGCACAGTTGGGAGGAAAGGACTATAAAGAACAAAGAATTATAAAAATGGTCTGGAGTGGCTAGGAAGACTGACAAAGTCTGGCACGCTGAAAACATATTTTCTGAGATGACTCAGAATGAATGATTGGGTCTCAAACAGGGGTAAAAGGAGTCAAGGAGACTCTGTGCTTCTTTATTGTTTTTTCATAGTTTTCTGATCGAGCTTCAGGGCTGGAACATGTGATCTAGACCTTAAGATGTCATTTAGAAGAATCCCTTTCTTGCCATCCACTGTTTGAAAATGCTGAAAATCTTCTTCCACAAACCTTTCCCTCAGGCCTTGACTAAGTTGGCAATACTCCAAACCTTATTGTATGGAAAATTGACTGTCACTTTGCGTTTCTGCAGACACACCCTGAAGTAGGGAAAACTTAAGGCTCCTTGAAGGAGACAGTTCATTTCCCTAATCAGCACAGACCCATCACCTCTGCTTCAAAGCTCTCATTTCACATCTGAATCAAAGGATGGCCTAACCATGGAACGCAGCCCTTCCCTGCCTTTTTTGCCCCTGTCAAAGTGAAAAATGGCTGGGTGGGAACTCTAATTATGTGGAACATGCTGGCACTGTTTTCATGTCTAAGAAAATTGGTATAACAACCATCCTTGAAGCAGATGAAGTGATGCCATGGTGACTACAGATATGTGCTGGTTGGCTTAGCAGTAGCAACAAAACCTAGCATTTGCAATGTTTTATAATTTTAAGGAATGTTTACATAATGTTATTTCATCAAAATCTTGTTTAATTTAGTACCCTAGACCTGATAACTATTATCATCTGCTGTCATTTCTCAGATGAAGAGGCTGAGGCTTAGAGTCTAAATTGACTTAAGTAAGTTAATAATGAAGAGCTAGAATCTAGATTTTTTCCCCAACTCTCAGCTCAGTGTTATTTTTACTATCATGTGATGAATTGTATTCATTCATCTTATGAATTTTTTTCTTTTTAATTTGCTAACTTACTTTCTGTAAAGAGCCCCCCAAACAAACAAACAAACAAATAAATAAATAAATGTCCTTGGTCTTTGTCCTTTTTCAAAAGGAAACTGAAAAGATTCAAAAGATTTGTCCCATAAAGTCAATCACAACCTTGCTGTTGTAAGTACTCTAGGCCATTTTTGTCTACTGGTCCTTTTAGGACTTTTAAGATATACAACATAGATATAGGGGAGGAAAAATATTTTAAAATTTAGCAATTTTCTTCCTTTCTACTCTAAAAATATGGGTCTATTGCTTGTTAATGTTGACAACATCCCGGTGAGGTAAGGAGGTCAGGAGCACTATTATCTCTCTGTTTTTAAAAGTGTGTACACAGAGAGGAAATAATTTGCTCAAGGACATGGTGACTCAGTTGGTAGAGGAGCCAGGATGAAAACAGCCCTCATTTTTTACTTTCAATACACACCACGACTATGATCCACACGAGTTATGGGATTATGGCCCTTGACAAACAAGCGCATATTAGTCAGACATGGAAATAATTATGTCCCTTTCACATTCTGAACAGAAAGTGAACTCTCAAAGATATTCGCAGAAAGGAAGCCAAAGATTCCCCAAGACTTTATTTATTGTTATTATTATTACTCTTATTTTTAAGTCACAAATGGTTGGTCTGAAAATGGGGGAAAAAAACATTTCCTTGTCTTTTTTTTCTCAGGTCTGGCCTCATATAACACCCCCTATCACAGCTCTGTGGGAAGAAGGATTATATTTTCCACTATTCCTAGGGTAGATTTTGTTCTTTTAAAATAAACAAACACTTCAAAACTTTTTTTCTTCTAATATTAGCTTTGGTCTTGAACCAGAATTGATTTGGCATTAAGTAACTAGAAAGGACAAATTATATTCTCAATGAGTAGAGAGAAGATTCTCTTTTGACAATCTGTTAGAATCATCATCCAATATGATGAACCATAAGTGGGATTGATTTTGATGAAGCAAATTAATGACAGATAACCATTCATCACCCACCTTAGCTGGGGTCCCTTAAAGATGCCAACGGAGGCAGCTGCCTACATCCCTATTTTCCCTAGACCATGTGTCATGAATCTGGTTGTGCAATAATAAATTATTATTATTTTTAACTCAAGAACAGGTTGCCATTTTCAACTCACATGAAGATTATGTGTAGTGCCTAATGGACACCTGACTCTGTTCTTCCTAGTACTTTTATTTCTCTACTTTCTCACATGCTGCTAGTAAAGTTAGAATAAACAGCAGGTGACTTACCTGCTGAAATAACTCACTGGTATTTGATCCTCTTATTGGAACATGTACTTTTACTTATAATGTGTCATCAAAAATTGTATTTGCAGAATAAACAATTAGGATTAGATGTAGTGTGGTGATGGAGCCCTCTTTCTCTAGTGATCGAGAAAACATGATTGTTGAGAGAAAATATGAATGGGCGAGTGGAGATGTGAATTGCCTGTCTTAGTCTTCTAGGACGGCCATGACAAAATACCACAGATTGGGTGACTTAAATAACAGAAATTTATTTCTCACAGTCTGGAGGCTGGAAAATCCAAGATCAAGCTGCCAGCAAGATAGGTTTCATTCTGAGCCCTCTTCTCTTAGCTTATAGACCATCACCATCTTACTGTGTGTTCACATGACCTCTTCTTATGTGTACATAGGGAGGGAGAGAGAATAAGCAGGCTTTCTGATGATCTTTTCATAAAGACACAAACCTTATCAGATCAAGGTCTCATACTTATGACCTCATTCAACCTTACTTCCTTAGAGGTCCCTTCTCCAAATACAGCTGTTCTCTGGGTTAAGGCTTCAGCAGATGAATTTTAAGGGACACAAACATTCCGTCAGTAAAAAGCCCCAAATGCAGAAGTCTCATACCAAATCCCCAAAGCATGAGCAGACTTTATTCCTAAAGTTTAGACAGATGCTTCTCCTCCTAATGTAATAAAGAGAGCTTCTACTTCAGAACTATGCTCTGGATGAAACAAGTATTGGCAAATCAAAGATTAGTTGTTAAAGGAATACTTTTTATTACCCCAAATATAATTGTTTCCTTAAATTATTGTAGAAAGATGTGAAATGGGGATGCCCCATAATCTGTAGTCCTGACTAAGGCTCCAAGCAAAAGAAAAAGGTGCCAAACATCTAAGCATTCTAGAGAGTGATGCTAGACTATCCATGCAGGACTTGCTAAGAGATGGTAAGAGTGGTTCTGTGACCTGTCACTTACCTCCAATTTAATTTTAAGAAAGGGGGTGAGATGGAGGTAATGGATGAGAGGAAGATTTCTTGGAAGAAAAGTACAGGCTGGGTTGGAAGCTCTGTGATTATTACCCCCATTCAAGCCCAAAGAGTGGATATTTCAAAAACACTATGCATGGAGATTGACTACAAATAAAACAAAGCAAAGCAAACAAACAAACACACAAAAAAATAACAGTTCATCACTGGGATGAAGTCAGGTCTCGGTGAGCTCCTTTCTGGGCTTATGAGTAATCAGAAAAGAATGCTCTTGGAAACTTTTGGGAGGACCTAATTTTGTGCCCCAGATTTTGGAGTGTCTGGTGCTTGTCACTGGTCTGCAGTAGCCTACTGTCGGGGGTGGCTCTAGCTGCCCCCAATGGCAAAGCAAAGATGAAGAGCTGCCTTGGAGATGGCATGCTACCCAGATGCTGAATGTTCCCATAAGCTGGGTAGATCTCCTGAAAGGTGGGTGGGCTAGAGAGGTCTTGAAAGGGTGCTTTCCTAGAACACTGCCAGATGCCAGTTGCTGGAGGCAAACCCATCTGAGTTTACACTGTTCATAGCAGGAACAAGAAAGAGTCAAATAAAGCAGCCTGAGAGTGCAGCCTACAACCTGGAATAACACAGCATTTGAAGTCCCTAGACGGTAGAGAGTCTCTGAAGGACCCACTGAAAGATCTCAAGAGAGGAGGAGTTAGCATCTGGACATCTGCCAGAAACAATAGCATCAGTCACCTTAGACCTCTCCTGTCTCTCCCCTTTCCTATCCAGGAGTTGCCAGAAGCAGCTAATGAGTGAGAGGACACAAGGGTAGAATGTTTTCCTTAATACCAGAAAATGGACTGCAAGTGAATGAAGAAACTAAGGGATCTGCCTGAGATATCACTCCTGGGTGCAGAAGGGAGATCCAAAAGAGGTAATTTGGAGAGCTAAAGAAAAGATGTTCTGTCAGGGCCCCGCCAAATCTAAACTATTCCATAAACTGGTAATACTTGATTTTTTTGCATTGTAGGATATTTTCCTGGAAAGATTTTATAAGTAAAATTATCTGTGAAGCTTAATGATTTTTCATTAATCTCTTAGAAAAATTTACAACTCAGTTGTCCTCATCCGAATACTTTATTTGAAAAAACTTTTGGAAATACATTATTCTTTGGGAACTTTTTCATAGAAAAAAAAAAATCTCTTTTCCTATTAAGAGTTGGTTCTACTTGACAATGTCCAAAGCTGTCCTTTTTTATTATTAATTATGTTATCCAAGAACCTTATTCCAAATGGAAATTCTCTCTCTCTCTCTCTCTCTCTCTCTCTCTCTATATATATATATATATATATATGTATATATATATATATGTATATATATACATATATACATATATTCACATACAGATACATATATATACATATATACACATATATATTACATATATATTATATATGTAAAAATGTGTGTATGTGTTTTGATGTGTCAACTTAAGGCTACAGTCCCCAGCTATTTAATTAAACACTAATCTGTGTGTTACTATGAAGGGAGTTTGCAGATGTAATTAATGTCTATAATCAGTTGATTTTAACTCTGTAATATTATCCAGGATTATTAGTCTGAGAGACTTTAAAAATAGGGTTGAGGGTTCCCTGAGAAAATAATTCTGCCCATGGATAGCAGCTTCCACTGGAGACTGTGAGTTCCAGCCTCTCCATGATGTGCATTTCCTGACAGCCAGACCTACAGATTTTGAACTTGCTCAGCCAGTCACCATAATAACATAAGCCAATTCTTTGTAATAAATCTCTTAATCTGTGTGTGTGGTAATATATATAGATGCATACATACATAGTGGTTCTGCTTCACTGAATGAATCATACATATCTCAAAACCGGAGGATTGTATGAGTAATCTTACTCCCCAACCAGCCTACCATTAGTCAGGTCTACCAAGGAAAGAGAACCATAAGGAAAAAAAAAACAAAACAAAAATTTAGTGAAGATAAACAGAGAGCTTATACTTGTGGTGAGTGAAAAAATTACAATATTGGTTTCAAAGACAACTTCATCTAGGTGGCAGTAATATCTAAGAGGACTTCAAAAGGTTAGTTAAAAGAAGAATTTCAGTTTTTGTAGTTTGGCTTACTGGAACATTTAAAAGTTATAAATTTGAGAGTTAATATTTTAAACACAGACTTTCTGGATTCACGTTTCAGTTTCACTTCTCAGCACCAATGTGTCCTTAAGCTAGTTAGCTCTCTGTGCCTCTTCTGTAAAAAATGGAGATAAACAATGGTGTCTCATCCACGGATTTGCTGGGAGGACTAAGCGAATTAATACATACAAAGCACTTAGGACAAAGGATGGCGCATAGGAAGAATGAAATATTAGTTATTTTATTTTGTATTATTGTGTTTGTTATAATGTAGCTTGAGAAACCACTTGAATCACTAGATAGTATTAGAACTAAATACAATGTTTTAGAGAGCATCCGAATGATAAAGAAAAGAAATTGTTCTACTTGCGTATTTCAAAGGATAAAGCTGGCACCATTTTAAGTGTTAAGCCTCTTCTTGTGAAACATCAAAAGCCCATATTTTAAAATGTTGTCCTTTATTTCTTTGGTGTGCATCCTGTCAATTTAAAGGGCTTTCCCCTAAAAATAATGTGTGGCAATTTTGTCAAGTGGTGGCTGCATCTTTGTTTAATTTCTAAAATGTCTAGTAACCTTTAGGTGTTGCTGGCAATACCTTGTTGCCTGTGGTGCTCAGGATGACTTTTGTTGCTCTGTCCCATGCATGGGCACCTGCTGCAGTGCCTGCATGGGGCTGGTATGGGTTGACTCGTGTCCCGCCATAGTTGCTGACATTCTATACCCCAGGACCTATGAATATGACCTTATTCAGAAATAGGGTCTTTGCAGATGATCAAGTTAAGATGAGGTCATTGGTATCCTTATAAAAAGGGGAAATTTGGACACAGAGGTGAACAAACACCAGGAGAACACCATGTGAGGGTTGGAATTATGCTGCCACAGGCTAGGGAACCACCAAAAGGTAGGACAGAGGCTTGGAACCAATCCGTCCCTAGCACCTTCAGAAAAAGCATGGCCCCACTGACACCTCGACCTTGGACTTCTGGCCTCCACAACTCTGAGACAATAAATTTCTGTTGTTTAAGCCAGTCAGTTTGTGGTACTTTAGTATAGCTGCCCTGGAAAACTAATACAGAGCTTTAGTTTAGGAATCTATACTTTTCATAGTTACTCCTTTGAGCATTATACATTGACATTTGTATATTGGATGATTTTAAAATGAAGCGTCGAGAGAGCACAAATTGTCTAAGCCAATCCCAAGAAGAGTTTACTCCAGAAAGGGAAATTAAAAAGTCACTCAGACTAATAAATATACTGAGCCTCTTGGCCTGTGATGTCTGTATTTAATGTGTCTCATCTGTATTTGATGTGTCTGGTCCATGGAAGTTACCTGTAACTTAAGAGATGTAAAACCGTGTTGGGCTCAGACACAACAGAGAAATGTCCATCATTCATTAATTTCTATTTTGTTAAACATTAGTACCTTTAATGGGCTAACATTCAGAGTGATAAAGAGCTATGAGTAAAAGCCTGCTGGGAAATTGGTAATGAAAATACTTTTGTGGATGATACAGCAATTTCACCCACTCAAATCCAACTGAAAAGTTCTCTTCATAGAGATCAGATAATCCAAAGGATGTGCTGTTTACATGCACATATTTCCGTTTCTGTCATAATTGCCCTGCTGGCCAGTGAGTGGGTCTAATTTCTTTGTTTTCCCCTCTGGGAGTAAGTTTTCCTAAGAAAGCAGGAGGAAAGACAGCAAAATTGTTGTTTGCTTGAGTGTAGAAATGCCATCATGAATAATGAAATTACAAAAAAGTGCTCTGATTTCTGGTACAATCTGTAGTTTCAATTCCACAGCATAGCTTAATTTGCCATAGATGGAAGCAGCTTGGTGAAAATACATATATCAGAGTGAAGATGTCCTTGACCATTGAGATGCAACAGGCAAGGGATTTTATGACTGAATTAAAGCAAATCTGAAAAGTGAGGAGGCCTGACTAAACCCTTTCTCCCTGCCACTAAAATCATGGTTTTGTGTTAGTTTCTGAAGCAACAAGATGTGAGTTCTGCTTTTAAAAACGAATAAATAAATAAAACCTCAAGAATATGGGCTTGCAAAATAATGTGCATCAATTCCCTTTAAAAGGAAAAAAAATAGCTGATATAGATTTAAGATTTATAAATGGATGCAAAATCAAATACTAGCGCATACCTTGTACATATACGGATTTTGCCAGGTCCTGTGAGAAACACAGGAAAGTATGAGGAAGACAGCTACTCCCAAGAATCAGAATGTGTTTGAGAAGCCAGGACACATACAATGAGTTGTGCCTAACGAAAAGACTGGGTAATATAGAATCTGTGCCAAATGAACGATACAGTATGCAGTAAATGCGATAGGCATTCAAAAGAAGCACATTTGTTCATTCTTTCAAGTCAATCAGCAAATATTTACTGAGTGTCTATTATGTGCCATATTCTGGGCAGAGTAAGGAAAAACAATCGGGCCTAATATGCACACAACAGTCTAAGTCGAAAGATCACAGTCACGTCCGTGATCTCATCTTCTCATTTGAACTTCACTTTAACTCCGTTTTACAGGTAAGGAAATCAAGACTAAGAACACTCAAATGAGCAAGCTAACTAGTCCACGGAGAATTAGCACTATACCTGAAGGTTTGAATAGCAGGTTTCATTGATGACTCAGAGATAACAGGCCCAGGCCTGGGCGCTGGAGAGACCTATGATCTGAAATGAAGTGCGGTGGTGAGCATGTGTTTAGGGGAGATGGGGGACTTTATGTTAAGTCTCTTGAATTTGAAGCAGTTGTTGAGGTGAATTATCTGCCTTGGGCCTTTGGAGATGTGAGCCTAAATCTTCAGAGGAGAGTAATAGGATAGCTAAAGATTTGGGAGTCATACTTGTAGAAATGATAGTTGAAGTATTAACAAGAATAGATAAGTTCCCCAGAAGAGAAAGTATTAATAGTTGAGAGAAGAAGCAAAGGGTCCCATCTTAAAGGATTGATAAGAGCAGTCACCAAAGAGACAGAGTAGAAAAAGTGTCAGATAATGGTGCTCCATCCCAGCAATTAGTAGAATTACTTCAAGAGAAAACATGGTGAAAACCACAGACAGTGCGAGGAGAAAGAGGATGAAGCCAGGGCCTTTGAGAATAGCAATGAGGGGCCAATGTGTGTTTCTAGAGAATGCAGGTTCAGTAAAACAGTGGGAGCAGAGCCAGATTATGGTAAGAGATGGGTGAGCATTGAGAAGTGAAAGAATAGAAAATTTAAAAATCTAAGTGTGAAATTTTTAAAATGAAAAATATTATCCAGTGTAGTTTCTGAGTTTTATCCAAAGCATCTACTAAAATTAATATTATCCTGTTAATGAAAGGAAAGCAGTATTTTACTTGGCTGACTCCTTTAATTACTTATATTGCAAGGTTGGTGGACTGTTTTGGGAGTTATCTGAAATGTGATTCCTATTAGATAACAGAATTTAGTCATTGTTGGGACGGAGTCCCAGAGAGCAGTTTCCATGTTCTCGGCCTCACGTGGAAAGATGCTGGCTCAGTTGTGTCGTCCGCGCATGAATAGGACGCATGCCTATGTAAGCACTTCTGTAACCAGTTGGCCATTAGCTGTAACCAGTTGGCCAGCCCCCACTATTGTTCTGTATGCTATATAACGGCCATGGCTACTTTAGCAAGTGCGGATATTGAGGATCTTGTACATCCTACTTCCTTTGTCTCCACTTTGTCTACTTCCTTTGTCAAGACTGTGGTGCAGGAAGACTCCTTGTTGGGGAATTGGTGGATGTTTGCTTTTTGTGTCTCGATCAGCCGCCATCAAGAATATAGTGGTATGAATCCCCTACCCATGGCTCCGTTGTAGTTCCTTTTCATCCTCACCGTATCCTGCGTTCACCTGCCGAGAGCTGAGCTCTGGTGTTAATCCTGGCATTACAGTCATCATCATCATGATTCAGAGAGTAAGAAATGGTAGAGCAAAATCTAACAAAGTTATGCTCAGTGCCAGAGGAGAGAACAGAAGTAGTAGATGATGCTCTTCCATTGTACAGTTAGTCACCAGTTATTCCCACTGTCCAGCAAATCTCAATGTGGTGGGTGAATTTGTTGAATGGAACGTGGATGTGTTCCTTGTGGAGATGCTGATTTTATTATACATACTTTTTGTGGAACTTATTAAGAAGGAGTTACCTGGTGACATCCAGCATTAAAAACATGAAGGCAATATTTTCAACCAGAAAGCCAACATTAATAAGTTAACTACAAGCAAATGACTGAAATGAAGACTTCATGAATTTAATGGCTTTCGGTTATCTTTAACTCACTACCTTTTAAAGACTTTCATTTAAATATATGAATATAAATTTATAATACACAGGTATATGCATGTATAGATGTGCACCTGTAGTATATTCATATGTAAACTTTTAGAATTGAGGTATATCTGTATCTGCCTATGTAGATATTTAGTTTTGTATTAGTTTTCTGTTTAATAGTAAATCACGACCATTTTCCCATAAAAAAGCATTTTAATAGCTAATAATTTTTATGTGAATAAGTCATAATTCATTCGACTCTTGGTTGTTGGGAATTTATAAAGGATTTTATTTTATTAAGGATGTTATCACTTTGTGATATTGGTTGCAAATATTTTGATAGTATATGATTTGCCTTTTAATCTTTTGGTTTTGGAAGCTTTAATTTTTATTTAGTTGATCTGTCCTTTATGATTTTGTTCTTTGTTTTTTTTGTCTATAATGTCTTTCTCCTCAGATTCAGTTATTTATTCAGCTTTGCCCAAGTGAAATTTAATTAGGATGGTGATTGTGCTTACTAAACCCTAGACTTAGGCAAATTATTATTTTTAATACGAATAATATGATTGTCCCAGTCAGAAGGATATAACTTTAATGAAGAGAAAAAAATGAGTCAAAGGATAAATTACCAAGTCTTACTAGTAAGACTTACTAGTAAGTCTTTCTCCTTTCTGTTTTCTTCTTTGCTGACATACTTATAAATGCCTTACGCACTCCCAAATTCTGTGACTGTGTTTCTAAATTTTCTTCAGTTCCTTTCTAGTTTCACCTCTTACACTTTACCTAATTTATTTTGTTTCAGAATGAGCCTGAGTCTCAACACTCTTTGTTAACAAATTATCCTTTTCTCACTCATCTGAGATGGTGTTTGCTAAAGTTGTTAAAGTTCAGTTGTTAATGTTCAGTTGGTTAGGATTCCCTTCCCAACCCCCCTGCCCAGTATTTTTAACCAAAATTGCGTAGCTTTCTCTTTACATCCTTATCTTTTATATTTTTTTGAAAATTTGGCATTAGGAATATATCAGTTTTATTAAATGTTTTAAAAATAGCATTCCACATTTGAAAAGATTATAACATGCTTTATAGAGCATGGGGAATATATGTTCCTTGGCACTTGAAAGATCTCACATAACCCTGGGATTCTAGAGCCTTCCTTAAAGGTAATTCTTCAAATTAAAAAAAATAATGCCCATAGCTATGGACCTATTAAGATATTTTATTCCTATTGAGTCTTCTTGATCATTGATATTTTATTGTAAACTGCCCATTGTGTAAAATGTTTAGAATTTTATATTTAAAAATATTTGCATAAAAATTTGTGTAGAATATTTGTACAAGGTATTCTATCATAATTCTAAATGTTTCCATCTTTATTATATATACTTTCTCATTGCTAATTATGTTTGTATTTTTTCTTTTCTGCTAAATTTATCAAAGGGTACTATTTTAACAAATAACTAACTTGAAATTTTAAAATCAATTTTTTTTATTTTCAAATTTGTTCAATTATTTTGGTTATTCTTTTTTTGTTTGTTTGTTTTGTGTTTTGGTTTTTTTTTTTTGCCTTTTTTTGTTGAGAGCCCGCTGGCCCATGTGGGAATCGAACCGGCAGCCTTCGGAGTTAGGAGCATGGAGCTCTAACCGCCTGAGCCACCGGGCCAGCCCTATTTTGGTTATTCTAAATTTTATTTCTTCCAACTTTCCTTAGGTTCTGTCTTATTTTTCCTCTGCTTTTTTGAGTTTAAATAAATCTTGATGACAGCCTTCATAAATAAATTTGGTCCTATATGCAAAATTTTTAAAATTTTCATCATTATTTTCTAAATCAGTGTTTCTCAATTAATGTGTCTTCACACATTGAAAAATACTAATACACTAAATCATGTCAGAAGAATTATGTTAGCTTCAGAAAATTTATTGAAAGGCTTTTCCTTTGTTTTGTTTTTTTGCATAGTAAAGTGGTATGTGTGACCTGGGAATTAATTGACCTTTATAAGTTGGATACAGTATTTGAAAGATCTTACTGGTAAGCTGGACCTAAGTATTTTTTAAAAGGTAATTTTTAAAACTTTCCTTTATGTTAGTTTGTAAGGAGTTTATAATTGAATTTGAAACAATCTAATAGTACTTGTCTTACATTGGGGCCTTCACTTTTTTTATTTTCATAATAGACATGCTTGATGTTTTCTGTCGTATGTTAACAGTTTTGGTTTTGTTTTTTTCACTTATTTGCTTTTTTAAATACACCTATTCTATTTTTCTGAGTTTTACTATTTTGAACTATTTTCAATGTTACTGTAAATGTTAAAGTTCAGTGATTTTGAAGATTTATGTTGCTTTTTACATTTGACGTGTGGATACTTGTCTTAAATTGTGTTTATTCAAAAATATGTCCCTAGTTTTCTTTTTTAATCATCAAAATCTAGTGCAACTGTGTCTTCTGACTCATTTTTCCATATCTTAGGTATGGAATTTAGTATATACTTTTAATTATCTTCCCTTTTAATATAATTTGTGTTTTATTCTCTCATTTTTATAATTTCATTTTTTAAATGTTACACGTCTTTTCTTTCAGGATTTTTTCCCCTTTGTGCTCAGCTTTATCTTATTTTAAATAACCATTTAAACTCAAAGTTGGTTTCAGTATCAACTGTTAATATTTCCTCTTTTGTCCTACCAATTACCTTTTTTTTTCTTGATTTTTAAATTTGGTTTTATTTCTCAGTAGAAGCACATCTTCAAGTACTTTTTTCCAAGATTGTGGATGATACATTTTTTTCTCAATATGCCTGTATTTTATCATAACTTTCTTTTTCCTTCATGCCTGAATGACAAGTTGGCTTAACATAACATCTTTAGCTCACCAACTTTTTTCCTTCAAAATCCTGTGGTTCATTTTTTTATTGCCTTTTGGCCTTTCACATTGCAAAAGAATAGTATGAAGCCAAGCCTATTTCAATTTTTCTGTTAGTAACATGTTTTCCGGAGAATTTCTTGTTAGATGGCTTTGTTTATTCTTGTAAGTCCAATATTTTGTCACTCTTGGGTTTCTTTTCAATACTTTACTCGAGGCCCCTTTCAAACTAAGGTTATCTTTGACAGTTGTGTTCATATTTATCTCATCACAAAGTCCTGTTGAGTTTTTACCTCCTAATTATCTCTGAAATCTTTCTTTCCTGTGCTACACTCCAAGGTCAAGTGCCTGTTATGTCTTATTTCTCACTAAAGAGCATCTGGTTTACTTTACAAACCTACATAATGTTGCTAAAGAAATTGTTTTTCCCCAAACTCAAATTTGTTTGCCTCGTGAATCTGCTTAAATTACTTCAATGGCTTTTAATAAAGAGCAAAATTTCTAACATGGATTTTACCACACAATTTTGCAAATTGCAGGTGGGGATCCACTGATGAATTATGAAATCATGCAATCAACTTGTTAAATCATAAGAGCATTAAAAATCATTATAGACATGAAATATACCTATGTGAATGCCTTGTATATACATATATAAAACATATATAATGCCATAAGTTTGAACAAAATATTTTACACACCATTACCTACTCTTATGAGAAAAACACTCTAATATTGTCCTATTTGTATTCTGTTCTATTTCATGTTTTTTAAATGCTTTCACGATCTAGCAAATTGATTTCTATATATGTATGCATACATATGGGTATCTGAACTGGTCTATGATGTAGAAAGTATTTCTTACTGAAGGTCATGGTAAAAAAAATATATATATATAAGTGTCTGACCTACAGTGCCCTGGATGGGCTAGCCCCTGCCTACCTCTTGTGTGATTGTCATACATGTTCCTCTTAACTCTCAACTCCAGTCTCACTGATCTTCTTATAGTTCCTTAGTCATGTTATGCTCGCTTTGGCTAAAGAACTTTTCATATGCTATTCTCTCTCCCAATACTCTCTAGCTCCCTAATTTCCACAGTCCCTCAGACCTCACATGAAACATAACTTCCTCTGGGAAACATTTTCTGACCTCCTAACTAGGTTAAATCCTCTATCCCATGATCTTATAACACCCTCTACTCTCCTCCTGCTTGTAATGTTATATTTATTCATGTGATTATTTATTTGTCTCTTAAATTACCCACAAAGGCAAAGATATGGCAAATGTCCTTTTTTGTTTTATTTATCCTCAGTGTATTTTTTAGAATGGGACCCCAATAATCATTTGCATATGTATATAACAAGTGAACATATATTTGCAGTTGGTTTTGTTTTAGTTTGGGAGGATTGTTTTTCATTATATTTTTAGTTACTGCCTGGTTTCTAACTTCTTGTTTCTTCCTACTCTTGCATCTACTTTATGAACATCTAGACTTCTTATGGTAGATACATTTCTTTCCTTCCATCTTGATTCAATATTTTAATATTTACTCTTCTACTCTGCATTCTGAAATAGTTTCTCAAATCTATTCTCACCAATTACTGGGTTTAAACTGTGCAAATTCTGCTTTTTTGTGTTTGTTTGTTTGTTGCTGCCTCTACTTTTTATTTTTTGCCTATTGTTTTCTTACTTGAACCTATTATATTCTTATCTTACTCTTTTATCTTTAAATCTGTCTATTCACTCCTATTACTGTCTGTTCCTTTATCATATAAGCCACAGTCTCCTTTCATCTTATTGAGGACTCCACCCAGTTTCCTAAAATTTTCTTTTTTTTTTTTTTTTTAAATCATAAGTTTGTTTCCAAAATTTATTCTTTTAGGACTCAGGAAGATGAGATTGCATTTATTTGATTTTCAAGAGTCTCTTTCTTCCTCTTCTTCTCTTTCTCCTTTCCTCCTCCTCCTTCTCTTGTTTTCCCCAAAACACTATTTATGATATCTCACTTTTCACTTGGGAGTTGTATGTTCTCAGATTTCTAGCTATAGGACAATGTGATACACAAAATGCCTCGCTCCAAAATAGTTTTCTAATGAGGCTCTGTTGGCATGAGATGGAAACTTGTTCTGTTTCACAGTCCATTTCTCTGATGCACATTATAATTTCTCGGTACTTTTATAGATTCACTGGATGGGAGGTAGAGAGGGACGGGAATTCATATTTTGGGCAATTCAGAAATTTGGCTTAACATTGATAGAGAAACCCTACTCACTTTTCAGTTTGATGAAGAGTGTGTCTCTCTAAGCTGGGGGACAGATAATAGTAGGGGTCCAAGTCTCTTTTCTGCCTATTTCCAAGTTGACAGGTTCATTCTGTTTCATAAAGTAAAACATGAATAGCTAAGTACTTGTTTCTGAAATCAACACAATTGTCTTTGTAATTAGTTAAAACTCCTCATATATGAAGGCAACAAGTTTACTAGCGATCTTAGTTTTTATTGTTTTTTTATGCTCTCCTGTACATAATATGATGAAATTAAATTCGTGACATTGAATTTTCACAGACTGACTACTCTTTCATGGAAAGTTTACAGATTGAATATTCTTAAATTTGAGAGAAAAGGCAATTCCAGTTTTGGTATCAGGCAGGAAACTATACTTACAGTCTCTTTAGTTTAACTATTTAAACTAGTTTAGGAGTACTTACCCACTTTGGGCAGATGATGAACAATTCTATATCAAAAGATGTTTTATTGGGGATGTTTTTATTTCATGAAGTTGATAATACTTTATAGCTGTACATCCCCCACCCCAACTGAGGGGATTTCTGGAATCACAGAATATAAAGAACTGGTTCCATATCGTGAAGCTATACATTGCTAACAACCCTCTAAGTGCCTTTATTTTCCTGAATTCCCCAATGTAATTAAAATTTTGGTGTTTTAAAATTACTAAGTTGGCAGAAGGAAACTTTCGGGGGTGGTGGATATGTTTATTACGTTGATTGTGGTGATAGTTTCATGGATGTATGCATTTTTCAAATCTGTCAAATTGTATACATTAAATATGTGCAGTTTTTTTTTGTATGTCAATTATACCGCAATAAAAATGTTAAAAATAAATTTCTAGGTTGGTGTACTTCTCTTAACAGTCTTTGGAATATCTGAAATAATGACAGATTTTTATTGTTATACGTTCATTTAGACATAAGCTATATAGATTCATCACCCAGCTAATAATGACTGGGTATATGGCAACTTTTCTGTTTGTGTTTTCTTGTTGCCTGTCATGTTTGTCATCTTGAAGCTCAGGCTTTGATATCCCAGGGTTGTTTAGTTTTCAATGATGATATGCATGCTTCCAGCAGTTCTTTTAAAAAATAACCTTATCATGGGCAACAATTTCCAACATGTTTTTCTCATTGTTGTCACTAGTTATTGAGATATCTGTTCAGATCTATCTTTCAGAAATATATATGAATTTTAAGAATCATTCAATGATTTAAGTAAAAACAAATTTAATAGCTTTAGGGAAAAACTCAAAGGAAAAAAGGAGATTGTGTTTTTCCCCTATAGGTATTGCTAAATCAAGACATAGGAGAGGCAATTTTATTTCCCCAGAATACATACAGTAAAAACTGGTTTCAGTTTATCTCCTATCTGATATGTGCATTTAAAAGAAACTGCTCCCCACCCCAGACAGTTTTGAATAAAGTGCTGTCAATTCCTTTCTTTGTTATTAATTTTTAGTGGTATAAACTGTCATTCCACCCTAGCCAGGTTATATGTGTTTTATTCCTCACCATAATAAATGTGAGGCGACAGTTTCAGCAGTGTTGATGAAGTTCAGATTAAAGTTTAGAAGGAAATGATTTCATGTTTTATATGAGGGTACCACAATAGACTGATTTTGAATATTTACTCATGCTGACCCCTTAAAAATATATGTGAAATTACATTTAGATTATCACAGAGATTGTATTTACTATTATAAAGTTATGATGATGAATGAGTTTAACAACCTATGCTCCTTTTTCATCCAGCTGAAAAAAGCTTGGAGAGAATATGTACTAAGTGATCTAATAAATTTAGATTTCTATAAATGAAAACTTGGATGAATCACCAACACAGTTTATATTACCTTCCAGCACTGTGGTATTATCTAATGAATACTTGGCTAATATAATCTTCAGTTACATATTAAATTGATCTACCCGAAAAGCAATTGTATGTATTCAATTGGTATACACACATTAACATCTTCTGAAAATTAGATTGAGAAGTACATGGTTTTATCATATAGATTCAGTAGCTCAAAAACTCCCTTTGTGAGGTTAGCTGAAATTTGATGTATGTCAAATTATTATTTTTCTATTAGCCTAATTTTAAAGGGACCTAAGAGATTGGTGGACATGGTAGAATTGTTTTTATGGACATATCCGAGATTAAGATATTTTCATTTACTTTCCATATTGCCATATCCTGAGAAACAATATTTAATAACTGAAAAATGTGATCAAGAACGTAATCAAGCTCAAAGAATATCCATTTATTTACTTATTAGGGCTTGGATTATAAAGTGCTACAGTCATTTGGGCTATTGATTAAGTTATTACCATTTCTGGAGATTTTCAGGCCCTGTTGATTTGGGCTGAAATAAAGCATCATAGCACAGTTATTTTACTGAGGGAATTAATGGGCTTCGTATTTCATTGCATCTATGCAACAAAAAGACTTGAAAATGAGTTAGTTTAGGCATTAACTGATTATAATCTATACTTGGGGAGAAAGATGATTAATGAAAGACTGTAAAGTAGAGGATAACCGACCAGAAGGAAACTCCATGGGGGAAAAAAAAAAAAAACATAAGGAGAAACAGATTGTCTTTGAAGTGCTGTCACATCAGAGTTCATAAATAGAACAAAATTCTCAATCCAGTGTGTGCTCCAAGTGAAAATGGACAGGATAAAATAGTGTTTAGAAAGCTCAAAGAGCAATAATATTACTCACATCACTTTTCTGTGTTAGATCCTACATTTTGGTCAGTTTTACCAGGCTTTTAAGAGTTTTTATTTATTTATGCATGTATAGATTATTTTTAGACATATAAGGGATTGAGAATATACTTCTCTGTAACATCCTTGATAGAAGGATGGGGCCTAGAAGAATGAGAATTTGCATTTTGGGGGACCTCAAGAAGAGCATTTGAAGTTATCAATCGGTGTTTGCTGTCACAGCTCAGTGGTATGGAGATTGGGATAATCTTACATTGAGAAGCCTTAATCTTGAAGACCATACTGAAGTTCTAGGCAATTCTAGTGAATACCTTTTTATCACAGGAGAGAAATAGTGAGCACTTCAGACATTAAGAGATTTCTTTAGAAGTGATATTATGTTGAAAGCTGGACAACTTTTTTTCAGGTTTATTCCAAAAGCTGACAATTATGCGAAGGACTTTAGAAATGTAAATAACAATCCTATATTGTACCTCACCTCAAATCACAGAGATTCAGAACCACTGTTTGTTTCCCTCTTCTAAGATCAGTTTTGTGGAGCCATAACTCTGTTGGCTGTCCTTAACCATGGCTTCCCACCCACTTCCTTCTTGGTGATGTAAAAAGGATTTGACAAATTCAGAGGCAAATAAACTTGGTATCTGGGTCAACAAAAGTCAAATGCCAATGAGATTATGTACTTGATACCCTAAGACAATTTGAGAAATTAATATGAATCTCCTAAAAGGCACAAAGGATAGAATTTCTCAACAACTAGAATATTAGTGTCTAGATTACCAGCAAGACAACCTATAGGCAGGAGAACATACGTAGAACACTATACTGGAGTTTTGCTTCCTCTTTAAACAAAACGTACCTGAACTTTGAACTGAAGTCCAGAAGCTTCCTTATTTTATACCCAAAGGAAGCCAGAACCACCATGAACAGGTATAGTTGCTATCATCTAATCTCTTGTGAATTTCTATTTCCTTGCTCCTGAAATAATTTTAAAATATTGCCCCTTCAGTCCAGTAGTAATCAACTCAGTTCCCTGAATATTACAGATTCATGCTTTTCAATTCATCACATTTACTTCAGCTGAGGATCTATAAAACTTTCGGCCAGTGATACAACTGAGCTTTTTTTTCCTACTCAGGGAATAAAAAGTTAAGTCTTCTTTCAACTCAGCTTCATTCTTCAACTAATCTCTCTTAGCTAATGAACATACCAGAGGCACATTAGCCAGTGAATTTCACCTTGATGGGTTTTAGCAAACATCCAACTAATTTCAGTGGAAAGGAAGAAATAGGAACAGCATGGCTTCTAATGTCAGAGGTAGGGACCATTGATTATTTGCAGTCTTTTTTCTTTTTTTTATGTAGCATTTATATGTAGTGAAATGCACAAATCTCAAGTGTACATACACGAATTTTGACAAATGCTTATACCTGTGTAACCCAAACCTCTTTATCATCACCCCAGAAACTTTTGCCATGTCTCATCCCAGTTAATTAATTCCTGAGCCGATCCATCAGACGTTACTGTTCTGATTTTCTTTCACTATAAAATAGTTTTGCCTGTTCTAGAACTCCATATAACTGGAATAATAGTATATATTTCCTTGTTCTCTCTCTCTCTCTCTCTCTCTCTTTCTCTCTCTCTCTCTCTCTCTATATATATATATATATAGAGAGAGAGATATATACACACACACACACACACACACACACACACATATATATGGTGTGTGTGTGAGTATGTGTGGTATGTGTGTGTGTGTGTGTGTGTGTGTGTGTGTAAGCCTTTTGTGTTAGTTTACTAGAGCTGCTATAAAAATTGCCAGACTGATAGTGTAAACGACAGACGTATTTTCTCAGAGTTCTGGAGGCTAAAAGTCCAAGATCGAGGTATTGGCAGGTTTGGTTTTTCTGAGGCCTCTCTCCTTAGCTTGCAAATAACCACATTCTTGCTGTGTCCTCACATGGTTGTCTCCCTGTCTCTGTGTTGTCTGTGTCCTAATTTCCTCTTCTTAAAAGAAAACCAGTATATTGCATTAAGTCTCTCCCACATGACCTCATTTTACCATCATTACCTCTTAAAGGCCCTATCTCCAAATATAGTCACATACTGAGGTACTAGGGGTTAGAACTTTAATATATAAATTTTGGGGGGGACGCAATTCTGCCCGTAACAGCTTCTTTCAATCATCAAAATGCTTTTTAGATTCATCTAGGTTGTTTTATTCAGTAGATTTTTGTTCTTTTTTATTCTTCAGAAGAATTTCATTACATGACTATGCCACAGTTTATTTATTCTATTAATGGACACCTGGGCAGCTTTCAGTGTTGGGCTAGTATAAATGAAGCAACTTGAACATTACTGTACAGGTCTTTTTGTGAACATATATTTTCATTTATCTCGTGAGACCTAGGAATAAAATTGCTGGTCATTGGAGTAGATATATGTTTAATTTCATTGGAAACTTCCAGAAACTTTTCCAGAGGTTGTACCCTTTTAAAAATCTTTATTAAATGTATTGGGGTGACATTGGTTAGTAAAATTATACAGGTTTCAAGTGTATATTCTATAATACATCATCTGTATATTGTATTATGTGTTCACCATCAAGAGTCAGTTCTCCTTCCATCACCCCCTTTTGACCCCTTTTACCTCTACCACCTTCTCTACTCTTGTAACCATTTAACTGTTGTCTGTGTCTATCATTTTTGCTTGTTTTATTTGCCTTATTCATTTGTTGCTTTCAGTTTTATGTGCCACATGAGTGAAGTCATGTGGTTCTCGACTTTTTCTGTCTGATTTATTTCACTTAGCATGATAATCTCATGATCCATCTATGTTGTAAATGGCAGTATTTCATCTTTTCCTATGGCTGAGCAATTGTCCATTGTATGTACCACATCTTCTTTATCCAGTCATCTATCAAAGGACACTTTGGTTGTTTCCATATCTTGGCCACGAATCACAAATGTTATCAATTATTATTAATTTTATACAATAGTTTTTGTCCTGGTGTTGAGTAAAGGATGATTTGAATTTCTTATTTTCATATCCAATTTATTTTATTTATGCTACAATAATTTTGGTCTCAGACAATGTGCTAGATTCTAGAGATGCAATGATGTCCCAGACTTCATGTGTCATACAGATTTATAAGGAATAAATATAGTTTAAATGTAATTTAAAAATATAATTAATGTTTGAAGCAAATATAGATACTATACAGGCACATGGGGGCTTCCCAACACCATTTTGTAGAATTAGGAAAAGGAAATATTATATAGCTAATGGAATAGAATGTGGGACATCAAATGGGAATGTTTCAGTTACAGGGTACATTAAGATACACCAAGAAATACCTGGGAACTAAATAGGATTTAATATAGCTGCGTGTATATGATTGCTTCTTTTACTTCTCTATTGCTATGTAATAAACCACCCAACATCATGGCTTAAATAACCTTAAAAATAAGCCTTAAAAAATAACATTTATTTCACTCATGAGTCTGTAGTGCAGGGAGTGCTTGGTGAGAATGTTTGTGTCTGCTCCATTCACCATATGTTTGACTCAAAGCTTTGGAGTTGGAATCATATGAAGGTTCATTTACTCACTCTGGACCTAGATTGGGAAGACACAAAATCTGGTGTTGGAAAAGCTGGCATACTTGTGCATGCCTCTCTATCTCTACATGGTTTCTTAATGTGATATCTCTAGTATGGTAGCTGAGTTTCTTACTTGGTTGCTCAAATTCCAAAAGTATGATTCCTGACACACACACACACACACACACACACACACACACACACACACACAGAAACAGAGGGTGGGGGAAGCACTAGGCTGAAGCTGTAATGACTTTATGATACAGTATTAAAAATCATGCAGCCTCACTTCACAACATTTTATTTATTAGAAGTGAATCACTAAGACTGGATGATATTTAAGGAAATGGAAATTGGACTTCATCTCTGAAGAAGAATGGTATGCTTCTAGAACAGCATGGACTAGAATTAATTCTATGGTCAATTTAGAGACTATAATCTGCCACAGTGTTTGTTTCTCTGTGTTTCATAGGGGGAGTGAAGAGGTGAGAGTAGGGACTGGTGAGAGAGAAATCTAGAGAGGTAAGCAGTTATCAGATCATGATCGTTTAGATCACACTAATAGAGTTAGACTATTTCATGAAGGCATTGTAGCATTTTGAGGCGGGGTGATTTAATTCAAGTTTTATCAAAATTTTGTGGGCTGTGCGTGGTAGAAGCAAAAGTAGAAGCAGGAACTACAGTTAGGAGGATGTTGTAATCCGGTCAAGAAGTGATGGTGCTCTGAACTGCAGAATTTTGAGAGTAGTGGAAGACAGTTCTGAGATCTTAGGAGGCAGAATCATTAGTACTTGAAGACTAACCAGGGCCAGGAGTGATAAGAAGCTTTCTGTCTTAGGTGACTATGACAGGGTATATTGGAGAGAGTGACGTAGTACCACTTACTAAGATGAGCCATATAGGGGGAGGAGCAGACATGGGATGAGGTGGAGAGTAAAATATAATTTAGTTTTATATATGTTAAGTAGGGGATAACTATGGTGAGACCTATTGAGATATCTTAGTGGTTATTAATAAAAGATGTGGAGCCAAGTGATACAATAAAGTTCAGTAGTCATAAATCCAAATTAAAGGAACAGAAGTTGTTGAGGTCTCATAGCATTTGTAAAAAGCAAAAAGAAAAATTCTAGGATAAGGTTCTGAGAAACATAACAAAACATAACAATTTAAGAATAACTGCAGCCACCTGAATCCAAAACTCTATATACATCTTCCAAACACTATATAGACAAGGAAAGTAAGTAAAATCACACAGACCCACAACATAACTAGGAGATAAATACCATAAATTCATTTACATAGAAGAAGAAAAATAGACACAGACACAAACAAATGTATAGTTGCAAAGGCAACTCTAGAGCACACACCAAAGTAGAGAGTCAGGTGGAGACTTCATAGAAAAGAGAGGCAATGTTAGTCTAGTGGTGATGGAATATAGATTTAAAAAAATGTATATTATTCTGTACATCAGATCATGAACTTCTAAAAATCAAAAGTCAGTGGCTTGAAAGTACTGGGGACCTAAGATGAAAATTTTGATAGAGTCCCATTTGTGGAAAATTGAAAGAAACTGATGGTGAAGAAAACAAGAGAAAATACAGTGGAAAATAAAGATCCAAATAAAAAGAATTGAATCACTACATAAAAAGACCAACCAATTCTCTTCATGAAAGACACCGTTTATTAAAGAAATTATATTTCATTATACCAACAGAAGAGGGTGCTCTTGAACTAAGAAAACTAGAAAACCACAAAGTGCCTCACACCTGTCTACATAGAATTATTTCTTTTTTGCCAATCCAATAAAATATAAGACATTTAAAATAAACAGAAAATAGCTGAAAACAATGAAAACTTCTTATAATAAGAAGGTAGAAAATAAGAATTAAAACATTTCTGTTGATGAAAATTCTTCTTTAAAAAAGAGCATAAAGAGTGGAAATACTGAGTTAAATATTATTAAATAAACACTTTTATATATTAAAAAAAAACCACCACAGTGAGAAATTCAAAGTTCAGAAGGGGGGGGGTGGAGGAGGGAAAGGAAGGAATGTTAAAATTAAGCAAAATCCAGAAAGAAACGGAAGAAAAAGACAAAAAATAATAATTTCAGAAATGAAAACTAAACTAGAAGGTGATTGAGAGAACAGAACTAATGGAAAACATAGCAAGAGGCATTGAGGAAGTAAAATAATTGAGCATGAAAATAAAATAGAGAGAAAAACAATGAGAGAAAGTGATAGCTATAGGGGATAGGCAAAGATGATCTCACATACATATAATTGGAGTCCTTGAATAAGAAAAAAAAAACACAAAGTAATGGAATAGAAATGTCATTTAAAGTTATAATTCAAAAAACTTTCCAGATGGTCAACTTAGAGACATATCCTGGTTTAAAAAACAACAACAACAAAACCCTCCTAGACTTTAATGATAAAAGCAAAAGATTCTCTGGGTCTTCAGGAAAAAGACCAAAAAATTTACAAGGCAATGAAATCAAGTTGAATTGGAATTTGTGAAAGCAAGACAACTTTGGAGGAAAATTGTTTTTAAAAGCGAGAACAGAAAGTGTGCATCAAAGATTTCATATCTAGACAAGAAAATGATGATGTACTGAACTATAGATTCTTAGATGAATAAGGAAGGAGGTGAAGACGGTAAGGTGAAGGTAGGGAGTCATCAAGTGGTTGGAGAATATGAAGAACATTTATTGAGGATCACTAAATGAGAGAGCTGGAGGGAAAGTGTCAGAAGTTTGGTCAGAAAATGAAATAGTTGAACATAAGTTTTCAGAGGTGGAGAAGTAATGCCATAGTCCAGGTTTTCCCATAGCAGAGGGTAGCTGAAATAGAGTGGAGAAGAAGGTAACTGAAGATGAGAAGGTCAAGAAATTGTGAAACTTGGATATTGCATGGCCAGGATGTCACCCAGAATGATGGCAGCAAATGTCATGGAGAGGAAGACCACAGTTATGTGCTGAAGTGTTTGGTGACTATGAGGGAATTGTTCATGAAATTCACAGGCATTCTAGTACAAGAGGAGGGTGGAATATGGTGTGGCTGGAAAACTTGGACCTTTAAGGAGAAGGAGATTTCATATGAGAATTGGTTTGAAGCACCACTGGATGTGGAAGACCTGAGCTCTGCTTTTTTTCATTCTGAGACACCAAGGGAGTAGAGAGCCACATTCTTTATTTTAGGAGACTTCTGAGGAAGCAGTGAGTGTCCTAGAGCAGAGTGAGGCTTTAATTAAGGCAAGAAGATGAAGTAAGTTTAGTGGCAGTGCCAAGGATTGAGGGCTCCAGGAAGCATAATGAAAGTATTGAAAATTAGAGGGTAGCTAGAAGTTGGGGTCAGGAGAAGGAAGTCACAGCATGCCGTCATAATGCACATCTCTAATTGGTTGCTTCAGAAGGGCATCACGATAGCTAGTTGATGTTCTCCAACCACACATAACTACCTAACGGTTACAGGAGGAAAGAAAGACTAAAACCTGTAAGACTTAACAGAAGCAGTATCCAGTCACATCCATATTGACATGTATCCTTTTACAATGAGTTTACTGCAAAATAAAATCTTATTTTCCCAATAAAAACACATTTTAAAACAGCAAATAATGTAAAACCCAATTTGAACATTAAAATGGAGTTCAATGTAAATCTCAAGCTGGTAATAGTTTCTAAAGTACTATCTATGGGCATATGTGAATTTATTTGAAAATTATCATAGCCAGTGAAATTTAATGGATGCTGGCTTGAGAAAATTTATTTCTAGAAAGTGAGTCATAAAGTTGGAACACAATCTCATAGTAACAAAAGACCCCAGACCTCCTAGCAATCTATAAAGCTACAACTAGGAAACTCAGCAGTAAATAAGTATCTCAGGAAAAGTGGCTGTAGAGTTTTTTTTTAAAAAAATAGAAAAGCAATGAGGTTACTGAGAGAAAATTTAGAGACAAAATAAACATTCACATGCTTCATTGTACTGCAAAGGTCAGATTGGAAAAAATAAAACCGTATTCTGTGATATATGTACTCTCTGATATTTACATATATACATAAGTACATATGTAACAATACAGTTTATCCCTGAACAACACAGGTTTGAATTTTGTGGGTCCACTTATACGTGGATTATTTTTCAATTAATACCGTAAATTATTTTCTCTTACAATTTTCTTCATAACATTTTCTTTTATCTAGTTTACTTTATTGTAAGAATACAATATGTAACACATATAAATACAACTATGTGTTAATTGACTGTTACGTTATTAGTAAAGCTTCTAGTCAACAATAGGCTATTAGTACTTAAATTTTTATAGAGTCAAAATTTATATAATGATTTTCGACTGTGCAGATGGTGGTGAGGACAGCATCCCTAACCCCCATTTTGTTCAAAGACCAACTGTATATCAAAATATATATATATATAAACATATATACATATATGTCATATTGAAGTCCTACATATAAAAATAATTATGTGTGTACATATATACATGTATGTATTATGTAATATGAGTATATGTATATGTACATATAGATATGCATTTTATATATATATATATATATATATATGTGTATATATATATATATATATATATATATATATATATATATATATATATATATCTCCAATTGTTGTTTAAGAAAAGCCAAACTTTGGAATAAGCATATGGCAGTGGCTGCGAAGAATCTTATCAGAGATTAGAAAAATGACAGTTCTTTCTCTGACAAAGGATTTATTTAAAAGCTCTTAACATTGATCTTTACTAACATCTCTGAATTATAGAAATATCAAATAATTGGCATTTTTCAAGCCAAAGTTTTTTTTTTACTTAAAATACTGTGGAACTACATGAAACTTTTGTGCTCTTGAAAATAGTTTTCTTAGAGGATAAATATTAAACCATATAAATCCTATAAAGTATTTATGAATTTAATATTCACATATGAAGATACAAAAGGGTCTTTAATCCTGTGAGTTTATTGTAGTTTAGCAAACCGAATCTCTTATCAAACACATTATTAGTACATGCCCTCTTTTCCCCACCTCATTCTTTCAACAAATAGTTTTCAAGTGCCTACTTTGTACCAAACACTGTTCTAGGAATGAGATGGGGACCCCATCTTGAATGCTGGTGGTACAAAAAGGTGATACGAGGTCTTTGTGGAAGACCTTTCTCCTGAGTTCCAGACCCACATACAATTGTCTGCATAGATTTGCCCATGTGGAGGTTCCCTAGGCTCCTCAAATTCATTCTGCCTAAAAGTGAGAATATACTATACTATACTCAGTGCCCTATGTATACTCAGTGCCCTATGTAGATGCTATACTCAGTGCCCTATGTATAGCGTATGGCCCCATGGCTACCAGTGAAGCCTGATTCTCTCCTTGTATTCCTCCTTTACCTGTGAAAAAGCTTTCCATAATGTAAAGTTGACCACAATGCTGATGAAACTCTCCATGGCTCTTATGCCTACAGCAGTACTTCACAAAAATCTCTTTTCTCCCCCTCTAAATTCTCTTTTTTTTTCCTAAAAGGAAAATGAAGATGAGTAAGTCTGGAGGAAAGGGAGCATAGGCTAAAATGACCCTGAGCATGACATTAAAAAAAAATCTATGATTTACCTTTATAATTCATAAATATTTGAATATTAATCCATAATATAGCTTTACGTTTTCCTAGGAGATGTTTTAAAAATCTTAGCTTTTAAGATTTCTCACCTGTTGAGTAGAAAATTTTCCCTCCTAGATCCTTGAGTCCAATTGATTTC
This sequence comes from Rhinolophus hipposideros, assembly GCF_964194185.1. Lineage (NCBI taxonomy): Eukaryota > Metazoa > Chordata > Mammalia > Chiroptera > Rhinolophidae > Rhinolophus > Rhinolophus hipposideros. The sequence goes on from NC_138049.1 coordinate 67,891,425, forward strand.
CTAAGAAAACGGCGATATGTATCTCCTGCCTTCATGTACCTCTGACACACATGCCCTAGTTAGAGATACACAGACCTGGAGAATAAAGCTCAGACCTCCTTGCAGAACATTCATGAGGGGTAGTATAGTCAAGTGCCTAGTAAGCTGGGCTCTGGAATTTAATTGCTTATTTGAATCCCGATTCTGTTGTTTGCTAGTTGCATGATCTTGGACAAGGTATTTAATCCCTTTGATTTTATAAAATAGGAATTATAATAATACCTACTTTAGGATTGGTATTAGGTTTACAAGTAAAGTGCTCAGCCTCATGCCTGGTGCAAGGTCATTCATCTCTTGTTCAAATTCCAAAGGACAACTTGGAATTTCTTATATGAGCCATGATATTTCATTGATCTGCCTTTGGTCTAGAACATTCCACTCCAATAATATTGTATTACCAGGGAAGAAATGAGGGCAGAAACATGTTCTGCTAACTTCCCTGAAGGGGGGGAACCAACTATCCTGTATTTGTTGAAAATATGACAGCTATAAAGTATATCAAAATACTATGAGGATAGTGAAAGGTAAATTATATTTTTATGTAATAGTGTAAAAGTCACCTATTCATCAAAATAGAAAGTCAAACTGTGAGCATTTTCTCTTGGGAGTTATTGAACAAGTGTCATCAGGATTGCAGTATTTGACGAAAGAGCTGCTGATGATAAATATAGCTCCTAAGCTGACCTACTCTGTGTTCTCCCTACCTCCTCCAGTCTTATTCAGCTATTGAATTTCTGCTCTGCTCTTTCTTTCCCATCCTTTTTCCATATTTTTTACTGTTGAATACCTCCCTTGCTTTTTTTCAGCTGAACCATTCATGCATCACCTGCTCCTAGAGATTTCATTGGCATTACAGGATAACACTACATTGAAGTAAATCACCCATTAGGATCTGTCAGCCTGAGAAAAATTCGGTTTAGCTAAGCAATGTTGGCATTTCTAAACTGTGAACATCGTTGCTCATGTTCCTTTACACACTCCAATTATGGAGATGGCATTCCAAATGCACACTAAATCTTGGGGGCCCCTTGGAGGCCCCATGGGGCTTAGTCTTATGTGTAAAGTATTACGCATAAATGTTTTCAGACTTGGAGGGTATATTCCTGGAAGAGGGATTTCTGGGTCATATGGTATCTCTATTCTTAATTTTTTGAAGAACCTCCATGCTGTTTCCCAAAGTGGCTGTACTAATTTACATTCCCACCAGCAGTGCATGAGGGTTTCTTTTTCGCCACAGACTCTCAAACACTTGTTATTACTTGTCTTGTTGATAATAATCGTTCTAACAGGTATGAGGTAGTATCTCATTGTGGTTTTGATTTGCATTTCCCTAATAGCTAGTGAAGTTGAGCATCTTTTCATATATCTGTTGGCCGTTTGTATGTCTTCTTGGGAGAATTGTCTGTACAGCTTCTCTGTCTGTTTTTTGATTGGATTGCTTGTTGTTGTTGAATTGTATGAGTTCTTTATATATTTTGGATATTAACCCCTTATTGGAGGTGTTGTTTGCAAATATTTTATCCTATTTTTTGTTTTCTTGATGGTTTCTTTTGCTGTGCAGAAGCTTGTTAGTTTGCTATAGTGCCATTCATTTATTTTTGCTTTTACTTCTCTTAACTTTGAGGTCAAATTCATAAAATCCTCTGTAAAACCAAGGTCCATAAGTTTAGTACCTATGCTTTCTTCTGTGCAATTTATTGTTTCAGGTCTTAATTTAGATCTTTGATCCATTTTGAGTTAATTTTGATGTATGGTGACAGATAGCAGTCTAGTTGCATGCTTTTACACATGGCTTTCTAATTTTCCCATCACCATTTATTGAGGAGGCTTTCTTTTCTCCATTGTATCTTTTGACATCTCTACCCCTATGCTCATTGCAGCATTATTCATGATGGGCAAGACATGGGAGTCACTGAAGTGTCCTTTGATGGATGATTGGATAAAGAAGATGTGATATATATATATATATATATATATATATATATATATATACACACACACACACACACACACACACACACACACAATGGAATATTACTCAGCCATAAGAAAAGATGAAATACTGTCATTTGCAACAATATGGATGGATCTTGAGATTATCATGCTAAGTGAAATAAGTCAGACACAAAAAGTTGAGAATCATGTGATTTCACTCATATGTGGGACATAAAACTGAAAGCAACAAACGAACAAGTCAAACCATCAAAAACTCATAGACACAGACAACAGTTTAGTGATTACCAAAGGTTAAGGGGGGAGAGAAGGTGGTAGAAGAGAGTAAAGGGTTTCAGATATATGAGGAGATTTGATTTTGGGTGGTGAACACACAGTGCAATATATAGGTGATATAGAATTATACACTTGAAACCTATGTAAATTTATTAACCCATGTTATTCCAGTAAATAAAAAAAAAAAGAAAGAAAAGAAAAGAATCACACATAAAGAAGTGTGGCCGGGTGTGGCAGGCCAAAAATGATTTTGTAATATATTCTAACTTTACTTTTCTCTCTCAACCAAACAACAAAGGGGATTACTCCAACCTTACAATTCTTCTCAGAATTATTTTCTCCATTTTCTGTTTTTTTACACTCCACATTATAAACTCTCATATTCCAGAGTTACTTACATACTAGCCTCCAAAATGCTCTCTTCACCTTTTGTTCCATGTGACATTTCTTTTTATCCCACTATGTCATTCTTTCTGTTTAAGTAGTGTCATTTAGCCTCTTTATCCCTTCATCCCATTTCTACAATTTCCTGTCTCTTCTTTCTTCCCATTTTTCCAATTTTTTATCTCAAAAGGTTAAACAAGCAAGTTAGCAAATACTCTATTTTAGTTGTAAGGAAGACACATATGACTAAAGCAATTAATTGTGAGTTGAAGCAGGATTAAAAGTCTGATCTCCATCAGTTTATTTATTGAATTGTTTTTTCTTCTCTGAACGAAGAACTTTTTGAAAGCATGTTGTATTTACCTCTGTGCCTGCAGTACCCAACATAGGGTCTGGCACAGAATGACACTCAATTGTTGAATAAATGATGAAAATTATTATTTTCTATAAAGGAATTCTGAAACAAAAATTCATGAAAAAATGAATTTGGTTTAATCAGTAACACAACCAAGAATATAAATAAGTTTTAAGTGGCCTATTACTGAGACTATAAGTTTATCCATAAATTGTTTCTATGTGATATTAATTGGCCAGAGTGGTCTTACCAATTAGAGTCTTCTCCATCTCTGTCTAGAAACCTGTGTCTATAGTATAGCTGATTATAGGTCAACAGATAAAGACATACACGAAGTATTGTCGTTGATGATTTGCCCAAACTTTGTGAAAAGTTTGAATGATGAGCTCATCTTTAGCTTCTTTTGAATCCTGAGTTTGGTCAAGTTCAAAAAGTAGAAAAACCCTGTATGAAGCAGATCCATTACTACAGACATAGATGCAAAAGGATAGTGTCAATTCCACTGTCCACTTCTCCTGGGCTCTTCCTTTACCTCCAGTACCACCTGGATAGACCTTTTCCCTTCCATTCCTCTGTCATCGTCGTGGCCATATTTTGTCTAATATTTGCTATTGGAGATCCTTGAGCGGAAATAAGCATGTGATGTTGTATGGTGAGAGCATTACAGAAATATTTGATTATTTAGGCCAAAGTTCCTCAGCCATCTTTATACTGAGAGGCATTATCTAATGATTTAGTTTAATTCAACAAACATCTATGTATACAGTGTATGTGATGGAATAGGAAAAAAAAAAAAGTGGAGAGGGATTCTATTTGATTTCTTTATATTTCCAAACAATAGTTTAGTGTTTGGCCCACTCAATAAATGCTTGTTGAGTGAAAGAGTAAATTAAATTTAGTCTTACCCTCCTGGAAAAGATAATATAATGCTGAACACAGTGGAACTGGTATATGCAATGATAGAGGTGGAGTTATAGTGTGATAGGAGCAAAAAGGAGGTGATTAATGGCTGGTATGAAAAATGTTCTTCTTCCCATATTATGTGCCCAAATTCAACAGCAGCACTCATAAAATAAAAAGCCCTATCATACATTTATCTTCCAAAATTTTGATTGCAGGTTGTTGTTCACAGAGGAAAACTAAAATTAGAAAGAAACTGCATGGGTTTTGATATGAAGGGAGAATATAGTTTTTACAACATACTTACGGGAAAAACCAAACCCAAAAAACAGAAGCAACCTCCATTCTCCTAAGGCACTGGGTGGAGGAAGTTTAACTAAATGAGGTTCTCATGCAGATTATAATGTAGTAGAGAAAAAACAAAAAACAAAACAGGGTCCAGTGCGATGATGTATGAAAGGAAGAAAAATGATGAAACCTGACAACTGTTTTGTCCAGAAGAAATGCCTTTACTTTTCCCTTGAAGCCTTGCAAATTACCTTCTCAGCAGGGATTTAATCCATATTTAATGCAGTTAAGAGGACTTTAACATCACCCCCATTCTGATCTGGTCTGCTAAATTATTTATGAAACCACTACTAAGAAAATAAAACAAATCTTGCTGTGGAGATGTCCTTCTGAATTAACTCCATGATATGATAAAGCAAAAAAAAAAAGAATCCCTGGCTGCTATGTTCAGCTTCAGTACACTTCACCAGAATGACTGAATGGCTAAAATATGATTTTTTTGTATGACTTCCTGATTATCTCATATCTCATCTTGACTACATGGTAGTTTTCATAAACATTCTGAAAGCATTTACCGATATGAGTCTTTTCAAGACGGTGTTTTAAACCAAACTTTAGAGGAGTAAAACTACATGTCACATGGTGATCAGGCCTTATTAGATTTGAATCTTTGTATTTCTCTATGGAGTATTAGTGTATGGTCATCACAATATTTTTTTGAATTCTGAATTTCTTAACTGGGCATAATACTCTATTATAAATTAATGTTGTTTTTGTGTAACGCATATGTATGCATGTGTATTGTGTGTCTACATATACAAGAATAATGCTTGCTTCTTTTAAATTCAAAAAACATTTATTAAAGAATCACCAGGAGCAAACCCTATTACCATGAACACAGAAAATTCTTACCCCACACAGAATGTGATGAATATAGTAAGCATGAGGGATAGAGAACTATGGAAAATTGAAGTGAGGAAATCCCTGTGGTTGAAAGGGAATACTTTAGACATTTAAGCAGCATCCAGAAGAACGGATAAGATTTTGTCAGGTAGAGATGAAGGTAGGACATACACAACAGGAAACAGTGAAGACTAAGGCTCATGTGTGAGAAAGTGATAAATGTCTTCAGTAAACCAGAAATAACCAAAGGCTACATAGTCCTTGGGTACAGGTTGGGTGGTGGAAGAAAATGTTGGGAAAATGTTTACGTCAGATTTTAAAAAGTGACATTAATTTAGTAGGTGATATGGAACCATTGAAATGTGAAGTCGGAAAATTAAGTTTGCAAACTCATCCTAGAAAAAGTGCTACATACCTCATTGCTGAATATCACTACGGTCACCTTCAAAGTACTCCCCTTGGGAAGCTATGCACTGACGTCAGTGCCTAGTCCACCCTTCAATGCAATTTTGGAACTCTTTCTGGAATGGCCATCAGAGCTGTTGTCATATTACCCTTCATGTCCTGAATGTCATCAAAATGTCTTCCTTTCAATATTTCCTTTATCTTCAGGTAAAGAAAGAATTCATTGGGGGCCAGATCAGGTGAGTAGGAAGAGTGTCCATTACAGTTATTTGTTTACTGGCTAAAAACTCCCTCACTGACAGTGCTGTGTGAGCTGGTGCATTGTCGGGATGCAAGAGCCATGAATTGTTGGAAAAATTCGTTTTCATCTAACTTTTTCACTCAGCCTGTTTAGCACTTCCAAAATGTAAACTTGGTTAACTGTCCAGTTGGTAGAAATTCATGATGAATAATCCCTCTGATATCATAAAAAGATTAGCAACATCATTGCAACAAGTGTGCAAATTTAATTGTCAGAACTCATGTAGAGAATAGCTGAGTGACAAAAATCACAGTGGCTTTCATATATAGATGAGAGTAGAGCAGGAAAAGTCAATTGCTATGGATTAACTAAGAGAACTCTAAGAATTCAAGTTAGCAATAACAAGGCCTGATCAAGAAAAATGGCAGCTAAGAAGATAGAGGGACTGGGTTTAATAGAGTATTTTTAGTGACAGTGATGCAGTTGACTCATCGTAAGCTGTGGCTATTGCTTCTCTAAGTGCATTTAGTCGGGCATTTTAACCTTTCATCAGGGCAATGTGTTTCCTCCTTGAGTGTGCTTTTCTAATCTGGCTGCCATCCTGTATGATATTAAAGTTGTGCAAAGCAGAGGTAGAACAGCTTCAGTATTTTTCTCTGTTCACTGGGGGAATTTTGCTGAGTATTTGCTTCCTCCTTGACTTGTGAGGACCTTCTGAAGATGGGGAAAGGGTCAGTCTTAACAAATAAATGACTATCCTTTAGTTAAGATTATATTAACAGAAAGGATTGATTTGTATAGAAAGTAAAGCCCTGACCAGGGCAGGAAATTCACGAGATGAGAGAAAGGTCCAGAAATCAATTCCAAGTTTCTGCCTCCCCCTGTTGTGCAAGTCTTGTGTCTCTAAACCTACTTCAAGGCCCAGCACACCGCTTTCCAGGATCTTCATGAGCTGTTTAGACCAACACTCGGTGGCTCAGCATCAAGTCAACAGTCACCCAGTACTGAGCCAAGCTCAGTTTGGTAACCTGCTCCTACCTTGTGCTTTGTTTTCAGGGCTCTATTTTAGTAACCCTTCTGTTGTTCCTTTTCCCCTTGGCCGTGGTCCCTGAGTAATTCTTGTCTGTTCTCCACAGTCCCTAACTTTGAATGTGAGTCCAGGCTCCTGACACATCACTTGATGGGTAACCTATCTGAATTTCTAGTATCATCCACCCCACTTTTCCTGAAACTCTTTTTCTTTCTTTCTTTCTTTCTTTCTTTCTTTCTTTCTTTCTTTCTTTCTTTCTTTCTTTCTTTCTTTCTTTCTTTCTTTCTTTCTTTCTTTCTTTCTTTCTTTCTTTCTTTCTTTCTCTTTCTTTCTTTCTTTCTTCCTTCCTTCCTTCCTTCCTTCCTTCCTTCCTTCCTTCCTTCCTTTCTTTCTCTCTCTGTCTCTTTCTCTCTCTCTTTCTCTTTCTCTCTCTTTCTCTGTCTTTCTCCCTTCCTTCCTTCCTTCCTTCTTTCCTTCCTTCCTTCCTTCCTTCCTTCCTTCCTTCCTTCCTTCCTTCCTTCCTTCCTTCCTTCCTTCCTTCCTTTCTTTCTTTCTTTCTTTCTTTCTTTCTTTCTTTCTTTCTTTCTCTGTCTCTTTCTCTCTCTCTCTCTCTCGCTTTCTCTCTCTCTGTCTTTCTCTCTTCCTTCCTTCCTTCCTTCCTTCCTTCCTTCCTTCCTTCCTTCCTTCCTGCCCTCCCTCCCTCCCTCCCTCCCTCCCTCCCTCCCTCCCTCCCTCCCTCCCTCCCTCCCTCCCTCCCTCCCTTCTTTCTTTCTTTCTTTCTTTCTTTCTTTCTTTCTTTCTTTCTTTCTTTCTTTCTTTCTTTCTTCTCTTTCCACCTACTTAAGATGCTCTGCTATGACCTTTTCACCCTGCTTCTCCTGTTGCTTGAATTGTGAATGGAAATGTAGATTTTCCAAGTCACCACTATGTAAAATACAATGTATTATACCTAGTATTCCAAATTTTTTAAAATTCCACAAATGTTTACTGAGCATCTACCACAAGGTAGGTATAATATTAGTACTGGAGATACAGAGGTGAACAGGACAAGTTTTCTTTTTTCATGAATTCTCTGCAATGACACTAACCATTCAGTTACTTGTGGTCATTATTCATAATGGAATAATGTTAAAAGGGCTTAATTTATAATTTAGTAAGCAAATGATTATTGGCAATCTACTATGAGGGCAGTTGCTGAGGACACAGCATGAACAAAATGAACAGAATCCCCCAGAAGCTGGCTGCCTTTTAGTAGATAAGACAAGTAAACAAACTCTCAAGATACATTGTTCTGTTACATGAGGAAGTGCCTGTGGTATGGAGCAAATGAGGGGCACTGAACCATGCTGTTAGGAGTCAGCAAAGTTTTCCCAGAAGGAGAAAGACCCAAACTGAGACACCCCCACCCCCAAACCTAGAGGAATTAGCCAGAGCTTTGGGTACAGGATAGCTTGACAACTAGATAATTGAAAGAAATGCAGTATGAGTGGCACAGAAAATGTTCGGGGAGGAGGTTAGGAGTGAACTGTGAGGCAGGAGAAGTCGGATTATTAGCGCTTTGCACGCCATTCTGAGGCCTTGTACTTGATCCTACAGTGTAAGGAAACAACTGAAGTGTTTGAAACACAGAAGAGACGTGAATAGGAACAGGTCTGTATAAAGAATATGCTTACATTACCACTATCTCTGAAGGCTTTGCAACCCCAAAGTATGGTTTTTATGTATGTTTTAATTTGGCATGGGATTCAGGCTCAGATGTTTCAACTTATCTGAAGTCAAATGTCAATTTAAAATTACTGTTTACAGAGTAAACTGCCTTTTTAGTTTGGATGTTTTTCCTTGCTGCTTTGCCCTAGTAAGCACCATAATCTTGGGTCTCTATTTAGACGTCCCGTAGTGGATACTCTCCTCATTTAGAATGTGTGCGAGTAGGTTCTAGTGATCCCACAAAAGGCAAATACTTGGAATGTTTGCCCCGTCACAAAATATATTCAAGAGATGCACAATTTCTGTCCAACAATATTCTTTAATTTCTTTTGTTAACATCAGGGTGAGATGCTCATCTAAATACTCACGTGCCTTTAATACCTGCTAGTCTGCATTTTAACAGCGAAGCTAGACCCTTGGTTCGTTTTGGTCCGCAGCCAGCTGCTGCTGTGGAGTGGAGCAGGACACACTCAGCCCCTGGCAGGGAGCACTAGGAGCATTCCAGGACCCAAATCCGGAACTGGCAAAATTGGGAACCTGCAAAATGAGGCACTCCAGTCATTAAAGTTTAGTTTATTGCAAGGGATTTAGAATTCCTTGTTTGTTCCAGTTGTATATAGTAGGTCCTGGTATATACGTATACAATAATGTTGGTTCATTCAATATTGTTTTGTTATAATGTTGAGAAGCCTTAGGGACTTAACTCTTGTTTATATCAATTAACCTATGGTAAAATTGGTTTTGTTAAATGTCGTTTCACTTACAGTTGCAGAACCTATCCATGATGTTAAGTGAGGACTTACAGCACTGGGGATTTAGCTTTGCTTTGAATCTCTTGGTTAAGGCGATTGACTGCAGTGCTTCTGTAGTCAGAGAACATTTCTGGTTTTCCTGAAATAGGAGATGAATTTCTATGCTCACGTACAATAGAGTCTTGTCTTGAGTGTGTTTGATGGATCACTGGGCTTTCAGTATGAGATTTCGGTGTGGAATGATGTTTTTATCTTCAGTGGTGTTTTATATCTGCCTTCACAACAAATCTTTTCATGTCAGAAAAATATATCACGTGCAAACCAAGATTTTACTAATGTGCCCTCCCCTTGTTTCTCTCCTTCTTCACAATGATCTAAAGAATTCTTCCCTTGGATGCAGTACAGGGAGGCTCAGAGCTGATTCCAGGACCTGAATTGGAGTTGCTTTAAAAAAACAAAAGGAGACAGGGTGAAAAAGGTGAAGGGATTAAGAAGTACAAATTGATGATTACAAAATAGTCATGGGGATGTAAAGTATAGAGAATACAGTCAATAATATGTTATAATAATAACTATATAGTTCCAGGTAGATGCTAAACTAGTCAGGAGGATCACTTCTTAAAGTATACAAATGTCTAACCACTATACTGTACACCTGAAATTAACTAAAATAATATTGAATGTCAACTGTAATTGAAAAATTAAGAAGAGGGGAAAGTGAAAGTGAATAAGAGGTTCAAATTTCCAGGTATAAAACAAATAAGTCATGGGAATGTTATCTACAGCATAGGGAATATAGTCAATAATATTGTGATAGCAAAGTACGGTGTCCAATTGTTGCTGGACTTATGGTGATCACTTCTTTAGGTATATAAATGTTGAATAACTATGGTGTACCCCTGAAATTAATATAATATTGTATGTTAGCTATATTTCTAATAAAAATCTTAAAAAACAACAACAATCAAACTCATAGTTTTAAAAACAAATATAGGTTTCTCAAGGATTATATTGCTGACCTAATGCAGACAATAAAATCTTTTAAAAGCTGAAGCTTGAATTAAAGAATAAATGACAAAAAGAGACACAATTTAAAAAAAAGCTACTGCAATCTGTATCCACATACATCTTCAAGGCTGAGAATATATTTGTGCATTTATAATTGTTTAGTTTGTAGAACACATTATTTTTCTTTTAAATTCCCTCTCATGTTCAGAAATGTTAGATTTTAAAATTAAGCAATAAATAACTATATATATTTTTTCCTGAGTGACTACTCTGAGCCTAGTACAGTCATTAGTACAACCTTAAACTGTCTTTAACCAGGTAAATCTCTCAGAAGACCTCATAGTTTAGAAGGATTTAAATTTATACCTACAGAAAAATCCTTGAGAAACTACTAAGGCCGTAGATGCACTATAAGAATATGTAAGCTCTCTGCTAAATATGAAGATCATTTGCGAAGAGAATTAATATTTAAATGGTAACTATAGATACTCTTCACTAATAATATGAATGTTATTTCTGTGTGCACAGAATGCCCTTTGATTTTGGCAGAGAAGTATAGATTATCTGAGTTTGCTTAACACTTAAGATGTGTTTAAATCTAAATACACTCTATGGATGACTCTAAATCTATCTTTGTAGGTAATAAACGGTGTGTTGGTAAATATATAACTTGTTCTACAAAAAATAAACAAAGAGAAGGAAGAGAGAAAGGAAAGAAGGAAGGAAGGAAGGAAGGAAGGAAGGAAGGAAGGAAGGAAGGAAGGAAGGAAGGAAGGAAGAAAGGAAGGAAGGAAGGAAGGAGAGGTGAGGGGGGAAGGGAAGAGAAGGGAAGAGAAGGAAGGAAAGAAGGAGGAAGGAAAGAGAGGAAAAGAAAGGAGGAAAGAAAGAGAAGAATAAAAATGAAGAACAAAATAGAAGAACAAAAGAGAAGAGAAAGAAAGAGCACTGATTTTTAGTATTTGCCAATTCCTGTGGTATAAATATTCCTAACGTGGCGTGTTTCAAGCTACCAATGACACGTTATTTCACGTAGACTTGGAAACGAGATGCATACCATTCGCTCTTGAAATAGTACAATCTAGCTTCAGCATACCACTTCTCATGCTTCCAAGTCTGGTTTGCAGTACTACAGGCCTAGGTTTTGTACAAATACATATATTCAAAATAATTTTAGATATCCAATCTCTCTCTCTCTCTCTCTCTCTCTCTCTCTCTCTCTCTCTCTCTCTCTCTCCTCTCAGCTACAGACTTAAAAAATTAAATCAACACTATATAGTACACACAAGGACAAGACATTCTGTTAGGTATTATGAAGAATAAAAAAAGATGTAAGATGATGCTTGCCTTTGAATAATTTACAGCCTAGTTTGGGATACTGAGCATTAAGTCTTTGACCTCATAAACCAAACAAGCTTGAAATTATAGTGTAAATAATAGTTTAGGAAAATACAGACAGATAACAGACAGTCAATAAAGAACTAACTATCAAATGACATGTGCAGTTAATATTTATCTGATGAGAAAAGAGTTTGAAGAAATTTTGAGGGAAGCTTTTATGAGGAGGTATATCAAAGAGACTTGATGTATGAGTGGCATTTGGATGTATGGCATTTCCTGAGATGGCATGGAGATGAGGTAGAATATGTCTTAGTTTACAATAATAAACAACTAGGCAAGAGTAGAGCATTTGCACGGATACAGTTTAATAACAATGGTTGATAGTTACTGGGAAGTTACTCTGTGCTAGGCAGTGTGCAGAGCTACATATAGATTTGCTCATTTGATCTTCACTGAAACACTCTGAATCAAGTTATCTGAAGTATTAAATGAGACAATACATGTTTCATAAACAAGAAAGCTAAGGTCCCTCAGTCGGTAGATGGTGGAGCTTTGCTGGGAATTGAGGTTTGTCTGGTCCCAAAGCCCATGACCTTAAGCATGTTGTCAAATTGGGAAGCAAATCTAGACATGCAATTGTTAGGATAAAGTTATAAAAAAGCTTTGAATATGAAAAAAAAATGTTGTCCTTTTGGTTAATATTATGTAGAAAACCAATAATGAAACCCTTGAAAATTTGGCCAAAAAGTGAAATGCTCCAACATCATTTCCTTTCCTCCTGTGAGATTTTTTTCTCTTTTGATTTTGGAGTCCATTTATGACTAACTGGGACGTAATGTGTATAAAAGCCAAATATTACAGAAATTCGAAATAATGCCTTATGAGTTAGATAAGTCTGTAGTCAACTTTCAAAACTTAATCATACTTAATCAGAATATATCACATTTTGCCGTGTATAATGCGCACCCATGGTTTTGGCCCAAACTTTCAGGGAAAAAATCTTTCCCTGAAATTTTTTAATTCAAATTTGTATTTGTTTACATTTAGGTACTTGTTTTTTGTATTCTAAAGGAATTTAGCATTTATCTTTTAACATATTGTGATACAAGAAATTTTACAAATAATTACAAAACACAAGAACAGATACAAGGTACAAGAAATTTTACGTACTGGTAACAAATTTATGATATTTATGCATAGTAGAAGGCACGAGTTCTTCATCGTTACAAGTTTGTTGTAAGTTCAACAAAACTGATTATCGTGTTCCAGGGTATTATTTTGCATATGGATATCATTATTGATTTCTAGAGTTACTCTTTTAACTTATAAGTATAAATAAAAGAATTCAAACATTTGTATAGATATGGAATTAGTACTACTCATGTATAATCACATCCTTATTTTTCCCTCACAAATTTGAGCAAAAACGTGCACATTATACGTTTAAAAATACGGTACATAAAGATAAGGCTTCAATACTGGGAGTCTATGGCTTCTTCAAAACATCTCCTGAATTGTGTGTATAATAAAGTTAATAAAGCAGGTTGAAAAAAATTGCTAATGAACGACACTTTTTTTCATCTGCATGATGCATATTGACAACAATTGAACATTTATTCCTAATTGTGTTGACAAGTTCTTTGCTGCTCTATAGAGAACTTTGAACTGTATCAGCTTTGTGAAAACTTTCTTTCCACAAGCTTTTGAGGCATAGAAGTCTAGAGAAGAAGGAAAATACATTCTTTTGGATAAAAATATCCTGTCCTTTGCTCATTTTTCCTGGACAGTAAAGAAGAGAAGCTATTCAATTTTTTATAAGTCTTCTAGACATGAAAAAAAAATGCTTATTTGCTTAAGTAAAGACAGTCTGTACAGTTTAAAGATTACTATTTAATATTCAATTCATATTGCCAAATGACCTCTTCTAAGATACTTATAATGTCCATGAATACCTTTAAAATGCAGAGAAAGAAACTTTTCTTTCTCTCTGACATAATGAAAAAGATACTGTTTTGTAATTTATGAATAATAAAATTGGGCAGTGTATATATGTTTTTGTTTTGACTTTCTTTTTAAATTAAAGTTTATTTGGGTGATAAAGATTAGTAAAGTTACATAGACATCAAGTGTACAATTCTGTAATACATCACATCCATATATCACATTGTGTGTTCACCACCCAGAGTCAGTTCTTTTAAAAAAACCTTTAGGGCTAAGATTCTAATTCCCTTCTTATTAGTTTATAAGATAGTCTTTATTAGGCACATCTTTCCTTTTCTCTGCACAGCATGGGTGATGAAAAGGAATTTGCATTTTGCAATCAGTCCACAGACCCAATATTACAAAAGAGTGAGATAATGTCTTACTAGTTGAGTAAGTATAACAACCTTAAATTGGAAGAAGCATTTGAAAAAAGCAAAGCACCACTGGTTACTAAAAAGACTTCAGTTGTGTTAAATATATCCTTTGGATCAGTGGTTTTAAAAATTTATTTTAAGATCCAATTGAGATTCTGATGGAAAATATTTTCACATAGGTACATTAAATTTTCATATAATTGTAAGGTATATATGCTAATAATCTAACATTCATCTATGGATCTTCTAAGGTCCAATCAGAATAGGTATACATGGCACACCATTTTATATCTAATTGCTATCTAATATTTTGATATGTATAACCTATCTATATTTAATTTCTAATTTATAGCAAAATCTTTCAACCAGACTTCACATTAGTATATGTAAGTTTTTCTCTATCTTCCAATCTAGGTTTTTGAAACATTTTATTAAAAATATTTTAATATTTTTTTCTACAGAAACAAAGTGTGTATAAAAACATGATTTCTTCACTGCTATTATCCCGTAATTCATATTGACTGATCTTAGAATTTTTTGAAGCTTAACTTTAAGTTTGAACTATATAAAAGTTTATATGAGTTTCTAGTTCATGGGAAAAGAAACAACCATTTTAATGCTTCTGGCCATCCTGTTTTATGATCTATGTAGTTAGTTTTGTACTGGATCCTGGAAGAACTAGGGAGCTGACATTTTACAGAGTGTAGGACAGAAAGGAGGAAAGGAAACCTTTAGAGTGCTATACAGACATTAAGATTTTAAAAGCATAACAATTAAAAGATTTTCTCAAAATTGATATCTTAATCATAAAAGTCAACAGCTACAAATTCTAGGGTTTAAAATAAGCAAACAAAAATCTGTTTCAACCAAACTTGGCAGCAGATTAGCTTTGGTAAAACAGTATTAGCTTTGTAGTTCCTTTTACATTTGCTTTTATTCATGTACTTTCTAGTGACTAGGACAAGCATGCCTATGGTATGTGCTACCCAGTTTTCACTGTATGGACCATCCAGTGTGGATTCATCGTGTGTTCTGCCACCTAGTGTATGGGCTTCTCCATTCAGTAATCTGTAGGGATAACTAATTCATGGGTGTGTGTGTGTGTGTGTGTGTGTGTGTGTGTGTGTGTGTGTGTGTGTGAGATATTGATTCCCAGACATGTAGACTAGGATCAGGATGCTGTAGTCACCCCTCACCAATGCAATTCAAGCTTTTCTATCAAATTTTTCCTTTTCCTTTTTCCCACAGGCACACGTACACCCAGTGTACCCACAGTCATAGTCATTTGAAAGAAGATGAAGGCAGAATCTAGTCCCGCCTTTATCAGATGAGTCTCCCCTGAGTCTGCCTCCTTAACCTTTTTTCTCTCTTGATGTCACAACACAGCACTCTTCTTAGTAGTAACAGATAATAGATTACAGTTCTACTGGTTTACCACTTCCTTCATGTTCAAGACAATGAGGCTTGTAAAAGACAAGACAGTTACTTGGGCAATTAGGTGGTTAGGCATTGCTAACAATCTTAACTTTTTATGCTAATGATTGTACTGGTGACTTTATGAGAGGGAATGAGTAACTGTTGGTCCCAGTGTTTTAGCACAGCTGTTCTCTGCTTTTGATACCCTTGCAATAATATTGGAGACTGTCAGTGACTGTCCAGTTTCCAACTTATGCACTTACAATTGTGCATAATTTCAGTTGCGTATATTTACTTATACTCAAGTGTTGAATTGGCTCTCACTCTACTCGTTTCTTGTGCTCTTATATGGCCTTCTCTTATGTGTGTGCTCCATATCCATGTTTTAATAGGAACAGTAAGAACAGATTGTCCTGAGACTGACTTATGTTTACTGATAGTATACAGGATACTTTATTTGGCAGAGTAATGCACCAAGGAAAAAGCTTTCTTCAAGGATATACAATATGCCAATCCTACCTCTATTATTAATCTGTTGGATAGCCTTGGACAATCCTCTCAACCATTCTGCTTTTCTTTTCTTCTCTGTGAAAAAAATATTATGATGAAAGGGATTAAATATGATAAAATATTATGACAACCTGCAGATGAAATGGCAGTCACAGAATGGTCCTAAGACACTCTGTAGAACATTAAAAAGGAGTAGCTTTGGGTATTGATGGTGCTGCTAGTTCCAGGGAATCTTTATGGTAAATTACCAGAGAACCTTAAGAGCTCACTGAATCATTCAAATCATTTCTGGGAAAGAGATTATGATTGAGTAATTATATATTGAGGACATAGTAGAAATGATACAAGTATATGCAGGTTAAATCCATCCCACAAAGGAGTCAAGAAAAAAAAAATGTGCCCAAACTTTTTGAAAATCCAGTATAAATAAAAGGCAGATTTTTAAAAAATGTATTTACAGAGGATAACACCTACTCTATTCAAATCTCATTGCTCATGGGAATATGTACTTGCCAATGAGAAGGTAACAATTTAAATATATGATTTAATACAACAAATATGTGGTATGGAGTCATAAACAGGGATCTTATTAAAATACACACTGGGATTTGTTGTTATACTCTTGTATAATTGTAATTTAAATGTTTTAACACTCAGCACTATTAAACTGTTAATGCCAAAGTTTTCAAAGTGGTGCTTCCTCCACATTTGTATTTCTATTCAGTAAGGAAGCTGGCGGGTGGGAGGTGGGAGGGAAATGCTTGAATTTACAAAGTAGGAGTCTATCCGATTAAGGAAACCATTATTTTTAACCATTTTGGCTCTTCCTGGAAGGGTGTTGCTTCTGGGTATCTCAAATATAAATGGGAAGCTCTTTAACTAAAACCTTAGAGCTTATTTATAAGCTAACTAGCATCCAAAGCACAGTTTTGGAAATCAGAATTAACACCTTGAATTGTTCCTGGAAGCCAAATAGAAGTCCTCAGTACTTCTGGAGCCCAGCTGATGTCACCCTGTTCCCAGTTTCCTGGACAGCTGCAGCTCCAGCATTCTCACCAGTTAGTTTCCTTCTGGTAGCCTTGTGTAGTTATTGAGAGTAACCATATGTAGGGCACCTAGTTGTAATCCAACTGTAAGATTAGAGTACCAGATGTAACAGTCGTCTTTGTGAAGCCAATTTATTTTCTCTAAAACCAGACCAGGCTACCACTTAACGCTCTATCCTCATGTTTCTGGCCACTTTCTGAAAGAGGGGTAGGGAATTCACACTCTTGATGGCACATTCAAGTTTTGATTAAATCAACCTTAAGTCAAGGCAGCTTGACTGGCTCTGATAAAGCCAGTAATTGGGTTTTAGGGTCAAGATCAGAAGCAGCAGGGCAAGAGTGACAGAGGGAGGATTTGCTTATTTTAGAATTCCTGGGTTTAAATCCTGACATCTTTCAAGGGAAAGAAAATGGCCACTAATGAAGTGCCAGGTGTGTAAATTAAGGAGCCTTGGGTAAAATAGTTTGAATATTCAGTGGTTTTTTTTCCCTTGGATAATTAGGTCTCTCTCTCTCTCTCTCTCTCTCTCTCTCTCTCTCTCTCTCTCTCTCTCTCTGTCTCTTTCTCTCTTTCTCTCGCTCTCTCTCTTTCTCTCTCTTTCTTGCTCTGTCTCTTTTCCTATCTGTAAATGTGTGAACATAATCAAGTAGCAAAAAGGGTTAAGAGCATTACACATTTATCTTCATCTCTTACATGAGAAAATAGTAGGGTACACAAATGAAAGAAGTTTCAAGGAAACCAGTTTGGCGGGGCCATATTAATATTTAAGAGTTGATTAACACAATATCCTGCTTTAAGTTTAGTCTACAGTAAATTGGAAAACTTTCCAAATGATCAAGTGATATAAACTACTTAGTGCCTTGTCTTGGCCGCACATTTCAAATTATGTGAGAGGACAACCTGGAAACTCACCCCTCATTGACAAATGTCCCAATTTTATCTTGAATTTCAAATTTAAAGAAATCATCATTCCCTAAGTTTTTTGGGTTGCTGCCATTGTTATCATTTGCCAAGCATAATCAGTGAGTTCATTAGCTGAACTACAAATATGTGCTGTTAACCACGTTCTTAAGATTTAAACAGTGAAGGGAGATAAGGGACTTACTGTAAAGCCTTTCTCATTTTCCTAAGAAGTGAAAACCAAAAAGTCACTTTTCTAGGAGGAACATAAAAAAAGAACAACACTTTGAAACCTAAACTTTTTGGCAGTATTTCATCTTTTCCTGAATTCCTTCATTATAGAAACTGTAGCAGGGCACATTCTGCCTACTGTTATGGTGTTTCTCAGGCATCTGCATTTATCCTTAGCTCTCACAGTGCTTTGCTCAATAACCATGTCTTTTGGAACAGCCAGACAGGAAGAGGGATAATCATGAAGGAAGTCATGTTCACAAAATTGCTGAGATAATTTAACTTCTTACATGGCCAAACCCACATAAGATGAAGTCATTTGCATGCTGCCCAGGACATGCATTTTCCATAATCCTTACCACTGACTCACTGTTTTTAGTCACAAACATTTTTTGGACCTCAATGTCTCCACCTGTAATATAGAAATAATAGTATTGGTCATATGGCTAATGATGAGATGAAACTGCTTTTAAAGGACGTCAACCTTGCCAGTGTGTAAAATCCACATACCTGTGTTTTATGTTTTAGTTAAAGGGCAATGATTTTTTTAAAGAAAACGATGGACATAACTATGTCTGAAATGTTTCCAGAGCTTCTTTGGTGTTACATGTATAGTATATAGTTAATTTAAGTTCAATGAAAATTGTGGGTACTTTTTTATATACATGTCATAAAATTCCTCTCTTGTGTCGTTACAAAAATGTTTCCTTTTTGACTTTTGTGGTTCTGCCATTTTTCTTGTGAATAATAGATATTTAAATAATCCTTATATTAAGATTACATCATTTAAATGAAAACTTCCACTTTGGCACTCTATCATTTATACTCTTTACTCTGATTTTTTTCTTCCTCTATACCACTTCTCTCTCTTTCAGTATACTTTATAATTTATTTATTGGTTACATTAATTGTTTATTGTATCTTTCTCCACTGGAATGAAATCTCTAAGTGTTGGCAGATTTCTGTTTTGTTCAATGATATATTTCCAGTGTCTAGAACATCTCCTGACACAAGAGTATTTGTTAAATGCTTCCACTGAATAAATGAAGTTTCTGTTTGGATTCCAGCTTCCATTCAATTTCCACAGCTTAGAGTTAAAAATTTGACTCAGGTTTATGAACTAATCTGACCTAAATACACCCATCAACCCACACTTCCTTCCTTTCTACCTTCTTTCCATCCCTCTGCTCTCAGCTTCCAGTCTGTCTAGACTTTGCTGTTCTTATTTGCTACCTGAAACTTGGTTTTGACACTTCCTTTTAGCTATTACTTTAGATTCTCTGACTTAATGCTCCATAACATGGTGAATCTGAAGAAGAATTATGGGGGTACAACAGTAACTACAAAATGGATGCCAATGTTTCATATGAAGAATGTATGTGTGGATGTTGTCATTGATAGTCTCTGGGACAGTGCATTACAAAAGGCCTTTCTGGCATCTAATCATCTTTTAACAAGAATAGCATACATGCCAACTGATGTTATGTGGCCTTTTAAACTTTCAGCTCATTTCAGATGTGGCTTAAAGTAATGTGTCATCCAGAGTTCGTTCTCCTATTGGATGATTAATTTATTGATCTCCCAAAGAAATAGGTAACAGGAGAAAAAAAGAAAGAAAAAAAATGAGAAAGAAAATGACTTTGACACTAACATGTCTGTGTTATGATTATCTCTTAAAAACTAGAAATGAGAATTTTGGTTCCCTATGTGAAAATTCAAACTAGTAATACTATAAGCTTGAGGTAAGTCGTGTGGTTTAACTAAAGTATCTGTAGTTTTGTTTATTTGTTTTTTTGTTGTTTTCATTTAAGTGTTGATGATATTTATAAATGAGGGAGGTTAGAACATGACTAATACAGTGGAGATAATGGCTTCTCAGTTGAAAGCATTGAAAATTTAGGGTGAAAAAGGAATACATCACGAATGATTCTTTACTTTGTATTCGTAAAAGTCAGGCTATAAAATTTATTACACGTTCTATAGAAAGCCAAAAATAGTCTACCGTTTTTTGTCAAGACACCTCTTTTTTATTCATTCAACAAATATAATTGAGTATCTTCTAAGTGCAAGGTATTACGCTAGAGCAGGACCAGCAGGATAGAGGTGACAGAACAATGAGAGTTACCACCCTCATAAGAGTATGAAGTGCCCATTTCTTTCAAGAGTTACCTTTAAGTCTCACAAAACTCTGCACTAGATATTATAATGTTCACTTTACAAATACAGAAACTGGAGATCAGAAAAGTTAAGTAATATCCCAAAGCCACACAGCCTGCATGTGACAGAACCAATATTCAAATGAGCATTTTGATGGCACTGAACCTATGCTATTGTGACTAAGCCACCTTCAAGATATTCACAACCTTGAAGAGACAATCTCTCTCTCATTTGCACAACTTCTCATTCTCTCTCTTTCTCTCTTTCTCTCTCTCTCTCACACACACCCTAGGATATGAGGGAGAATGTGATGCATAAATATATCAAAAAGAGACAATTACTCTCATTTATTTGATGACTTTGAATACCTAGATTCTGAGGGCCCCCTTGGATGCCTGGTCAATTGCCACACTTCACATTATAGTCTACACATTCAATGACACGCACATATTGACAACTCTTCATATGCACCTTGTGCACATGCTAAGTACTTGGGATATACACATGCCTAAGTCCTAGTCCCACCGTCAAGAAACTCTTAGTTTTGTATAAGAAATTAATATGTCAAAAAAAAAAGGTCGCCATATTGGCCAATTATCCAGTTCCTTTTGAAAATGTACTAGGTAGAAAAGTAAACTACCACTTGCGATAGAATAAAGAAGGTATAGTTATTGGCTAAATGCTATAAACCTATACTAAAAGGAAAGTGGGGCTTACGCAGTGCAATGAGGCTTACCTGAGGACAAATATATGCCATTCTTTTTTCCCATTCTCCCCTTTCAAAACATTCCTTTGAGGCTTTATGTTTCTAAAAAGATTTATATTTTGCATTTCGTAGGGGGAAAATATTTTTTAGAGCTTACAGATGACAGTTGAATGGCAAAATTATGAAAAAATAATTATTTGAAATTTCACAGAGTTCCTAGATCTTTGGAGAGAAGTCATTGCATGACTACACAAACCATGGATGGTGGTTATACTAAAATCAGTTGGCTCAATACAGCAAACTATTGGCCTGCATGTTCCAAATTAGGATCTAGTTGGGGGAATTTGAATATTTTGTCAAAGTCTAGGAATAATTATATTTCATTTAAAATACTGCAAATTTAAGATACCTTATGATTTCAGCGATATTAAAATGTGAACAAATTGTACATCTTAGAATTGATAAAATAAGTTATGTATTAGTCAAAGTTCTCCAGAGAAACAGAACCAACAAGATGTGTGTGTCTCTCTGTCTATCTACCTATCTACCTACTTGGAGATTTATTCAAGAAATTGGCTCACACAATTATAGAGGCTTGAAAAGGTAGGCTGCCATGCTGGAGACCCAGGTAAGAGTTGTAATTTGAGTCCAAAGGTGATCTGCTGGCAGAATTCCCTCTCCTTCCAGGGAGGTCAGTCTTTTTCTATTAAATCCTTCAACTGATTGTATAAAACCCACCCTCATTATGGAGGATAATCTGCTTTACTTAAAGTCTACCCACTTAAATGTAAATCTCACCTGAAAAATACCTCCACAGAAACATCTGTAATAATGTTTGACATAGCCAAGTGGACATATAAGATTAACCATCACAGAGTGACATTAGGAAGTATAAGAAGATTCTGTACATTGTCAGAAATGTTAGTAGTACTAGAAATCACCCCAACACACAAAGTCCAGATACACGGCAGAGTAGCACTTTTCCTCTTGAGGTCCTGTAGGGATTGGGATTCATTCTGATCTTATTGATTCCTTCCCTCAGAAGGAAACATCCACAATACAAACAAACCCACTCGTTAGAGCATAACTCTGATGTGCTATGAAGGGGGGAGTCTTTGTCCTCTGTCCTTTTCTCCACATTACTAAAGTTTACTATTTTCCTGTTTTTCTAAGCTGATAGAGACCAATGGTAGAGTGGTAGATGGAAAGAGAATCCAATGTCCTTCAAATATATGAAATAGAATATTTTTTCTAAGTTTTAGCTTAGTTCTTGTGAGGTGGAACTTGTGTAAGTGGAAAGTTGAAGGGTAAAGGAGGAGGGAGAGAAAGAGAGAAACGGTAGAAGAACAACTCGGCCTCAAGGCTATCTCCACTTGCCCCTGGTCATACCACATTCCACCCCTCTACCCCATGACCTCCCTCTCCCACTACCAAGCTCCTGTCCAAACTCCTCTGGACACACTGCTGTTACCCTCTTTATAGTGCTCCAAGGTCTATCTTTGCAGGTAATAATTCCCTGTTAAATATTAGCTGCTTTCAATATCCCCTCCACCCAATTCCACAATCCTTGAACGGCTGACTCACTCTTATTTATCATAAGTATTTACATTTTGGTTAAAGTCATGGACTTTGGAGTCCTCTTCACCACTTGTGTGACTCTAGCTTCAGTTCCCTCATCTGTAAAATTGAGATAATAATAGTACTTACGTAATAGCTTAGTTGGGAAGAGCAAATGAAACAGCAATACGGAAGACAATGCCTGGCAAGAAATAAAAGCTCAGTGATTGTTAGGTGTTATCACTCTCATTTATCTGATGTGGTATCCCCATGACATCATGATGCCTGGTATTTACAAACCAGCTAGATACACAGACTACAAAGATAAAGCAGTAGGGTCCCTGCTTTTGACTAATTGCTGGGATAATTGTAGTGGTATTGTGATAAGTTACTGTTGGTTGTTGTCCATGTTAGCCATGAAAGAGATGGTTGATCCCAGCTATGTTGAAGTAAAATCAATTGTCTCTGTATTGAGGATTGGAAACATGAGGATAGAATAATGATTCTGGTGGCCTCTTGGCTAATATGGTCGATAGATGGGTTTTGTTTGGCCAAGCAGTGTTTTTGGTTTTGGTTTTGTTTTCAGTGAAATAGCATGCCTTCAGACAGGGACTGAGCTTTCTCCAACCACTCCCTATTGTCTTAAAATTATCGTCACATACTCACATGTATTTCCCTCTTTGATCACCCCATTGTCATTGAGGTTATGACACCTACTCTACATTATAAAGGAGATGGTAAAAATTTAAAAGCAGTGCAAAGTTAAATGTTCCTCACTCTTATAACCACAAAGACACAGAGGAAGACAAATACCATATGATTTCACTTATATGGAGAATCTAAAAAAAAAAAAAATGGAACAAACAAAACAAAACAGAAACAGACTCATAGATACAAAAAAATGAACTGATGATTGCCAGAGGGAAAAGGAGTGGGTAAAAAAGGTGAAGGGAAATAAGAGGTATCAACTTCCAATTATAAAATAAATAAGTCATGGGGATGTAGTGTATGGCATAGAGAATATGGTCAATAATATAATAACTTTGTATGGTGACAGATGGTTGCTTGACTTATAGTGGTGATCACTTTGTAAGGTATATAAATGTTGAATTATTAGGTTGTACACATGAAACTAGTATAATATTGTATGTCAACTATGGTTTAATAAAATAATAAATTAATTAAAAAACCAGACACTATTAGAAACCAATAGCATAGTAAAAAAAATAAAAATCCTATCTAAGAAATGAGGTAAGAAGTAAAAATCTGATCGTCTGATTATCCTAAAGTATCATTCTCAAATTTGCATATATGTGCCTATTTTAAGGGATTTGCTATGTGCCTCCTAAGTCTGGGGAAATCCACGATACAAGTCATGGGAGACCTTTGACAGTAGAAGTCAGAATTTCATCTTACCCTCATTGAGAGTGTCCCTCCAGGTACTCCTGAAAGTCTCCAGAAGTGTCTCACATGTGCTTAGGCATGGATCCTAGAAGACACAACACAGCCATACCATTTTCTACTCTCCTACCCCAATTCCCTTAAACAATGGTCATGGCTAGCAAAGTTGTATCAAATTGCCTCTCCATGATCTCCCTTTTCTAGACATCATGTTCCATCAGCTGGCAACAGCATGTTTTTGGGCACTAACACCTGTGCAGGCATTGAAACTGCTCCTAGTCACAGCAGTTCTGCTCTCCATTTCCAGCACACTACCTCCACCTGCACACTTCCTTCAGACACTGCAGCCTCTGTGCTGGTCCAGCAAGGTACTCAAGTCATGCAGGTACCAAAACTTTACCATGTTCCCTGCAGAGCTGGAGAGATCCCTCCTCCCTAAATTACCACTTTTGTGTCAATGTTGGCATATATATACCACCAGAACATTCGCTAAGCTTCAGTGCCTTACAGAGTTCTCAGTGAAGAGAATCCTTCCAGTTTTTCTCAGAACACTCCTGCTCCCTCGCACTCAGCTATTTGTGTGTAGACTCAGACCTGAGAGAAAGACACCATGCAATACTCAGAACTGCCATGAGAGTCTGGCATCTAAAGTTTAGTTATTGAGTCAAGGTCATTTGCCTGATTCTCCTTCCCCCCAGGTTGAGTTCTACTTTCATCAGGCTGCTCCTCAATTTAATTAGAGTCTTGTGGGCCTGTCACACCAGACCTCCTAAGGTATGTGCACATGTGTATAACAGAATCTCCAGAAGAAATCAGATTTAAATTCTGTTATGGGCTGGAAAATCATTTAAAATAAGCTCTCCTTTTCCATGTTTTGAGTAGGAGCCATCCAATCTCCTTTGGGTGGACTCTCTTGGTTTGGGAAAAACCCCACAAATGGTATGCTTTAGTTAAATAGAAATGTAAAGCAAGTACTCACCTCTCTTCTGGAAGAGAATACAGTGGGACTTATTGATTAAGCCAGGCTCTGGCTCAGGTTTTGTAGGCAGATGGAGACCTCATGCCCTTCTATGAAACTCAGTGCTCTCTAGATCTGGAAGGTCATGAGGTACACATTCTGAAAAAGTGCTTGCTACACAGCGGCTCATGGGATGGAAACACTTCATATCTCAGTTTTTTCATTATGTGATTCAAAGTTTTAAAAACACATTCAAGGGACAGGCAGTAGCCTTCATGGAGGTGAGGTGGCAAAAACAGACTAATGAGCCCCTTTGAAATTAAAGTCTAAGAAATAACCAAGGGAAACTGGAGGACAGGGGATCCAGACTTGTTCCTTAGATTGCATCCCAGGGCATGTGTTGCTGGTGAGAACTGATTCTGGAATGTTCTGGCTGGTACTCGGGTCAGCTCTATCCCAACCATGGCATGCCATTATGAGCTTATGGGGACATGGCTACCTCTGAATGACAGGAAACAGATGATACTCAGCATTGTATATGTGACAGCCAGGTCAATTTTGAGTGTAAGCTTAACACTGGAGGAGGGTGTGTCCTCTTTCCCACTATAATTCTTTGTTTTGGTAAAAGTTATCAACACCACTAGTGACTAGGACTTGCAGTGGAGAATCTTGATTTTGGCAGTGATGCTGCATTTCAGCAACAATAGTGGAAGAGGGGTATATTTTCCCCACCAGCTCCATTGTGCATGTGGTGACAGCTTCTGTGAAAGGTGCCTACATTGCTCAGCTTAACTAGCTTTCAATAGCTTTACGCCCAGTAACATAAAATAATAAGCTGTTATTGAGGCATTATTCACAATAGCCAAAAGTTGGAAACAGCCCAACTGTCCATCAACAGATGAGTGAATAAACAAAATGTGTTATATATGGATAATAGAATATTACTCAGCTATAAAAAGAATGAAATTCTAACACATTCTACAATAAGGGAGAACCTTGAAGACATACTAAATGAAGTGAGAAGTCACAAAAGGACAAATATTGTATGAGTCCATTTACTTGAAGTACTGAGAGTAATCAAATTCATAGAGAAAGAAAGTAGAACGATGAGACGGGGGAAGGGCAAGAAGAAATTATTGTTTAATGGGTACCAAAGTTCTGTTTAGAGCAGGGGTGTCCAAACTTTTTTCAACGTTTTTTACCACGAGCCATATGTGGTAAAATACACAAAGCCGTGCCACTCACTCAAGGTGAAGTACGTATTGCCTCAACTGGTTTATTTAAGTAAACTAAATATATTTTGGAATTTGCTGAGGGCCAATTAACAATGGATTGTGGACTGCAGTTGGCCCGCGGGCTACAGTTTTGACACCCCTGGTTTAGAGTGATGTAAAAGTTCTGGAAATGAATAGTGGTAATGGTTTCACAATAACGTGAATGTACTTAATGCCACTAAACTATACACTTAAAAATAATTAAAATGGTAAATTTAATGGCATACACAATTTAATATAAATTTTTTAAAAGAATTAGGTGTTAGAGTTTGAGTTGATGAATAACTGCATTTATTGCTCCTCTGATCACAAGGGAGCTATGTAATTTGAATAATAAAGCAAATCTGACCTTATTTTTACTTGTAAGCTAGTGATGTCAGGAGAATTCTGAATTACATGCTCAACTTGATTAGCTATTTGAAAAGTGCAAATAAAAACTACAATGAGATATCACTTCTCATCTGTTAGAATGCCTATTATCAACAAGACAAGGAATAATAAGAATTGGAGAGACTGTGGAGAAAAAGGAACCCTCATATCCTGCTGTGGGGATGTAAATTGGAACAGCAACTATGGAAAACAGTATGGAGGCTCTTCAAAAAATTAAGAATTGAATTATCATACAACCCAGCAATCCCTCTTCTGGGTATCTACTCCAAAATCTGAAAACATTTATCCGTAAAGATATATGTACCCCTATGTTCATTGCAGCATTATTCACATGGCCAAGACATGGAAACAACTGAAGTGTCCTTCGATAGATGATTGGTTAAAGATGTGGTATAATACACAATAGAATACTACTTGGCCATAAGAAAAGATGAAATACTGCCATTTGCAACAACGTGGATGGAACTTGAGATTATCATGCTAAGCAAAATAAGTCAGACAGAAAAGTTAAGAACCATACGACTTCACTCCTATGTGGGATATAAAACTGGAAGCAACAAATGAACAAGACAAACAAAGAAACAAAAAATCATAGACACAGAAAACAATATAGTGGTTACCAGAGGGTAAGTGGCGGGTGGTAGAAGAGGGTAAAGAGAGTCAAATGTACGGTGATGGAAGGAGAACTGACTCTGGGTGGTGAACACATAATGCAACATATAGATGATGTATTATAGAATGTACACTTGAAACCTATATAATTTTACTAACCAATGTCACCCCAGTAAATTTAATAAATAAGAAAATCTGATACACAAAATTATAAGCAGGACTAGGTCATCTTTTAATTTGAGAAATTTCTTAAAGCCTTTATTTATTTTAAATGGATTCCTATCCATGTACCTTGCTCAACTATTCTCAAACCCAGGTAACATTCAAAATCTAAATACAACACTAGAAAATGATTGTGAAGCAGTTCTTTTAAAATTATTCTGTCAATCTTACTGTGTGGAACTTTGAGTTTGGTTTTTTAGCATATTCAATTTATATTCAACACCAACCCCATTGCCCAATCCTCATACTGTACTGGGAATTCTAACCATCTGGGAATTTTGTTAAAATGCAGCTTCTGATTCAGTAGGACTGGTGAGAGGTCTCAAACTCTGCATTTCTAACAAATTCCCAGATGAGAATTCCTGTCTGAGAACCACCCTCTGAGAAGCAAGGTGTTCCCTCTGGGTTTGGTGTATGTGTCTTTTTCTCCCACTAGAATACAAGCTACCTGGAGTGTGAAACCAGAACTCATAACTATGTACTTCTTTTAGCATCTAGCATAATGCCTTATGCAAACATAGAAGCCCCGTAATACTGGTAACAATAATTAAATTCAAATTACAAAAAGTAAACAGCAAATACAGAGGAAAAAAGAGGAAGATATTTCTTAGAAAGTAGAATGGAAAACCTGTAAATAGTCTATGCTATCCCAAAGGAATCAATTTTGCTAAGTAAAATAAATAAATTGTACAATGTTTGAATGCACAGATGATCTTGAGAAAAGAGTACAATACGTAGGAAAATATTTAGGGAAAAGCAGAGATGACGATTTTCCCACAAGGTTGACAAGTGATGTCTCTTAAAGAAATTTCAGCTTTCAAATTTCAGAGGTACATCTCGCTGCACACATGGAAAAGACTAAGTTCATTTCTAAGTGTTCTGTGTGTATCGTAATAATGTAATAATTAGTTTACATTAATTATTAATAATTTAACAATGTATTTAGCATAGTGCTTTTCCCTTAAGACACCTTGAATGATTCCCAAGCATTGTTATTCTTTTTTTAGAATAAGTCTATAACATAGGTCTCAGGAAATGAATCCTGTTTTAGGGTATAATAAGATAATACAATACAAAATAGTCATGATAATACAGTGTAAAATAAAGCTGATCCTGGTTGATGTAGGAAATAAATATTTTCCAAATAGTATTAGATTCGTGCAAAAGCAATTGCGGTTTAAAAGGTTACAAATAATTGTAAAAACCTCAGTTACTTTTGCATCAACCTAATAATAAGTTTGCCAGTGAGAAGTAATATGTTGAAGTAGGCTGTGAATATTAAGTTTGTACAAATTCTGTTTTTTTAAGAGTAGAAATACCTTTCTATCCAGTGATCTTCCTGTGATACTAAGTCTTCTGAAATCCTCACTTTTATTACTTAGTGGGCAGAATTATTTTTCAACATGTACTAACCTCCATTTGAGATGCTTAAATTTTCCCCAGCATTGACTCCTTCCATTTTTGGTAGCACACAAAGTGAAATATAATATTCATTATTCTACATCAGGAATGTCCTTCTGATATAACTTTCTCCATGGGCACCCTGACAAAGGGAAGCAAAGTCGAAAGCCTCCTTCATCTCATGGTTCCCATAGGAAGAATATTCAGTCTAACCCATCTAGAGGGAAAGCAGACCTGATGAGCAGACAGCCTCCTTTCCTGCCAGTTTATTATGTCTTGGTCTCTAAACTGGAGGCTATAAATCTGACAGCAGTGTTGCAGCCTCTGAATTAAATGTGTAATTTAATTGATAAATTCATATTCTCCATTTCAAGAACTGTAAGAAACTGAGCGTGTGCTGGTTTTCTAACATGGATTCATTTTTTTTTGGTTAGAGGGTTGATGTGGCTTGAACCTTTAATACATATGAATTCTTAAACACTTGTTTCTTTAGTCTACTGGTTCTCATCCCTCTCCCCGCTATTTTTATTGAAAGGCTTTGAAATTTCTTATTCCAAATTACATGAAACATTGATTAACCCCGTAGATTTATTTAAGTGCTTTTGTTATTAGATATTTTAGAAAGACTCACAGAGGCAGAAGGGCAGAACTTCTGTAATTAATCGGGATTGCCTGGCTCTGTTGCTACAGTGGCAGTGAATTGGTTCCCAGTAGGAGAGTTAATAGAAAAACATTCAATTTCAAAATGGCCTGGATGCATCAAAGGGATTAAGCTGTAATGCTTTTAATCCCTGTAACTCAAACAAAGAGAAAATTTTCCTGAACAGTGAACTGCATAATGTATTTGTGGGACAGCAAATGATCATTGTGGAACATCAGCTAAACAACCGAC
This sequence comes from Rhinolophus hipposideros, assembly GCF_964194185.1. Taxonomy (NCBI): domain Eukaryota; kingdom Metazoa; phylum Chordata; class Mammalia; order Chiroptera; family Rhinolophidae; genus Rhinolophus; species Rhinolophus hipposideros. The sequence goes on from NC_138049.1 coordinate 67,921,035, forward strand.
TCTGTAGCCCAGGGATTTCACTTGGCACAGTTGGAGCAACCGCCCAGGGGATTTAGTAGCTTTTAAATACCAGTGAATTTTAAATGGGTGCTTTTTGGAAAGTTCCAGTCTCTGAAGCTCCCAAGCTGTCAGAGATCCTACTGAGAAACCTTTAGGTTAAAAGTCCAAGTCAGGAATGACAATTATGTGGTATAGAGACTGCAACAGCCCCACTTCCGAGACCCATGACAGGCACTACATTTCCACCATCGCACCCTTTCCCCTCAAGAATGCATCCCAGTTCAATTCTATTTGCCATCATTCTTCCAGGATGAAAATTTTAAAAAGTAATGAACATTTGTTATTTAATCTCCATGATCAAATTTCTCAGTTTCCAAACATCTGGTAGAAGATTTCAGATACCAAATGGTACAACTCAAAATGCATAGTTTTCAAATACCCTGTGTTTATTTCATTTTGGAGGCCTCTAGGTATTATTTATTTATTTTTAATTAAAATTTATTTGGTTGACAATGGTTAGTAAATTACATAGGTTCCAAGTGTACAATTCTGTATTACATCATCTATATATCACAGTGTGTGTTCACCACCCAGAGTCAGTTCTCCTTCCATCACCGTATATTTGATACTCTTTATACTTATCTACCACCTCCCTCCCCGCTTACCCTCTGGTAATCACTAAACTATTGTCTGTGTCTATGCGTTTTTGTTTATTTATTTGTTTGTCTTGTTCCTTTGTGGCTTTCAGTTTTATATCCCACATATCAGTGAAGTCAGGCTTTTTTTTGCTTTTTCTGTCTGACTTATTTTGCTTAGCATAACAATCTCAAGGTCCACCCATGTTGTAGCAAATGACAGTGTTTCATCTTTTCTTATGGCAGAGTAGTATTCCATTGTGTATACCGAGGATGGACAATTAAGTGTGCAAACTCATCCTAGAAAAAGTGCTACATACCTCATTGCTGAATATCACTATGGTCACCTTCGAAGTACTCCCCTTGGGAAGCTATGCACTGATGCCAGAACCTAGTCCACCCTTCAAAGCAATTTTGGAACTCTTTTTCTGGAATGGCCATCAGAACTGTCCTTGTATTAACCTAGATGTCCTGAATGTGATCAAACCGTCTTCCTTTTAATATTTCCTTTATCTTTGGATAAACAAAGAAGTCATTGGGGGCCAGGTCAGGTGAGTAAGGAGGGTGTTCCAGTAAACTTATTTGTTTACTGTCTAAAAACTTCCTAACAGACAGTGCCGTGTGAGCTTGTGCATTTTTGCGATGCAAGAGCCATGAATTGTTGGTGGGAAGTTCAGGTCACTTTCATCTAACTTTTCACGCAGCCTTTTCAGCACCTCCAAATAGCAAACTTGGTTAACTGTTTGTCCAATTGGTACAAATTCATGATGAATAATCCTTCTGATATCAAAAAAGTTTAGCAACATCGTTTTGACTCTTCATTTGGACTGACAGAACTTTTTTGGTTATGGAGAACTGGCTGACTTCTGTTGTGCACTTTGATGCTTTGTTTCAGGGTCATAATGGTACACCCATGTTTCATCACCAGTGATAACATGACCCAAAACATTGTCTTGCCTCTTCAAAAGGTTTGGGCAAACTTCGATTCTCCTTTGCTTTTGTTCATCGGTGAGCTCCATCGGGACCATTTTTGTATTCACCTTTTTCACGCCAAGATTTTCAGTTAAGATTTTCTTTACCTTCTCTATTGATGTTTACTTGGTCTGCTATGCTTGTCACAGTCAGCCGACAATTTTGATACACAGTTCGACAAATTTTTGCAATGTTTTCATAGTTCTGCTCGTTACTGTCCGCCCTGACCTCTCTTCATCAGTCTTCTCTCTCAGAAAAATGTTTAATCCATTTGTCACTGCTTTTTTCTTTGTGGCATTATCCCGTAAACTTGGACTAACATGTTCACATGTTCACTTCTACTCTTGTCAAATTTAACAAGAAATTTATTGTTTGTTCATTGCTCTAATTCGAGCTCAGACATTCTCATGATAGCACACAAAATCATGCCACAATAATGAACACCACTCAGCAAGAAACCACCATACATCGACACAAACACAGCTGTGAGACATTGATATACCAAGGTTATGAAACCTTACCAGGCTATTTGTACAGTGCTGCCAATGTAAGCTCGCGGTGGCAAGTTCACAAACTTAATTGTTAGACCTTGTATATACCACATTGTCTTTATCCAGTCATATATTGAAGGATGCTTTGGTTATTTCCATGTCTTAGCCACTGTAAATACAGCTGCAGTGAACATTGGAGCACATGTATCTTTACAGGTAAATGTTTTCAGATTTTTTGGGTGTATTCCCAGAAGAAGGATTGCTGGGGTAAGCTATCTGTTTTGAGAAAATTGTAGTTTCACATGCAATGCAATAAATAATACCTAGATAGCCATGTACCTATTTTAGTTTCTCCCAATGGTAACATCTCACAGAATTAGAGTACAATATCACAATCAGGATGTTGATATTGACACAGTCAAAATATAGAAACTTCCCTTCATCTCAAGGCTCTCTCATGTCATGTTGCCCTTTATAACCACACCCACTTCTCATCTGCTCCCATCCCTCCTTTAACCCCGGAAGCCACTAACCTGTTCTCCATTTCTATAATTCTGCCATTTCAAGAATGTTAAGTAAATGGAATCATGTAGCATGTAACCTATTCCACTCATTATTTCATAATAATTTTTAATCTCTGGAGATTCATCAAAATATTGTTCTGTATAGCAATAGATTTTTTTATTGCTGAGTAGTATTGTATGGTATCGATGTACCACAGTTTGTTTAATCATTCACCTGTTGAAGGACATCTGGCTTGTTTCCAGTTTGGGGCCATTACAAATTAAGCTGCTGTAAAAATTTTTGTACAGGGTTTTGTGTAAATATGTCTCTTTTTTCTCTGGGGAAAAAATGAACACAGGGTTACAATTGCTGGGCTGCATGCTAGTTGCATGTTAAATTTAAAGAAAACTCCAAGCTGTTTTTGCAGATGGCTGTAGTATTTTACTCTCCCAGCACCCAATGTATGAGTCAGTTTCACTGTATCCTTGCCAGCATTTGATATTATCACTATTTTTTATTTTAGCCATTCTGATAGATGTGCAGTGATATCTTACTGAGGTTTTAATTTGTATTTCCCTAAGAGATGATGATGTTGAACATTTTTTATGTGCTTATTTGCCATCTGTATATCTCCTTGATAAAATATCTCTTTATTTCCTTTGCTGATTTTCTAACAGGATTTTGTTGTTGTTGTTGTTGTTGCTGTGTTTTGAGAGTGTTTATGTATTCTAGATATTAGTTTTTTGTCAGATATATGGTTTGCAACTATTTCCTCCCAGTTTGTAGTTTTTTTTCTTCTCTTAACAGAGTCTTGTATGAAGCAAGTTTTAATTTTGATGAAGTACAATGTAGCAATTTCTTTTTATACATGTGTTTGGTGTTAGGTCTAAGAACACTGCCTGGCCCTAGAACCTGATTATTTTCTCTTGCTTTTTATTTTTGTCCTTAAAAATATTATAGTTTCATGTTTTACATTTAAGCCTGTGATCTCCTTTTATTTAATTTTTGTATAAAATGTGAGAGTTAAAACTAAGTTCCCCTTTTTTCTTCTCTCTTTCCTTCTCTTTCTCTTTCTCCTCCTCCTCCTTGTTTTTCTGCCCATGAATGCCCAATTGCTTCAGTACCGTTTGTAGGAAAAGCTAACATCTTCCATGGAATTGTTTTTGCAGCTTTGTAAAAAGTCAGTTTGATATATTTGTATGGGTCTATTTCTGGGCTCTATTCTAAGAATCTGTGTATCTATCCCTACAATAATACCACAGAACTGATTACTGTAGGTTTGTAATAAGTCTTGAAATCAGGTAGACTGGTTTATCCCACTTTATTCTTCCTTTTCAAATTTGTTTTAGATGTTCTAGATTCTTTGCTTTTAACACTTTTGCCTGTACCTATAAGAAATGTTGCTAGGATTTTGCTAGGAATGATGTTAAATTTATATATCAATTTTGGAGTGAACTGACGTCTTATATTTAGTTCTCTAATCTATGAACATATGAGTAGTATCCTTCTCCATTTATTTAAATATTAGATTTCTTTCATCAGCATTGTGTAGTTTTCAGTGCAGAATTCCTGTATGTTGCTAGATTTATGCCTGAGTATTTCAGTTTTGAGCAGTTGTAAATTATATCGAGGTTTTAATTTAAGTGTCCACATCTTCTCTGCTAGTATATAGAAATATAGATGATTTTTTGTATGTTTGCCTTGTATCTTATAGTCTTTTTGTAGATTACTTGAGATTTTCTATGTAGGACATCATGTCATCTGCAAATAGGGACAGTTTTATTTCTTCATTTCTGACACGTATACCTTTTATTTCCTCTTCTTGCCTTGTTGGATTGACTAGAACTTTCAGCATTATGTTGAGTAAGAGTAATGAGACTGGACCTTCTTGCCTTGTTCCTGATAATTAGGGGGAAAGCATCTGGTCTTTTGTCATTAGGTATAATATTAGCTATAGTTTTTTGGAGATTTCTTTTATCAGGCTGAAGAAACTCTCCTCTAGTCCTATTTTTAGAAGACTTTTTAATCATAAATGGATGTTGAATTTTATCAGATGATTTTTCTGTATCACTTGATGTGATCATGTGATTTTTCTTCTTTGGCCTGTGAGTATGGTAGAGTATAGCGATTTATTTTTTAATATTGACTCAATCTTGCATCTGTGAAATAAACCCCACTTACTCATAGTGTATAATTCTTTTTATGTTACTGAATTCTATTTGCTAAAATTTTGTTAAGTATTTTTGCATCTATATTCTTGAGTGATATTAGCCTGTAGTTTTCTTTTTTGTACTGTTTTTTGTATGATTTTGGTATTAAGGTAAACTAATTTCATAATATGAATTAGGAAGTCTTTCCTTCTGTTCTATTAATATTTTCTGCTAGAAATTGTGGACAATTGGTTTTAATTCTTATATGTACATTTGGTAGAATTCTCCAGTGAAAACATCTGGGTGTGAAGATTTCTTTTTTTGGGAGTTTTAAAACTGTGAATTCAGTTTCCTCTGCCTTTAATTGGTACTTTTATATTTAATATATTTATTGATATGTTAGGACATAAGTATTCCATTTTAGGTTTTGTAGTCTCAATTTTTAATTTGTTTGTTTTTCCCTCACCTTCCTGTAGGTTACTTGAACATTTTTTAGAATTTTATTTCTATTTATACATGGTATTTTTCAGTGCATACCCTTATTTAACTTTTTAAAAACGTTTCATATATCTATAGGTATTCTGTTACATATGCATAATTTACCACAGTCTACTGATGTTGTCATTAAACCAGTTTGGGTAAAGTATTGAAACCTTACTTCCCTTTACATTCCTTTGTCTTCCCCTATTTATAATATAATATCTTAAATATTTCTTCCACATTAATTTAGAGGCACATGATACAGTGCTACAACTTTAGTTTTAGCCATCAAAGTAATTTAGAAAATTCAAAAGGAGAAAGAAAGTGTATCTTTTCCCCTATGTTTTTGCTTTTTGTACTCTTTCTTTCTTTCTTTCTTTCTGATAATCCGAGGTTTTTATTATCATTGTTTCTTTTCTTCTCACAAACTTAATTTAGCTCTTCTTTTAGGGTTGTTTCGCTGGTGACAAACTCTCAGTTTCCTCCATCTGAGTATGTCTTGATTTAGCCTTCATTTCTGAAGGGTACTTTCCTGGGTATAGGATTCAGGGTTGACAATTAATTTCTTTCAGTACTTTTCAAATATTATGTCACTTCAGGTTTAATTATGACATGACTTGGAGTGGACTTCATTAGCTTTATTCTGTTTATGGTTTGCTCAGCTTCTTGAATCTGTTAGTTTATGTCTCTTGTCAAGTTTGGAAACTTGTCAGCCATTATTACTTCAAGTATCTTTTCAGCACCACCTGTTTCCCCTCCCTTTCCTGGATTCCAGTGACACAAATGTTAGCTATTTTGCTATCGTCCAAAGACCCCTAAGGCTTTAAGTGTATTTTATCTCAGTTGTTCATGTTGGGTAATTTCTATTGTTCTACCTTTTTTCATTTTTTTCTTTTACCTCTGCCACCTTCTTTGCTGTTGAGCTCATCTACTGAGATTTTTAATTTCAGTTATTATACTTTTTATTTCTAAAATATATATTTGGTTTGTCTTTATATCTTCTATTTCTTTACTGAGACTTTCTCATTATTCATTTGTTTCAAGCATTTTGTAAAAGCTCATTTAGCATTTTTTAAAATTTGTAGTTGCTTTAAAATCTTTGTCAGATAATTCTAACAGCTCTGACGTCTTGGTGTTGACATCTACTGATTTTTTAAAAATTTGGTTTCTTGGGGTGGCCAGTTAGCTCAGTTGATCAGAGTGTGTTGCTCATAACATCAGGGTTGCTAGTTTGATCCCTGTATGGGCCAATGTGAGCTGCGCCCTCCACAACTAGATTGAAACAACTACTTGACTTGGAGCTGATGGGTCCTGGAAAAACACACTTAAATAAATAAAAGTGAAAAAAAATTTAGTTTGAGATTTTTCTAGGTTATTGCTATGTTGAGTGGTTTTTGATTGAAACATGGACATTTTCAGAATCATATTATGAGACTCTGTATCTCATATAAACATTTTGCTTTAGCTAGTTTTGTTTTTTTGTTTGTTTCTGTGACATTGCTCCAGCAAGGAAATCGTACTTTGTTATTATCAGGTGGAGGTAAAAGTCTAGGTTTCCCACTCTTTCTTTAACTAGGGGAAGGGAACTCTTCATTACTTCTAGATGGAGATGGGAGTTTTAACTTCCCATGAGGTCTCCACTGACACTGCAGAGTTTTGTTACCCCTGGACAATGGAAAGACTTGACTTTCCATTATGCCTCCTTTGATACAGTCTGGATGAAATACTTCATTATTGCTATGTGAGGGTGGCAGTACACACTCCACAAATGATCTCGATGGACACTATGGGCTTAGCAGCTCCTTATTGGTGGATGGTGATGAAAACTCCAGCTCCATATTTAGATTTCTCTGACACCATCCTGGTGGGGTGTTGAGGTGCCTTGTTACAGCCTCATGAAGGTGGAAGTCTAGGCTCCCACATGGCCTTTGCTGGTGTGGTTAGGTATGCTATGGTTTTTCTCTCTGACGTTTAGCTGGAATAGAGCCAGTATGTGAGGGTTTGCTTTCTTTATACACTAACTTTCTTTCTTTGCTACCTTTTATAATCTTTTGGCTAGAGAAAAGTAATTTTTTTTTAATCTATGCCTATTGACGTTTCTGAGTTGTTGACCTTCTCAGTTTCCAGTGTGGGATATAAGACGCAGAAAGAAAATCCAGAGAGCTCACAGCTATGTTGTTCCTTGGGTCCTGACTTCCATGGCCAATCGGCTTTCTTTGCTCCACCTTTCAGTGTTTTATGTTTGTTTTATATATAATACCCATGGTTTTCAGTTGTTCTTAATGAGAGGAACAAATAAAGGCATGTCTACTCCATCTATCCCTAAGCAGAAGTCCAGGCCTATCTTTTTATTCACTAAGAACGTTTAAAAGTATCCTCGGTGTTTTATAACAAGCAAAGCAATCATTAGATATACAATCTGAGAATGTTGAGAATGCCCAGAGGCCACAAATTATATTTGCAAGTAAGTTAGATATCAAAATCACATTAAGAAAGTTGCTGCTATGTTAGAAAACAGAAACATCTAGCTCTCCCTAAAACAGAAGATATATCATCACCCCCTTGTGTATTGGTCAGTCTGCAAACTTGTTCACTGGCTCTGAGACAAATCCTAGATGGATTTTGTTGTTGTTCTGTTTTTTGCTAATGCCCACTGTGCATTCAGGCATTCCCAATGCCTTCTCTGGCTCATGGGAATTGAAGGTTATAATAAAACTATTTATACAAAGTTGTTCATGACTTAATATGTTATTCTTCCAGTAATATTTTCATTTTAAAAGAGGGATAGCACAAGAAGGGCAATGTTCGGCAAAAGAATGGACCTCATACAGAATGCGTTACAAAATCAGTATGTGAAATTTTCTGAGAAGGGAGAAATTCAGGATTCTTCAAATTGCAAGAAAATGGTAATCATCTCATCACTTCACATTTAGACTATCCCTGTATAGTGATACTTTTTTTTTCTTCAAATATGTGGCTGTTACTAGTAAATAGTGTTACTTTCTATATTCATTCATAAGGACTTTGTTTGTGAAAAGTGTATGTGAAGAGGTGTGAGTACATTATATTCTTCTTTATCAAAAAAACCTGGCTTATAGCATAAGAAGAGAGATTGGTAGTATAAAGGATCATAGAAGTCTATGATCCAGGCTGTTCTGGCTCCAAAGAGTTTCTTCTATTCATAGAGTGCAGCCCAGCAATTAAGAATGTAGCTCTAGGTTCAGTGAGGCCTGGTCAAATCCCTGTTCTGACTTTTTCTAGGGGCATTGCTTCAATCATTTCCTAAACCCCAGTTTTCTTGTATGTCAAGTAGACTTCATCATATTATCTATCTCATGTGAGATAATTCACATAAAGTACTTAGCATAATGCCAGATACATGACACAGACACAGTGTTAGTATTAGAAGTTAAAAAACACTGAATTAATAAAGTAGCTTTCCTGTTAAGAGGCACAGTGTGTTGCTCTAGAGATAGGGCATCAAGGTTGTATTGCCTTCCTAGAAAAATGTTCAAGAATGAGAGGCTGGAGACCTTACATGATATGAGAGACAAGCTTGTGATCATGTGAGGACCAAGTCTATGTGCTTGTGGACCTATCACCTCTTAACTTCTCTGAAGGTTGAATTAGAATGCACATATCATTTACATTTTTGAAAACTCTGGAACACTGTGTTTCCCCAAAAATACTGTGTTTTCCCCAGATAATTTCTGCAGATAATACTGTGTTTCTCCAAAAATAAGACCTAGCCGGACAATCAGCTCTAATGCATATTTTGGATCAAAAATTTATATAAGACCTGGTCTTATTTTACTATAAGATCAGGTCTAATATAATGTAATGTAATGTAATACAATACAATACAATACAATACAATACAATACAATACAATACAATACAATACAATACAATACAATATAATAATATAATAAATACCGGGTCTTGTATTAGTTTTTTTCTCCAAAAGACGCATTAGAGCTGATTGTCTTATTTTTGGGGAAACACGGTATGTCTTGCATTTCTCTCTTAATCATGTCATCATTGTTTTAAGCCATTTCAAAATGAAAGATGTATAGTGAAGCATTAATCAAAACATGTTGGAGGAGGGACGGCAATGTGGCTCAGGCGGTTAGAGCTTCATGCTCCTAACTCAGAAGGCTGCCGGTTCGATTCCCACATGGACCAGTGGGCTATCAACTACAAGGTTGCCAGTTCAATTCCTCCACTCCCACAAGGGATGGTGGGCAGCACCCCCTGCAACTAAAATTGAACACGGCACCTTGAGCTGAGCTGAAGCTGAGCTCCCTGATGGCTCAATTGATTGGAGCGCGTCCTTTCAACCACAAGGTTGTGGGTTCGACTCCCGCAAGGGATAGTGGGCTGTGCCCCCTGCAACTAGAAATGGCAATTGGACCTGGAGCTGAGTTGCACCCTCTACAACTAAGACTAAAAGGACAACAATTTGAAGCTGAACGGCACCCTCCACAACTAAGATTGAAAGGACAACAACTTGACATGGGGAGAAAAGACCTGGAAGTACACACTGTTCCCCAATAAAGTCCTATTCCCCTTCCCCAATAAAATCTTAAAAACAAACAAACAAACAAACAAAAAACATGTTGGGGGAAAAGATGCCATTGCCTGAATGGCAAGAATTTTCCTTGAGCTGGTAGTTTTGTAAACATGTGAAGATATGTCTAAATGCTAATCATGTTTGGAAATAAAGCAGTTTATTGCTTTAGCCACACCCTATGCTTACAGGAAAAGATGTGCCTACCTTTTAATATCTCTGCCAAATCCTTGATATGAGATAAACTTATTTATGGTCTCAGCAGACTGAGTTAATCTGGGCCCAAAGACAACAATGTTGCTTTTTCATTTGAATGTAAAATTGTGATAAGACCAAAAAAAGCATTCTGAGCATGTGCTGGAATCTAGTGTCTATGTATGAAGGCTGACTCACAGCTTCTTCCCTGAATCTCAGGTAAAAGTGAGGCATGCAGTGCGACCCATCTATGAGAAATCTCCATCCACCTTTAGCCTGACTTGAGTCTCTCAGAATTATTAGGCATCCTGGAACACCAAATTGCACATTTTGTAACTTCATGTAGTCTAGCCCAGAGTAGCATATACATATAATATTTAAAAGATACTAAATATTTTTTTGAATTCAATTTAATGAAGTTGGGTTAAATAGAAGACAAACCAAGGCTTGAAAGCTCATTTCCTCTGCAAGAAGGAGAAACAGAGAGGATCAGCATTTTTTTGAGGACCTATCATGTTCCAGGAGGAAGAGGTTAGTACATAGTTGGCAAGATAATATACTATGGCAAAGAATGGAGGCACATGGGGAGTTTGTACTTGTGTCACCCCCAAGCTTGGACCTCTTAGTTGGAGAATTAGCAAGGTTCCAGCAATACAATTCTTAGTTGGAGAAAAGCAAGGTATAGAGGTAGGGCTGTGGAAGGAGGAAACCAGCCTTCATTGAGCACCTACTATGTGGCCAGAACGTTTATCAGTTTACATAGATTCTCATTTCATTTCTTCAACACTTCTCAAGTTAAGCTTTGAAGTGCAGTGATACTCCATTAGCACCCCTAGCGCTAGGAAATATCAATGTCTCATAGAATGTTATTTTCCCAAAGATTACGCATTTTAATAGTGACCAAAGAAGTGATGTAAAAGTGGTATAAAGGGGTGAGGCAACAAACTCTTATTGAGCTCTCTCTCTCTCTCTCTCTCTCTCTCTCTCTATCTCTCTCTCTCTCTCTCTCTCCCTCCCTCCCTATCTACCTGCCTACCTATCTATCTATCGTCACCTACCTACCTACCTATTTAGAAATAGAATTAGAAGAGAGAGACCAAGAACTCCCAGTGCTGAAATGCCCTCACTCAGTGGAACTTAACTCCATCTACCCACATTGTTGATCTTACCATCTTTCCCAGAGGGTAGTATCTGACTGGAAAGTGTTACTACTGGAAAACAATTGTGATATATTTTACTGACTTGAAGTAGATGCTGATCACATTGACCTTATTTTCTTTTGTTTCTCTGTTCACTTCCCCCCCCCCCACCTTTCTTTTCTCCACATGCCTACAGTTATTTTTTATGAGGCTGATGCTGATACAGAATACCCTCCTTATGCTACATCAAGGTCAAAAAAAATTTTGGGCTTTGTTTTCCCTTTTATACCCATGCAGATGCTATTATTGGGTTGACAGCCAGGTACTTGGTGAATGCAAACTGTAGGAGCATGTAGTGGAGACTACATTTACAGCAGTAAATATCATTTTCAACTCTGTATAAGGCCATCAGCACTTAAATGCCTAACGTGGTTATTTTGATACTACTGAGGACCAGGAGACCTCAGTTACGAATCCAGGCCTATAAGCTCACCGCTTTCAGATATACTCTCCTGGACCTACTGAGCAACCCACCTGGCAGCACTCGGGCCCCTCAGGGACGGCGTGTGTAGTTGTTTAATTGTAGAGGAAGGGTAGGTGGATTGATTCTTGTTTTGAGGCCTGGTGCATCTTTTCTATGCCCTTTCTCCTAGAATTATCTCTTAAGTCAAGCCCTGCCAGTCTACGTGGGTTTCCTTTTTGCTGGCTTCCTTCCCATCACCCTTCTTATACGGTATCAATATCCTCCAGGAGATGAGAACTCCTTGTTTGCCAGACCATGTTTTATTCTTCTTGGTCTCTCTAGCAACGAGCATCGGCCCAGCCACACTAAATGTTCCATAAAATGAACTAACAAATGAAGGAATGACATGAATCCTTTTTATGAATTATAAGATAATCTTTTCCAATCTCTGCTTAGATGCATCAAGTGATGGGCCCTCATTTGCTCCACAAGTGAACCCGTTCATTTTAGAATTGTTTTAATGTTTTTAATTTAGAGGCACATTTGGCCACCCTATAATCTGTATCATTTCCCCGTGTTTTACCCGTTGAAACCATAGAGACACAGAAGCCTCCTATATACATATAGACATAAAAGCCTCCAATCCAATCCACCTTTTTGCAGACTAAACATAAATAAACACCAACTTTTGGTCGTAGAATGTGTTTTTCACATCCTTTATCATCCCCAGTCCCCTTCTTGTATACGTTCTCTGATGTATTACATTCTCTAGTTAAACTGTAGCACCCAGCCCTGCATACATTTCTTAAACATGGCCTGACACATGACTTGGGTATTCTCATCTGCATCTATCTGCCATCCTGCTACCTACTGAACCGGAAGTACAAGAATTCAGCTCACGTTAATTTGAACCAAATGTACCTTCTTCCTTAATTTATCATGATTCTATCTTGAATCCCTTCCTAACTTTCCTACCATGATAAACTAGTTAGAAGGAAACTTAAGCACACCCTTTCCCTGTTACTCTTAAAAACAGGTCCAGGAGGGTTTCATAAGCTCTTCCTTGCATTCTCTCCTAGGTCTCCTGATTGTCCTCTTTGCCTGAATTCAAAAAAAGATTTCTAATAAGAAGGAATCCTCAACCTCAAATGTATGACTCTATAAAAGCATGACCCCTCCCTTTTTTAAATTAAAATTTATTGTGGTGACAATGATTAGTAAAATTAATAGGTTTCAACTATACAATTCTGTAATATATCATCTATATATCATACTGTGTGTTCACCACCCAGAGTCAGAAAAGATACTTAAACATTTAAGCATTCTACATAAATACTGGAAGGAATTTTAAAAGCTACTGTGGTAGATCACTATAATAATTGTCTTCAAATGAATCATATTTCCTGTATCAAAAAAAAATGACCCTTTAGAGAAATGAAAGGTAAGAGATGAAGAAATCATTGATAATCTCTTTATGCCTTTTGACATGATGGCCTTCATCTTTGCCTCATCCCACCATGTTTTATGCTGTCTTGACTCTAGCAGTTGGGCAGAAAAAGGAAACTGAGAAGTTGCTCTACTCTTCTCAATCCTTTTAGTAGTTTCTCTTAATTTCTCCTTCTATTGAGCCACATAATGTCTTCTGAAGTGGGATATGAAAGAGGAGGGAAGGCTGACACCATACATAGTAGAATATGTAGTAGAATATGTGCCAGGGATCATCTCTGGCATTTATCAGGTTACTTCATGCCTATTAACATAGCCCCAAATTGCATTGGCTTCTTTGCGCCCCGCTAGGCAGTGCAGGTTTAGCTTGTGACCATGAGAAATCCCCTTTCTGTGCTTGTGCAATTGCCATTTGAGGCACAGTTTCAGGATTAACATTTTATCTTTTTGTTTAATATAACATGTTAATAATTAAAGCATTTCAAGTCTTAGATTTGACTGTGGCAACAATTTGGATCTAATTGGTAAAGAGAGTTTAAATTTCTTAATTTAAATTGTTGAGAAGTATTTTTGTAAAAAACTCCAACCCATTTCATTCTGTTTGTTTATACATTGTTAGTAATGTTTAGTGTTATTGCTTTGTGATCAGACTGTATACAGTAGAACTATGTTTTTAGAGGTTATGTTTTCTTTGTGAATACAATGCTTTTTTTTTTTTTTTAAATAAATTTCAAATGAGTGTTGGGAGAAAAGATGTACTTTATTCTGGCCACAGACTATGATACACGTCCACTTACTCATCTTTATCAAGAAATTCATCCAAATCTTCTTTATCTTTGGTTTCTTGTTATTATCTTTTGCTTACTTGAACTGTCAAAGACTTAATGGTAAGCTCTGTTACTACAATAAAACTGTTTCTGTTGATTTCTCCTTGAATTCTAATAGTGCTTTTGATTTATATATTTTCATTCTTAACTGTTCAACTCATAGTTTTGTGATTATATGTATTTCTTGTAGTTATTATTTCATATTCAATCTTACTGAGATACTGTCCTCTCTGATAACCTGTGTCCAAATGCCCCAGTTTAAAAATAGCTAATGGAAATACTGCAAAGACTTGGTATTTAGTCTTTAAAACACATAAACACACACATCACAATGCTGACATATAGGATTTGATAGTGGGTCATTTCTCAATAAGTTAACAGCACATAATATTAGTTGTATGTCACCTTAAGAAGCAAAGATTGGAGAACTGTAGGGTAGATATACAGACCTAGAATCTTTTGTTGAGTGTTGGAAGGGGGGGTCTAGTCCAGCATTCACAATTCTTTTCTACAAATATTCACTGAGCACCCAACCTGGGTAAGTACCATAGAGTGGAATGAGAGGCTCTCTGCGCCCCTCAGAAATTCACAATCCAGTGGAGAGTGTGGTGAGGCAGGCACTCAGGTGATTATACCTGAAGACAGTGGGCAGTGCTGGAGGAGAAAACGGAGCTGAGGGTCACCCCATTTCAGCACTTGGCCAGCTGAAGGTGCCAGGCGTCTGCAAAGCATCAGGGCGCCTCAGGGGAAAGCTGGGTGGAGGCAGTGAAGACCATGCCTGCCAACTTCACAGTTTTGCCTCTGACCGGCTTTATGACTCACACATGCAAAGCTGAGCCTCAAGATCTGGATGCAAACTCACTGAGCTCCTCTGCAGCCTGCGGATCCTGCTAACAGAGCCATCAGTGTCTCTGGGGAGGGCTCAGAAATACAGTGTGATCTTAACGCACAAGTACCGACCTATACTAGTTAGGCTGCATAGTGCAGTTCACATGCAAATAACTTCGGCCTGCTAATCAGTCACCGACAGACCTTGGGCTAATTATTTATGTCATTGAGCTCTGGTTTGCTCCTACTTTGCATGGGGATAGTAATATGTATTTTAAAGTATGTGGTTAAGATTAAATAAGATACTGTTTAAGAGTGTTACTAATTCATATTTAGCCTACAACAATTGTTAATTTCTTTCTTGCCTTTTCAGCGGCCATCATGTGTCTTGCCTTGACTTGATGAAAATCACATTGTTTTCACAGTTGATGACGGCAATTAGTCTCCTTCATTCATTTCTTGCTCTTTATTATTTGACCGACAAGGTTGTCTAGGGTAGAACAGAAGGTTACCATGAACCCTATGTGGCAGTTGATAAACTTTGATTAATAATTTGGTGTCACAGTTTTTCAGAATTTTAAAAATTCAGTAGGGTTATTTTTAATAAACAGCTAGAGTCTAAGCTGTTTTACACTGTTCTCCCTTTCATTGAAAATTATACCACTGAGATATAATTTATTTTTTTCTGAAAATTTTCAAACCAATTTTACATGTACTTTATTCCATCTACTATTGATTAAAAGTGTTTTAATAATAAAATTATTAATTTTTTAACCTTCAGAAAAATAAACAAAGATATTTATTTAGGGGAGAGAGAAAGAGGTGGGACTTACCAGGTTACCCAAATCAGAGAACTCGCCATTTTTTATAATAAAAAGTGGCTATTCCATATTCTTTCTCAGAACAAATGGTTTAGATGTAAAAAAAAAAAAGAAAAAAAACATCTTTTTTCTAAAAATGATTTTTTTTTAGTTTTATTTTTCAGGGTGTATGTGTTTATGAAAATTCTAATGATTTAGGTGTTTTATTTGTGGATTAGAGTATTTCATTTCTTTTCAAGTTTTTTTTTTCTTCAAATAATAGTGCCTGAAAGTAGATAAAGTTTGCTTTCAAATTATTGTACAGAAGATTACTTTTTGCCTTGTAATTTTGGCTCTAGGGGTTTAGGGATTCTTGAATACGTTCAGGTGTGAGGTGGCCATCACATTTCTAGATTTCAAAGATTTATCTAATGTTGAATAGTGGGCATATTGGGATTGGGTGAAGTTATCACAATATTCTGTTGGACTGTCTTTCCTTGGAAAATACTCACTTCCCTCCCTGAGGGGCAGGCTCTGATGGGCATTCCTGGGTTAACATAAGAACTGGGCAAAGCACCATTGGACCACCTGTGATGATGTGTAGTAGCTAAACAGTGTGTCACAGAATCAAGTTATGATATTAAGCTAAAGTATGTTTCATCCCATTGGTAAATGGTGTGAGATTTTGTTTCACTTGCTTGGACTGCAAGACATTACAGAGCTTTGTATTTCCTAAGTCATTTTCTTCGACTTAAATTCAAATTGTAGGAATGGTCTGTAAAGATCCTCCTGGGTAAAAGTAGTTTGTGCTTCTGTTTTCAAAGAACAGCAGTGTTGTAGATCTTTTCCTTAAAGATGATTTGGAAGGTAGATTACTGGTCGTCCTAATGATAATTTACTCTAAAATTTCTGTTGGTCTTGGAAAAACAGCTTCAAATTTAAAATAGTCATCTGCGTTTAAAGTAGGTGATTTTAGTATTTTAGTCTCTAAATTTAAAACATGTCATGGATTAAACAAATTGAATAATGGTTTAAAGGACTTCCTTGGTCATAGTACAGCTCAGTAAGTAGTTGTTGACTGGCCTGTGATGGTTACCAGTGAATGGAATTTAGAGGGATACGTCAGGACATTAAGTACTGGAAGAGCAAAACTGGAAAACATGTCTCCTTGTTTATAGATCAGAAGTGCTGAATATTGCCTGCTTCCTTCTATTACAGTTTGGACCTACCCTCTTTCAACAAGTCTGCTGAGCTGTAACCTAGCACTTCTCTGATAAAAGGCTCACATTTCTCAGAGTTTCCTACAGACTTCATAGTGCAGTTATTATTTCTTTTTAATTTTTTTTTAATGGCATGAGATTTTTTTAGCTGCTGGGGAAATGTTAGAAAGACAACAGTGACAACATGGGTTTCCAAAATTCTGTGAAGTCTGCTTCTAAATGAGTGCATTTGGGATAGCCAAACGATTTCCTGGTTTCATTTCCATATCTGTTCTCTTGATTTTACTGAAATAGAACCACTGATTGAGAGGCTGACTGGGAATACTCAGAGACTTGATACTCCATAAAGAGCTTCTTAGTCTGTTCAGGCTGTATGATGAAGTACCATAACCTCGGTGGCTTATGAACAACAGAAATTTATTTCCACAGTTCTTGATATCTGAGTCTGAAATCAAGTCTGAGATAAGAGTACCAGCATGGTCACGTTTTGGTGAGGGTTCTGTTCCGTGATGCAGACTGCTAACTTCTCGTACCCTCATGTGGTACAAAGAAAGCTAACTAGCTTTCTGGCTTCTTCTTCTAAGGACACTAATCCCACTCATAAGGAGTCTACTCCTCCCAAACGCCATCATACTGAGGAGTAGATTTCAACATGTGACTTTTGGGAGGAGCAAACATTGAGGCTATAACAAGCAGCTTTCTGCACTTAGGGCTTTAGAATGTTGGCGATGGGCAATGCAGTACGGTAGGCTTGGCAACATTCATACATAGTTTCATCAGGAAACTTAAGAGAAATGTATTTCAACTACTGAAAGCATACTAAATGCTACATGTCTATATTACTGTGTGCCTACTAAGTGCAAGGCAGGCATGATGTTTGCTCTCATTGAGCTTTCCTTTCAGTACCATCCTCACTGTAGATAATGGGACAGTAGCCTCTTCAACCCTTCCAAGAAACTTAGCTGTGGGTACATCTAGCAGGACAAAAACATATCAGAATGGAGAAAATCTGGGAGAATTAGAATGTAGGAGTAGGTAAGAGTGGAGGGGAAAAACAGAATAAAAAGAAATGTGTGCTTAGTGAGAAGAGGTGGGGATAGGGAAGGACAACCAGTATTGGGAGCCACTCAGTGACCCAGACCAGCCAGCCCTGAAGTACACATTGCCCATTGTTACAACATTTTATACCACTTAAAAGGTAAGATCCTGTCCCCACCTAACGTGTCAGGGAGCTGATATTATCAGTTTTGGCCAGTTACCCAGAGGCAGACTCAGCCGGGTTGCCGAGAGAAAGCAGCAGGATTTCTGACTTCCAGTCTAGACTATACTTTCCTCCTTTTATGGCTCATTATAAAAACACTTGTGCTGACCTGTAAGCTGATAAATGCCAACTGGAGTCAACTCACTTGAGAGGAAAATTATTTATTATTACAATATGGACACAAGGCTTCTTTCGTGTTTCTGCTACCCTGAATCAAGAACTGAAATTAGCAGGATCAAAAATCGCATTTTGTCACCTCTGTGGAAAAGATATTTGGATCACAATAGATACTTGTCTTCAGGACACATCCAAATGGCTGTTGCTTAGCTTTTCCCTAATCATACAATGTTTTTGCTGCCTAACTCATCTTCCCATTAAGCACACTTTTCGACAAATTTTCCCTTTTCTTTAAAAAGCCTTTCTGGTCTGTCTGGGTTATGTATTAACCTATTTATTTAGTGTGTGGGTGGTTTCTGTGACTCCTCCTGGCTCAAAAATATAGTGACTGAATCTAAATTGTCAGCTCCGAGCATAATGGAAATCCTTACCAAAATGCATGTGCACCTGTGCACCTCCCAGCCTGCCTGAGTTTGCATATCTGTGGTTCTTTAGCTCAGTAGATTGCATTGTGCTAGTGAGACCTAGGTTATGGTTTTGATGCTTCGGCGCCAATTAACACACATGTCCCCCAGAACTGACTGTACTATGAACCTAGAGAGGTGCCCTGCACATGTATGGCCACGGTCCTGGAGGACCAGATGAGAGAATGAAGGCGAATCTGAATTAATTTGTCATCACAGAAACAGCACAGTTGTAAGCCTTATTGATGAAGTGTTTCATCTTGGTAGCAACTTCTTTGCATATGAATGTGAGTGCATAAATATGTGGTGGATGCATTTGCGAGTTTCTAAAGTGAGAACTTGACAGGTTTGGGCTAGTCCCAGAACGCAGATTAAGCAAAATTACCATGGTGCCAGGACACGGGTGGAGTTTCCAGAGTTAGGCCACTGCTACTCAATTTCCTGCCTCTTTAGCCATGGAAAAAAACAAGCTGCAGTTTTCTTCATGAACCATTGTATAAATGCTTCTATGTGCTCAGGGGTGGTCAGATCCAAAGAACTTTGTAGAAAGGTCTTCTCTGGCCAGGAAGAAACCCATTGTTTAGCCAACATCAGGGACTGAGTATATATCTGTGGCTAGCTACCCCATGGAAAGAAAGAAAAAACAAAAGGAAGCATTCTTGTCCTTTAGAGGGTTAGGGAAAAGGACTTGGAAACTTGTGAAAAAGATACAAATAAGTCAACAATGGAAACATGACAAAATATATTTACCTGAATGAAATCAGATATAAGTAGCTTCATCAAAGGGAAGTTTCTTGCGCAAAGTGATTCTTGAGCAGAGTTTTGAAGGTGAAGCAAGATGTACCCAATGAAGTATAGTAGGAAGGATGTTCCCATAGAGAGGTTAGGTGTGAATGGTGTTTATTGGGTGAGTTGCACAACTAGAGGACAAAGTGTGAGCTGTGGAAATGCATTTCACCAAGTGCCATTGTCTATTCCATCTTAAAACTAGCCAAACAAAAATTCTCTCCTCAAGCTTATGAACCCTTTGTAGCTAGTAGTGCCCAAAGACCCTCATGAAGATTGTACATAAATCTCCTTCTCTGCCTTGTGTGGCCATATGAAATAAGAGTGAAGTGGCAGGTATTGCTTCTAGGAGAAAGCACTTAATTGCCATTGTGAGACACAGCAGTTCTCTCCTTTTGTTGTTGCAACAATTGTAAATGCATGTGTTGAGTGGAACAGCCCCCTAATAATCTGCACTGGGCATGTAGCACAATGAAACATAAACTGATATGTTTCACTGATATTTGAGAGCTGTTTGTTTCCGCAGCATAACCTAGTCCATCTTGGATGATTCAGATTGAGGCAGGACATGTACCCTAGGAAATTGACAACCCCTCCAGGATACAAAGGGAGGTGCCTCACTGGTTACACAAGTAACAAGTGACTGTATCCTGCACTTCCAGCTGGAGAAGAACAAGAACCAGTTTCATCCAGCAAGGCTAATCCTTTTGATCAGGACCTGCCCCTTGGCTAATTATAATATTATTGTAACATCATTTATATTGCGGTTACTACAACTCCCAGCATGCATCTGACATCGTGACAGTTCCAGAGGAGCCAAATAAGGAAGAGTGGGAAACTGAGGATAGCACCTACTGGGAGGAAACTTAAGTGCCACATCAATGGGACATCACCAAATCCTGCCCCCAGGAGGTATAAAGACCCCTGTTCTGGACTTCCTGAGTTCGCTTGCACTTTCCTCTCAAGTGTGTACTTTCATTTCAATAAACTTTCTGTGATTTCTTGCATCTTTCTCACTCTTGAATTCTTTCTTGCATGAAGACACGAACCTGGTCACTGCTGCTCTGGGTTGAGTCCTTTCTTGGACATCTCTGTGAGCCTCTGGCTACAAAATGTTATACTCACATTTTCTCCATGTTCGGCCTTTCATTCACTCTGCTCCATACACTCTGATTCTACCCCTAACATTCGAATGAAACCTTGGTGGAAAGGTTACACAGTTACTGGTTTCAGGCTTTATCTCACTGTAAACCTTTGCTGTGTTTAATACTTTTGACCACTTATTTCTTAAATGTGTTTTCTCCCTTGGCTTCCATGACATCACTCTTTCAAATCATCTTTTAGATTATTGATTATTGATTTCAGGTATAAAACCCCAAATAAATCTCATCTATTCTCCCAGTTTTCAACTAATATGCATATAGCTAACATGCTGATAACTCCTAAATAAGTACCTCCTGCTCCAGTGCATGCCCTGCAGCATAGACTTGTACATACCAAGATCATTCAAAGGCGATATGTCCATAGTGAAGTCTATCTCTCCTTTCAGACCTGATCATTCTTCGAACTCACAAATCATTAACTGGGTGTATTATTTGATTTTTCTCTCCTTCAATTGTGGCTCTCTAATACAATTTGTGTTGGATGTTATCCATTTTGTTCCTAAATTTCATTTTCCCATATCTTTCCACACTCTCTTCCCTATCATCGATGCTATAAAACCAAAGTCCTTATTATTCATTTACTAGGTTTCTTAATAGCTTCTGGATTGGTCTTTACACATTAATCCATTCTCCATGGGACTTTTAGAGAAATCTTTCTAAAATACAAAAATTATCATATATATTCTGTCTTATTTAAAATATTTAATGTCACCTTATTACATTAGTTAAAATCCAAATTCTTTGTAGGGCTCTTACTGAGCTGTCCCCTATGTAACTGACTGGTTTCATCACCTGTCACATATTCTTTACACTTTAGTCATGCTGTTCCTTATTTAGTTCCCTGAACCATATTCTCTCTCACCTCTGTGTCTTTGTACATGCTGTCCCCTGGACATGGACTTTATTCACATGGATAATGTCTACTTTTTATTTTAAAATTAACCTAATCATCGTCTCTCCCAAAAAGCCTTGCCTATTCATCAGCTCTGGGTTTTAGAGGTCTTGTCTCCATGGTCCCATAGCAATCAAAACACTGCTTGGAGGAAGGCCATTTACATATCAGTTTTTCCTCCCTAACTGTGTGTTGCTCAACAGGATAAGCCCGTCTTTCATCTCTATAGTCCCCACACTTCTCAAATGCCTGACATGCATTAGGTATGCAATAACTGTTTGATGAATGACTTAATAGCTGATGAATCTGGAAGGCCATGATTCTAAGCTTTACTTTCAACTGAAGAGCTTTTGGGAGGTATTATAGACATTTCAGAAGGTGATCATATCCAAATGATACTTGCAGAAGGTAATTAGAATGAAAAGGAGTGGGCCTTTGAAATTTTCTAGAGATGGTGTGAAGTCTGTTTTTGATAGTAAGAATGAGGAGGAAATGAGAAACTGTAGGACCTGCTTTTGGCTCTCAGAATTTCATTTTTTGCAGTTCTCACTGTAACTTATGGCTACTATGTTTAATGTTAATATAGTGTTGAAGGTAGAATTATTAAATGCTTTGTAAATTCAACTGAGTGGAAGCCAATCTATTTGAAGAAGTAATCTTTTATGCTTTAAATTTTAATCTTAACAAACTCTTACACATTTTAAAAAAATTAATGTGTTAATTTCGACTTTTATGAAATGTATAAGATATTTAGCTTATATCTAATATATATTTGGTTTTCTTTCTTATTCTCTTTACTGGAAAGTCTAACCATGTTTCTTATTCTATGAACTACTCTTGATTATTTTATCTTACTTCTGCCTGTTTCTCCCCGCCCCACCCCTCCACTGGAATGTCCAGGGGGCCCAGGAAATGGAGAGAGGGTGACCAGGACTGGTCAGCTCCTACCAGAACCGCACAAATGGGTGAGGAATAAGCTTCCCAACACTTCTTGGGCTCTTGAATCCTGTGTCCTCCCAATTCTTTCAGGGCTGGCAGCTTGCTTATCTTTAGCAAAAGCTAGGCATTATTTCAAATGTCATATTGCAGAGAAATCACTCTCCCTGTCACCAGAAAAGAAAGAGAGAAAGACAGAGGAGAGATGCCTTGTCATATCTGGAACCTGGAACTGTCAGCCATTTGGAACTTGCTTCGCAGACTCTGTCTGGCCTGGGCTTGGAGATGGCAGGGTTGCTGTGTAGCACAAGGAGGTGCAAAAACAAACATGGGCACAAAACCAAATACTTGACTGCAAGAAATGTTCTGAAAGTTATAAAAGTGAACTACTACTTCCAGCTGTCACTTTATGCAAGAATTAAGTTGCGCTCAAGTGGCTGCAGAAACCAAATAAGAAAGTGAATTATTCATTACAGTCCCTATGCAAGTTGTAGAAGATGCCTGGGTTTCCTACTGACAGATGACTCGTGATCCCTTTGTTTATTCATCTACTTACTCATTCACCTGTCTTCATGTATATATTTGAAGACATGTAGTTGCTTGTTGCTAAAGGTGAATGACAAAACTTCATATTCTTTTTTCCCCCACAGCCAAGAGCACCCTGCCCACTGCTCACTCTTGCTTTAGTACATATTGCCCCTTGTGGTGGCTCCCTCGTAGCCTAGGCTTAAAGCAATGTTGCTGAAATGAACATTATCTTCCAATAAGTCGAATGTAAGTGCATCAAACACAGCCACGTGCACATTAAGACTTTTTGATTGATAGTCTGTGTTTGGACAGATGTGTTCCCACCATTGTTTTCTAGCCATTGATATCCATGGTATGCAGATCTTCTTTATACTGTTCTACCAAAGGTATTCCTGAGTATCTCAACATCCATAAACTTATTAGGGAATACATCCTCCCCCATGCTCACGCATGACTACAACCACTTGTCCTCTGGAGGTCTTCCTATTGGCTCACTTTTGCCCCATTTCAAGACCAAAAACAGCTTAGAAGCATGTAGCAGAGACACAGAAGATGACTTAGCCACATTTTGGAGTACCCCAATCCTGTGTCTGGCTTGCATTTTTAACACTGCAGTTGCTGCCTAAAATATTCATATAGATATTTTATTGGTTTTCAGGGCCGTGGGGTAGGAAGGATTTACTTTCAAAAATTGTTTAAGTGTCAGAACTTAAGTCTCTCTATCATCTAGCTGGCTAAAAGAAGATCCTATCTGAAATCTAGTCTCTTTCAAATTTGATTAGACTTTGATTATTCACGACTACGGAAACTCTTGAAGCACATGCTTCACTTATTACTGCTCTCAGAGAAGCACTTCCACACGTGGACTGGGGAGCCATGCACTAGAAGGAAAATAGGCTAATCTGATCCTAAGCCAGGGAGCCTTCCTGAAACGGTGTAAGCGCTGACAGAGGTATTTCTCAAAGTCTGTGCCAGAAGGAAGGCAACATTTTTGTAAAGTATGTGAACATTCATTCAAATTCAAAGCCTTCATTCAGCCTGAGGAACTTGTACTGAGTGGCATGTCTCGCCCTGTGCCAGCCGGCACCCAGAATAATATTCTGCAAAATTAAATATTTTCACTAATGGTGTTCCTTAGCTGTTTAAAAATGTTCTCTAACAAAGGAAAATGTCAGGAGTAGTTTTTATGCCATTTAGCCATTAAAATCTTGAGCTATATAAGGAAACTCACAAACTCTTTCACCATAACTTTCATCATTCCTTGTTAACAATCATACTGTACGAGGAGAGAGGTACCCTTTGAGCTACCCTTTGTCCTTTGCCTATAGATAAAATGCAATAGGCTCTTTGCATATTGTTTCCAACTTCGCCTTGACAGTATTAAGTTTATTTTTAAAAAAATCTTTCAGGAAATCCTATCAAACCTATCAAACAGTGTTGTGATGTGAGAACATTTAGGAATGAGAAATGAGTTATATTTTTATAACAAAAGTATTGTAAGGAACTTCACATTTGGGAGTCAGAGATGTCCTCAATAAAGAGCTTGCAATTGTGAAGAAAACAGAAATGTCTGTATCATCCATAAGGGAAGATATCCATTTTGAGCAACAATGAAAAAAATTAAGGCTAATGAGGCATTATAGAAAAAAAATAATAGCCAGTAATAATGATTTTGCACTTACCATATACCAGAACCATGCTAACTACTCTCCTGGCTTGAAATTATCTCATCTTACAAACAACCCTATGAGAAAGATGCTATTATTATTTGTATTTTACAGCTCTGAGATCTGAGGCAGAGAGAAATTGAAGTAACAAGAGTTAAGGGCAAAAATTGTGGGGAACGGGTTTTTGTTTTGAGAACATAACATTCCTATATGTTGAGATTTTTATTGGCTTTATTATAAAGCACTTATGAATTTTTTTTAATGATTGCTACCCATCTGGATAGTCTTCCTTTTATACTTAATTACGTTGGCTTGCAAAATTTGTTGAAGTTCTCTAGGACAGGAATTCTTAAACTTTGTTTCTTGGACTCCTGAGGGTCCTTGAGACACTTTTAGGGTGTCTGCCAGGTCAAAATTATTTTCATAACAATACTTAAGACATTTTTTGCATTTTTCACTGTGTTACATTTGCCCTGGTGGGGCAAAAGCAATGGTGGGTAAAAATGCTGGTGCCGTAGCACAAATCAAGGCAGTGGCTCCAAATTGTACTCATGGTGATTGTACGCTTCACCACCAACTATTCACAGTAAATAAATTAAAATAAATCCATAAGTAATAAACTTTTTAAAAAGCAGTTTCACTCAAATTGTCCTTGCTAAAGCAGCACAAATTACTAAATTTGTCTTGACCCGAGAGTACACATCTTTTTAGTATTGTTTGAGAAGTACATATAAATCACTCCTGCTGCATTTCAAAGTATGGTGGTTATCTCCAGAGAAAGTACTTGTGCAATTATTTGGGTTGTAGGCTGAACTAGCGACTTTTTTCAAAGAACACCATTTTTTTTTGTCTGAAAGAATGATTAAAAAAAAAAACAAGAAAAAAAAAAACATGGCTATTTTGACTTGAGAACACATTTTCTCAAAAATGAACAAAGTGAGCCTGTGTCTTCAAGAAAAATGACAGTATTTGTCATCAATGATAAAATGCAAGTTTTAAAGCAAAACCCAGAATTTTGGAAAACATATCCACCACCACGAGCTGAAAAGCTCCCTAGTACTTCGACTTTTGATGTATGTGATTTTTAGACATTGTATGATAACAATTGCAAATAACCAATGCATGATCTTATAAAATCATATGTGAGTAAAATATCTATTCAAACTAAAAGATAAGCCAATGTATTTTAGTGTAACAGAATATGAAAAGTTCATTGATAATATTTCAGATTCCACATTTCAACTAATCTTTAAACTATTACTACTAGTTGAGTTTGAGTAGAAGGGTAGAAGAATATTCATAATTCTCTGAAAAAGTCATTAGTATACTTTTCCATTTTCTATCTACATATCTGTGTAAAGCTGGATTTTCTTATACATGTCAATTAAAACCACATAGATTGACTGTATATGTAAATATGAGAATCCAGCTTTCTTCTGTTAATCCAGATATTAAAGAAATTTGCAAAATGTAAAACAGTGCTACTCTTTTCACTAAATTTTACTTTAAAACAAAAAATATGTTTAATTTCTAGTACATTAAATATCGATAGATGTAATGCACATAACAAAAGGTCTTTAGGGACTTGATAATTTTTAAGAGTGTAAAATACTCCAGAACCAAATTATCTGCAAACCTCTGTTCTTGGAGAAACAAAGCCCCACAATAAAGAGAAAGGAGTTTATCTGCACCCAGTGACTGGTAGAGGGATGACATTTGTGTGGGATGTCAATGAAATGAAGGTAATAATATGGCACACCAGAGCGGATCAGGGCCAGCCAGCAAAATGGATTAGATTGTCTACGTTTTATTTTAGTTTAGTAAGAAAACTTTTCCTAAAGTGATTTTTAAAGCAATAGTACTAGCTTGTTCTCTCTCTAAAGACATTTTGTTTTTATAAAATTACAGCCTGGAAAACACACTATGTGTTTAGTCTGAGTAGGTAGCCTGAGTTGTTTGTTAAATACCAGATCTCAGATTTGTGGCTGTTCCTCAAAAATAACTACATGACACCGACAATTAAATTTGTGTATCATTTTGATTATTTGTAGTTTAGTGAATCAAAGGAGGTAAATAATGGTTTGCAGCTGAGCACTTCCATCAGCATTTCATTGGCAAGCCCTTTAGTTTTCCTCCATTATGAAGCTGGATACAACACATAATCTTCCCATTAAACAGTCTGGAGGGAATCGTCATCCATGCCTGCTTCTATCCCAACATCTTCCCATTCCTTGAGTTGGGTGTGCCTGCATTGCAAATCTGCCCTTTGCACCACGTGAGGCAGACATGTTTAGTCTCAACTATTTTCACATTTCTACTTCCTTTTACTTATGACGTTGATCACTCAGAATTACGGTTTCTTCAGTCCTGCCTTTTAGAGTATTACAGTATTGAACACAAATATAATATTGCACTAAATTGGGCAAGCAGTTGATGGCCTCCCTGTGGATTACTGAGTAGGTGGGATCTCTGTCTTTCACAGGTGCCCCTGCTTCAGCTGTTTCGACTTTTCTTTGTGTAATGAACATGCCTTTAATTCAGTCTTGCTGAATAACGGGGGGGCTGGATAACTTCCAGCTTGCCTCAGAAGGTGGTCTTCAGTGATAGGGAACTGTGCATTAGAAGGGGGAGTGAACTAAATCACTTCTAAGGTCCTTCCCCACATTTAACATTTGGTGGCCTTTAGATTTACTCTGCTCATTAAATGAAAAAGAGCTAAACCATGGTGGAAGGAAGCATCTAAAGCAAGTGGGGGTGACTGTAATTGGCCTCAGCCACCTCATTGAGGTGGGGGAAGCTCAGCGTCCAGTCATTCAATGCAAGAGTGTTGATAAAGAGCCACCTCGTGACATGGCACATGAAAAACTGATACCAGACCGTTGTTTGTTATACTAAAATATGAGAAAGTAAACTGCATTTCGAAGCAGACTTATGGGAATAATCAGTTATTGCAGAGAATCTCTGTGTAATTGGTTTGAACTAATGGAGAGACCGGTTGGGACTTGGAAATTGCAGGTCAAACCAAGAAATAATTTAAATTTAAAAAAGGAGTTAGATTGCAAACTTTTGAAAAAAAAAATTAATGCATTTTAATCTGTATATAGAAATTTGTCATCAGTAGCTGTAAAAACCTCCTTGTTATATTGAAAAAATATGTTTAGTATCACTGGAAATTCTGTTCACTTAGAAATGACTGAGTGCCTGGTGCTCTGTGTTGAGAAGGGTTCTGAAGCTGAGTTTAGATTAGAGGGAAAGGACTTCAAGGCTGAAAAATAACAGTATTTCATTCTCCCTTTAGTTTGTACTTAGCATTATTATCCCTATGTCATGCGAGGTCTCTAGTCCCGCTCCCACATAAGAACGCAGGATCTGGCGAGGCCAAAAGGAACATCCACGGAGCCATAGATAGGAGAGTCAAACCAATATATTCTCACTGACAGCTGGGTTGGAGACACAGGAAGCAGGAGCCATACTATCCACAACCTGCCATCCATTTCTCTGTAATACGCAACCTGCACTCTGCCTTTCTAACTGCAATCTGTGCTTGCCATTCGCCATCTTCTTGCTAGCCCCCATTTTCTGCTAGCGTAGCCACGGCAGTTATATTAGTGGCCAATGGTTCACTGGTTACATAATGGCCAACTAGCTACAGCTGATGGCCATCCAATCACAGTTGATGGCCATTTACTACCTGAGTGGGCACCTTTCCACGTGAGGGTGAGAGCCTGGAAACTGCACTCCTGGCTCTGTCCCAACATCCTATTTTATTCATGAACTGAGTGCAGATAGGTTAAATAATTTGCCAGAAATACACAGTGGAGCTAACTAACTCCCTCAGAAAGACTATGAGTCACTGTGATACTGTAGATAAACTATGACCTCTTAGAACCTTCGTTTTATCATTTCTAAAAAGCTGTGGTCTGCGTTGCTTTCTAAACTCCTTTTCTGCTCCAACGTACTTTCTTCCATCTATGAACAGTCCACTCAAACACCTCACATCCTGGCAACTTGCCCTCCTTTTGACTCCTGAAATATTTCTCATTTGGCCATTCGGTGCCATGCAGGGGACTGCACTGGCGGGTGTCCTTTCATGGTTTTAGATCTTGTTCCTTCGAATACATGGGACATGCTTTGAGAAGAGGGATGCTTTCATGTCCCTCCACAGTGACTGGCATAGTCCCTTGCACATAGTAAATGTTGAATAAATATTGATTCTTTGATAAGACCCAGGCCACCAAACTGTTGTATTTTAATAGGCCGAACCTAGTATTTGCCACAGGCTGAGGGGCAATCAGAGGATTCTTTCAGAGTCAGTACTACCCGCGGTACGTCTGATTTAGTGATCTAGAATTAAAGGTGCTCTCTGCCCCACAGTCAGGGCTCCATGCCCTTCTGACCATTATGAATGCCTGTTTATCTTCTTGCCTTCATCAACAGCGGCTATTTATTTAGCAGCCTGACTTAAAACATTCCGTATATACTCTCAATGAAGGCTTTCTTTCACTATTATTTTTCTGTGGAGGGTAAAATGCTGTCTTGTTTTTCCAGTTCTCCTCCTAAGTGGGATGATTTAGATGTTCCTGCTGTTAACTGGCAGCTTTTCCATTTCCTTCCAGCATCGAGTGTCCCAGTCTTCTCCACAGAAGCCACTAATGAGCTTCTTGCCTTTCAGGCCCCTGGTTCATTAATAACATAGAATTTCAGCTATGTCTGATGTTCTGGACCTTATCTTTTTCCTTTCCTTTTTAAAAAAACAAACAAACAAATAAAGAAGCAGGGAAAGACTTTTATTGGCTGCACTCACTGACTCAATCTTGTCTGCTTTAAGATCCTAAAACAGAATTTATATATGAAGCTTGGATTTAGCTTTTTGATTGGGCTGAAAGCTTACAGATTTGACCCCAACTTTCAAAATGAGTATGCCTTCTTCATTTTTTTTGCTGTCTCTCTCTACCCACGTTCAGTCTTTTTCAATGGTATTTCATGCTTCTAAGTGTGCTTCTTCCTTCTTCTTAATTAATATTGACTGAGTTCCCAAGTGTATGGGGAACAATTCTAGGGACTGTGTGGATGGAACATAGAAATGAAAACGTTCCTGCCCCATCTCTTCTGCTTGACTTCTGGCTCTAAATGATGCCATTCATTCTACCCGCCTGCTGGCCCCTTACACAACTTTCTCTCATTCAGACAGAACCAAAAAAGCATCAATGCTCTTTTGTCCTCCTTCCATTATAGCCTTGCAACAGCACAGAGCACAACAGAACCATCAACAGTACAAATGCCATTCCTGTCAAACGTGCTCTTCCTCGTGTCCTCTGATGAACCAGCAGTCTTTGCAGCTGTGTCTTCTCAGAGTAGATTTCTGAATATAAGGACTGACGTCTTTCCTCTCAAGTTCTGCCTCAATGCTGTTAGAGTGGCTAAACTGAAGAGAGAGCCATGCCCACTCTCTCGGTGGGTAACTCAGCCCCTGTTGTCTTCACCTTCAGGATCTCACATATCTCACCTCAGAGGAGACTGTGGAATAGTTTTGCTGTCTTCTTGATGTCTTTTTAAAATTTGCTTCTGTGTCAAGTCTCACAAATTCCTGTACCTCAAAAATAAATGCATAAAGATAATTTACACACACACACACACACACACACACACACGCTCACACACACATGCACACACGCGCCTCCTCCAAACATGCGTAAGTCATCATTCCCAAGTTTATAAACACATGTTGAGTCTGCTTGGTGGTCTTGCCCAGGTATGTTTCATTTTCCCTTCTTTGAAAAATTCTGAGTATCATCTGTTGTGAAGTTGTCTTGGTCTTCTCTTTAGCTTCAAGTCCAAAGTGCGTTGTCATACAGATTAAAAAAAAACCTAGTCCCAGAATCTATGAGGTAACAGTAAGCTTTTCCTAGCCTTTCCGACGTCTCCCCATCTTGTCGACCAAAGGAAGTTAGAAGTGGTAGCTCGTCATATCATTACATTAATTACGCAGGGTGGAAGCATTTGCAAGCTTTCTTTAAAAAGACAGAAAACTAGAGATTACATTTCTTTTATGTTTGTAATCCACTGCTCCACTTGCAGTTATAGATTTTTTTTTTTAACTTCTAAATGTTCCATTCCTGAAGTTTGGAAATTTGGAAGTTTGAATTAACCCAGAATTCACTAAAGGAAATTAGTCCTTATCTAAGACTTCAGACAGTGGACTTTTCCTTTTCTTATCGTTGAAATATGTTCAGGAATTGTTTCCTTGGCTTTATTTTTCTAAAGTTATAGAAAGTTCATCTCATTTTGCTGAAACAACAGTCTTCAAAATTTCCCAGCCCAAACATACTACTTACTTATCTCTTGGGTATGCTCTAAGACAGCACTACAAAGAAATGAGAGCTTGCCCTAATGCCTCCCCACTCCATGAACTTGTGTGAATTTATTGCTGGGCCTGCTGCATCTCCAACCCACCTCTAACTTCACTTCTTCAGTATCATTTGAGGACTCACCATGTGTCAGACCACAGAGACAAAATGATAAATAAGAAATGGTTTTCCCCAATGAAACTCAGGTTCTGGTATAATGCGGGGAGGAGGAAGATGGGGAGACGTGACATGTACACACTGTTACAAGGTGCTTAACTCTCTAAGAGGGAAGAAATCAATTTTGTAAGCCACCCCCATGAAAAAGTTTCCAATTCTGCTTTGGGGAGTCTGTTGAAAAAAAGGTTTCATAAAGGGCATTTGGGTTGATTTTGAGGGATGGGTAACAGCATACTAAAACGTGGGAGAGGAGAAGGGCATTTCAGACAAGGAAAGTAACAACTCATTCAGATGCTTAGTGGCCATGAATAGGCCAGGCTGGTTTGAAGAAGGTAAGAGAATTGATAAGGTTGCAGTGTAAGATGTATGACTAGAGAGTCTAAAATATTTGAGTAGCTTCCCACTATCATGTAAATATATATTACTTTGCTTCACTGAATATATAAGTACAGCTTGAAGATTGGTAAGAGCGAATATACCTACTGTCCTTTTCACTTTTATGCTTTGTCCTAACACTCTCAAGATAGTTAAGAAAGTCAGTTAACTGCTGTTGCCTTTCTCAAACACTGACTCTGGTTAATCTTCTGCTGGAGCTCTTTATCATGATGTAGATAGCCCCAGGCCTTCCTCTTATTTAGTTCAGTGACTGAGTAATCAGAGTATGGTGTCTCCCTGTTGTTGTACCGGCTCCCTGCCTTCACTTTCTGGAATCAATAGCCGCTAGTTTCCAGATAGAGTTGGTTGTGTGTCAGTTTTGAATACCAATTTAGAGATTCCTAGTTTGGTTTACTTCCAAAAAGAAAAAGTATTTTTAGCAAAAACTGTTGGTACTGACATGTATTATATATTCTACCTTTTTACTTGAAGATTGCACTTTTACAAGTCACCTAATCAGTCACTGAATAAGTGACCATAATATGCTGGAACCTGTGAGAGAAATCTCTTGTGTCTTTTAAGGGGTTG
Source organism: Rhinolophus hipposideros (assembly GCF_964194185.1). Classification (NCBI taxonomy): domain Eukaryota; kingdom Metazoa; phylum Chordata; class Mammalia; order Chiroptera; family Rhinolophidae; genus Rhinolophus; species Rhinolophus hipposideros. Next base: position 67,953,056 of record NC_138049.1, read on the forward strand.
ACTCTCTCTACCTGGCTGCTCTACCTACGAGCTGGGTTTTAGCTGGGGGTCTTAATACCGAATGGAACACTGACAACTGCTATGCAGAAATCATATCTCCTCCTCTGGTAATGGAAAAACTAAAGATTCTGTTAGTGCATTTATTTTTGTATTTATTCCATGCCGGATGTTTCAGAAAGCGTGCAGGAATTGTTGGGGTATATGTGAGTATTGTATTAGAAAAATTACAATCAGAGAGAAAGGGAAGTGACAGAAAAACAGAGAGAAAGAAAGTGAGTGGGAAAAAGAGAAGGACTGGAGAGGTGGGCTGAAGACAGGGTAGTATGCTTTCTGAGTGGGTCTAGACGCACGTACCATGTGATTTCCTATTAAATATTAATAGCTAGGAAAAGACAGAAGATCTGGAGCTTGAGAGCCAGGAAGGGAGTGGAAATCTCTTTTGCTGAAAGCAGTGTATAGCACTTGTGCACATTCCCCTTGGGATTGTAGCCTTCTCTTTCATGAACTTCTCACTCCTGTTATTTCCAGTTCCGGACCATCTGATCAGAGACTACTGGAATTTCCAGCTCTCTAGGCACTAATTTCAGGGGCTGAAACAGCAGCCCCTCTGCAGGTCCCACCACAACCACTGCTGCCCTGCTGAGCTGTGGGGTTGTGCCAGCCCAGGCACTCTTGCCCAGGAAATGGAAGGTGGCATTTAAGTGGCCCTTAAGACTCTCCTAACCAATCCTAAAGACTCTGAATCAGGCCAATTCTAAATTAAGCTTTCTTGGGTAAATGAATAAGGACCCAAGAAACCTCAGAGTGGGGAAAAAAAGAAAAAAGATATGAAAAACCATACTTCCCAATGTATTTCTACTAAACCCCAGTTTAGACAGGTATTAATATGATTCAGTGTTTCTAAGATTTATTTTTATTCTGTAGATGTTTTCATTGTTCAAGTTCATTGTTCATTGTTCAAGTTTTGAAAGATATTTCAATCAAATCTCAATATCTAAAATAACCAAATAATGATATCACAAGATTGGAAGAGGTGGTTTTTATTTTGTTTTGTTTTGTTTTTTCATTTGTTTGTTTGTTTTAATTGATAAGAAAACTGAGTCTCAGGAAAAGCAAGTACCTTGATCAAAGTCTCACAGTTACACAGGAGAAATGAAAACCAAACCTTCTGGCATAGGATAAAATGTGTTTCCCTTTGGAAAAATCACACTGACTCAGATTTCTGAAATTGTAACAGAAGGATAGAAAAATGGGTTTATTCATATGTCACAGTATTTTGTAAAGTCCTTTGTGGAGTGGTTTTGGACTTTTTTATACTGTTCATTTAACGGTGGATTGCCTGGTGTCTCCCAGTGATCTTACTTACCCAGCACCAGTGCTATGACAGAAAGTTGGTAGAAATCTATGGCTCAGATGCTCTGTCTTGACCTCAGAGCAATTACTTTCCCTGAACAAAATGCACACTCAGAAATGCCAATGCCTACTGTTCTGGAAAACAGCAGTGTTTGCCTTCGGACTCATACCCAGATTTCTACAGTGTCCTCTGAGAAGCAGTACTGGGTCACTGGGCTGAAGGTCTGCGCTGAAGTCAAGTGGCATTTAAACCACCAGACTGCAAGCTTAGGTACCACGAGCCATAGTCATGCTCCCCAGTGTGACTCAAGGATGGTTTGGGATTTGCCTGTGTGGGGGACTGGAAGGAATGCTGGTTTGGGCTGGGCACACCAAGTTCTAGTCCCAGCTGGGCCTCTCATCAGGTGGTCTGGAGTAAACCCTGTAAGCTCCCTAAGAGTTTCCCCCTCATCTATAAAGTGCCTCTGTCTTGCCTACAGTTGTTCCAACTGGCAAAGGCGGTAACAGAAATGAACAGTATTTGTAAATGGAATGGGTTAAAGAAATGTACATTGTTATCAATGTTTAGCCCTTAGCATGCGCTAGCAGTTAAATATTTGTTGCGCTTTGTGGAACCAGCACAGTAGCAGGCATTCAAGTTAGATGGACTATGTCCTGCTAACAGTGACAGAAATGAAAAGGTGTTTCTCAAAAATTCTTTGTATTGACTTTTTGGAGGTCTTTCTATATTATCTTTTAAGTTTGTAAGTGTTTTGCCAGCTGCCCTCCTCCCCAGTTTGTTGTTGTTTTTAAACTACATTTATGGTGTTTTTGCTTTACAGAAGTTTTTTGTTTGTTTGTGTTTTCATTTTTTTAATTTTTATGTAGGCAAACCTTTCAACGTTTTCCTTTATAAGTTTCTGTGTTTCATGTTACGTTTACACAGGCTTTCCCCACCCAAGAATTGGCGAAATCGTCGTCTACATACAATAGTTTTATTAATCTAGATTAAGATCTTTAATCCACCTGGAATTTATACTTGCATAAAATATATCTTGATTTAATGATTAGCGTATACTCTTTGTTGTATGTCACTTTGTACCTTTGTACGTTGCCATTTTGCCCTGGTTTGAGTTTAAAAGACAGTGAATACGTATTCAAAGCATTTTATTCATAAAATCATCCCCGGTAGATGAGGTTTTCTACTGGGCTCCTGCATTCATCATCTGTCCACTGGACTCCTGCAATGTCTTTATAGTCTTCTATAATCTTGACTGTCCCACTCCCTTCTCCACTGAGCAATAACCAGGATATTTTTTAAAACATTAGAATTAAATCTCCATGCCACCAGATATTGTGTCTATTTTGTTCCTTGCTGTATCCACAATGCCTAGGACAGTGTCTGGCACACAGTAGGCACTTAATAAATACATGTTTGTACAAATATAAATAGAATCATGCTACTTCCCTTCTTAAAACTCAAGAATTTCCCATTTCCAACATAACAAAATTCAAATTACTCTAAATACAAACACACTGAGATATTTCCCTCCTCAAGACCACATGCTGTTTCCACTTCAAGAACCTTTTTGTTTACTAGACAGCAGCTTAAATGTGACTTAAATGCCTCAGGGTCATCTTTCCTGACTCCACCATTGAGAGTACAGATGCCTTAATTTTTTGTTTGTTTGTTTGTTTTAGATCACATAACTTTGTGACTTATAATCTTTTATAACTATTTGCTTTATTTTTATTTTTTTCTCCTTGACTAGAATATAATCTCTGTGAAAGACTGCATTTTTTTCTGTTTTTCTCTGATGTGACTCTAGTACACAACATGATGCCTGGGGTTGGTAGGTGCCCAATAAATATTTGTTAACTTTTTTGGAAAGACTTATTTTACGGTAACCATTATCATGACAGCGTGAAGGTTCCAGCTAATTACCCTGACAATTTTAACAAAGTAACTCATTGGTTAAAAAGAAATTCATCATGGCATCATTAATGTCTTTAACTTTAATCATGCTTGAAATCACGCTTAATCGTAAAAACAACAGTAACAAAAAAAAATCCTCATGCTCAGCCAAATTTGATTACCCGGTAGTTTTATTCAAAGTACTTAAATGCCACTAGATGAATTTAAGCAAAGAGATACAATTGAAAAAGCAATTGAAAATTTGTTCCTTAACACATACAAATGTGAAAGTTATATAGAAAGTGAGTGATAAAGACGTATCAAAAACAAGATGTTAAAAGCATCATATAATTAAAGTAGGATGTTAGAGGAAATGTATGATCTCTTTGGAAAGAGAAAAAATCATTGTCATAGAAACCTGGAAAAATAAAGAAAATGAATGGGGAAAGAGGTTATAAAAAGTTGATTCCACTACTCTAAATCCACCAGTATTAAGTATGTGTTGGCACTAAGAACAGTGTTAGGGGTATTGGGGGATACAAAGAGGTCCAGTTGAAGGTGTAAAGTAAAACTATCTGGACAACTGAGGAAAAAGAAACTATTAAGAAAAACAAACAAAATAAAACAAAACAAAAAAGTGTCTTATCACTAGATTGGACATTATCTTAAAAGATATAAAATAATATAGCAGAAGAGAGTTAAATAAATGAAAAAACAGAAGAGCATGGAAGAATATGAAAAATATAAAAAACAAAAAATATACAAAAGCAGAAGAAGAAATTTGATAAAAGCTCATGTGCAATCATACTATCCTGGAAACTAAAAATAATGTGTTAAAAAATACACAATAACCTTTTCAAATTAGTGTTTTGGATTTCTTTGGATAAATACCCAGAAGCGGAATTGCTGGGTCATAAGGTAGTTCTATTTTTAATTTTTTTGAGGAAACTCCAAACCGTTTTCCATAGTGGCTGCACCAATTTACAATCTCACAAGCAGTGCACGAGAGTTCCCTTTTCTCTGCATCCTTGCCAAAACATGTTGTTTGTTTATTCATTACTGATAGCCATTCTGACATGTGTGAGGTGATATCTCATTTACATTTCTCTGATGATTAGTGACATTGAACATCTTTTCATAGGTGTATGCCCTCTTTGGAGAAATGTCTATTTAGGTGTTCTGCCCATTTTTCAATTGGACTGTTTGGGTTTTTTTTGGTGTTGAGTTGTATGAGTTCTTTATAAATTTTGCATATTAACCCCATTATCAGATATATCAGTGGCAAATATCTTCTTCCATTCAGTAGGTTGTCTTTTCGTTTTGTTGGTGTTTTCCTTTGCTGTGCAAAATCTTCTTAGTTTGATGTCGTCCCATTTGTTTTTTTTTCCTTTTGTTTCCCTTGCCTGAGGAGATAGATCAGAAAAAAATATTACTAGTACTTATTATGTAATATACAAGAGGAATGTTAGAAAGTTTACTGTCTATGTTTCATTGTAAGAGTTTATGATTTTGGGTCTTACATTTAAATCTTTAATTCATTTGAGTTTATTCTTGTATATGGTGTAAGAGGTGGTCCCGTTTCATTTTTTTGTGTGTGTGCATGTATCTGTCTGATTTTCCCAACGTCATTTATTGAATAGACTGTCTTTACTTCACTGTATATTCTTGCCTCCTTTGTCATAGATTAAATGACCACATAGGTGTGGATGTATTTCTGGACTCTCTATTCTGTTCCGCTGATCTATGTGTCTGTTTTTATGACAGTATCATGCTATTTTGATTACTATAGCCTTGTAGTAAATTTGGTATCAGGTAGTGTGATGCTCCAATTTTGTTTTCTTTTCTCAAGATCCCTATGGCTATTTGGGGTATTTTATGGTTCCATACAAATTTTAGAATTATTTGTTCTACTTCTGTGAAAAATGCCATTGATATTTTGATAGGGATTGCATTGAATCTGTAAATTGCTTTGGGTAACATGAACATTTTAATGATGTTAATTCTTCCTATTCATGAGCACAGTGTATACTTTAATTAATTTGTAGCTCCAAAACACTAATCCAAATTAATTTGTAGCTCCAAAACACTACAAAATCTTCTTAGTTTGATAATCCAAAAAAATACATGCATACTTATGCTCACTGCACCACTATTTACTATAGTCAAAATACAGAAGCAATCCAAGATGACTGGATAAAGCAAATGTAAATAGGTACAACAAAATATTATTCGGCCATAAAAAGAATGACATCTTACCATTTGTGACAACATGAATGGACCTTGAGGGTATTATGTTATGTGAAATAAGTCAGATTGAGAAAGACAGATACCATGTGATCTCACTTATATGTGAATCTAAAGAATAAAAGAAGTGTACAAACAAAACAGAAACAGACTGGTAGATACAGAGAACAAACTGATGATTGCCAGAGAGGAGAGGGGTTGGGAAACTAGGTGAATAAGGTGAAGGGATTAAGAAGTATAGATTGGTAGTTACAAAATGGTCACAGGGATGTAGAATACAACATACAGAACATAGTCAGTGATGTCGCAACAATTATTTATAGTGCCAGGTGGGTACTAGACTAATTGGAGGGGTCACTGCATAAATTACATAAATGTCTAAACACTTTGCTGTACACCTGAAACTAACATAAAATAATATTGAATGTCAACTGTAACTGAAATAAATAAATAAATTTATTTTTTAAAACCACACAAAAGCCAATCATATAAAATCATGATGATTGACTAGTAGTAATGTTTCCTTTTCTGCTACTTAATGGTATGTATCAGCCATCAATAACTTTTATAACTACTGTTTTCTTTACCCAAACTGAAAATTATCAAGCAAGCCTAAAATAATAAAAATAAATAAATCTCTTCCTTTTTCTGGAAAGGTCTTTGCCTTTATTGATCCTTCTGCTTTCAGAAGGCAAAAATACAAATATCTAGCAAAATGGAAAGCTGAAATTGTTTCAGTCAATCAACTAACATATTTAGAGAGCATTTACTAGGAGCTCTGTGTTCGAAAATGTAGAGATAACAAGTATGGAATTCTGCCAATTGTAATCTAATTGAGGGGTTAAGAAATAATTACATGGCTTAACTCATGACAAAACTATATTATTTCTACATTCAATTCATTTGCTGATCTCTCATAATTTAGTATTTATTATGCAATATACAACGATGAATAAGGCACCATTACCACCACTTGCAAAGCAAAGGTGGCTCCCAGATTTGGGCAGCTGGTTGGAGGTCGGGGTTTGAATTCCAGATTTACTTCTCCTTAGCTTAGAATCTATAGATATGCTTCAATTTCTTCGTCTATGACATGGAGACGGAGATAATACCTACTCTACAGAATAGGGAAAAGGCACTTACTAAATATTTATATACTTCTTCAGATTTCCAGGCTCCTTTGCAGTTATGCCTAAACACAAGACTAATTCTGTCCAGTGAGCTATGAATAAAAGTGATGTGTGTTGCTTTTAGTCCAAAGAATTTTCTAGTTGCTGTGTAATTTTTAGCTGTCCCTTGTTGGAGTGATCTGGAAGTAGAGGATGACCACCCAGGAAACTTACCTGACCCACTTTGGATCAGAATAAACTTTTGTGGTGTTAATTGTGCTGAGATGTTCCCTTTAATTTGTCACAGCTGCACCGCCTGTGCTGACCAATGAACAGAATTATTGTGAGGCCCATATTGGATGATGCATTAAACTTCTTAGTATAGTGCCGGGCACAAAGTAAGCAAGAAACAAATGAAAGTCATTATTACTTACAAACCTTTCTAAGTAAACTAGTTATTAAAAGCTTTTTCCTTTTTGTTTGTTGTTGTTGTTGTTGTTGTTAACATAAATAAATCAATATTGGAAAGGAAACTATAGGATGTGTTGGCAGAATGTTTCCAAAGCTACTTTTGGCCTTTAGTTCCTCGCTGTTTTCCTAATTGAGTACACTTGATCTTTTGTGATAGGAGTGGCTACTCATTGAACTTGTACTTTTTGTAAACATAGTATATGTTTTTTTGGTAAGAGGTCTCTAAGGTTTTTATTTATGGATAATTCATCGCCCCAAACCAATAGTAAAAACTAGTGATCTTTCAAATGTGGAAACACCCTGTAATTTTCTTCTGGCATTGCAACAACTTTGATGTTCATCTTTCTCTTTTCTGGCCGAACCTATATACACTTAAGTACAGGATCACATTAAGAAAATGCTCAGACCACATGTAAACAACCTGTGGCTAGACAATTCCTGAACCCTATGCTATATCCAATTTTCAAAGGATGTAAGATTCTGTGTTGTTTTCTCTACCATATATTTTTCCACAAAAGTCCTACTTACTACTTTATCATGAACTGATGTATTTGGGCATAAGTCTAGACATGCTATGATTTTAAAGAAGTCTACTCCTTCCTGCCTACCCCACCCTTTTGCCGTCTGGAGAGGGTTTTGGACATCTCTTGTGCCGTGGGACATAGCTCTGTGGATATGCCTAGGCAGTACATCTGATTTAAAAAAGACTGGGGAAATGATTTGGGAGGATGTACTAAGGAATTAGAATAAATTTGAATCATTTTCAGATAAAAATAAGAAAACTATAATAAAGAATGAAGAGAAGGGCAAAGGGTATTGAGTTAAATACATTCAATTGATGAATTTTATTTTTTAATAAATGAAGTTACTACTTTAAAAGAAAAAAAGAAATTTTGTGAATGTATTTGATAAACCAGATGACTCCATAGCATTCAAGTACTAGTTGGAGGAAAAACAAACCCGGAACTTCTATTCATTTAGTCAGTGTATTTTATAAACTAAATGAGGAATCTTGTTTCCCTCAGCTTTTCCTTCATCTCCTTTCCCTCAGTAGTTAAGATATGACTCACCAGGATTGATTACACAGCCGACAAAAACAGCCATGAGAAGACAGGATGAGCGATGAGAGGTGGGGGTGAACAGCGCTCAGTTAAATACTGTAGAAAAATCCCTATTTTATAGCTCCCATGCAGGAGAATTCTCCCAAGCATGTTTTCGAGCTTAGAGGTGTGAAACTGAGTCTCTGGAGAAAGCCCAGGCATAAGAGGCCACAAGGGATATTGTCAGAATGGTCAGGGCCACAGGATCGAAAGTGGACAGGCCCTGGCCACTGTACATTGTGATCAGGAACTTTAAGGAAGAAGACAACTGTGGCACCTGTGGAAGTAGGCCAGTGCAAGGCTGGGGGGCGGGGTTTAATGCAGTGAATGATGACATCATGAGACAGGCTGGAAAAATGGTTGAAATGAACAAAACGGAATTTAAGAGGGATACGTATAAAAGATGCAGTCTGGGTTGGGGGTGGGGGGCAGACAAATAAAAATAAAATACAATTCTGATAGTATTTTAGATTATTATTCAAAAATATTCATACTCTCCACCTCTACATGAACTTTAAAAAAACAGGTTTGGAGAAGCTCAAAATAAAATACAAATGCCTTTTGAAGTTTATAAAATGAAGTTAGACTTCACTCGTATTTAAAAAATGCAAAGTGAGGTAAGAATATGATGCTGTTTTTTACTTGTCAGATGTGCAAAGGAAAACAGTTTAATAGTAGGATGTTGGTTCTGAGTGAGCCAACATGCACTCTTAAATCCTTGTTCCTACTGTCGTAAGCACTGATAGAGCAATTTGGAAGTTGTTACCAAACTTTAAAATAAATATGATCTTTAACCCAGCAATTTCTAGCTGTATGTTTCCATGTGTTCAAAGATACACGCACACAAACTCACAATCTGCCCAGCCTTTTGTATAATTCCACAGTAGAAACAGCTAATATCCTTCAATAAAATGTTGGTTACATCAGTTAAGTTATGTGTTTCAATGGAAAACTTGTAGTAGATTAAAAATACATCTCTATATGCTAATGTAGAATTATGGAGTATGGAATAATCTCCTAAATATACTGGTAAATGAGAAAAGCAATTTGTAATGTCATACATATGGTATTCTATAATACTAAAGGAAAGGTAAAGGAACCTGAGTCTTTAAGGGTAAATAGGAGTGCATTGTTGTAAAAAGGAAGGATATTCTGCGCAACTAGGATGGAGTGTGCAATTAACATAGGTGTGAAAGAGCATGGATGTTCAGGAAATAGTGAATAGTCTACCTGGTATACATTCCAAAGCACCTTGTTGCTAATTTTATATTATCATTTCCTTCCCTTGAATACTGGCATACATGCCTGTGTAAACATGTTTGATATCCAAAAAAGAAAAAAAATCCTGGTTACCTAGAGCAACACTAACATTGTTAGAAATGTTTCAAACAAACACACAGGCAGGTCCTGGTCACATAGAGAACGCCCAGCTTTCGGTAATGGAAGCCATCCACTCCTCCCACAGTAGAGATATGGAACCTTTTGGTTAGAGTGTGAAATCAACTCCAACCATCTCCCATAGCAACAAGGGAATCAACATCAGCTTTATAAATAAACAGGTACCTATACTGTTTAAGTACCTACGTCACCAATTGGCCAAGAAGGCAAATATTTACTCACTGTCCTGCTAAATATGACAATTTAAGTTTCCGTCTATAGAATATTGAGTTGATTCTGGGGGCATTATTTGCCAGTATGTGTGTATTAATTTGTAGCTTAATACTGTATTACTACATTTATCCTAATTTGTAGACCCAAATTCTATAGTGGATTTGCTTGGATAGAGTCTATTTTAAATTATGGTCTCAGCTTCGTCAGTTTTGTGGGGAAGCCAGGTATGGTACCATGGTGAGTGCTTGATGTCACACAATGGACTGAAATATACAGTCAGCAAAATTTCTCATTTGTGCTTTCCCAGTCTTTTCATAAGCATCTTTTCTTGATGCTTTTTTTCTCCTGGTGACCAGTCATCTTTTCATAGGTCCTTTTCTGAATAACTCCATGGTGATCATGGAAACCAGACACACTTTGGTCAGAGTTGTTCCTAATTAGAAGAAAAGATATCCCAGTAAAAAGCAGTTTTTCACTTTTTCTGTAACTGTTTATCTAATTCATTCTTAAGATGCTTGTAGACTTAAGTACAAGAAGTATGATCACTTTCCATTTTTTTACAAAGGACTCTCAATTCTTGGTTTTCTTCCTATACTTAACGTCTCAAAGCTCTTCTCTACATATACTTAGTGGTGAGTGTGTCAATTGATTTTTATTCTGGAAAATTCTAGCTTGAACCAGGATTCTAAGGGTTTCTTGTACCATTATTTGTGATTATTTTAATAATTGTTTTGCAACTGACTTTTGGATGCTCTCTCTTCCTCAGGATAATCAGTTGTGAAATAAAAATGTCAGGCTAGGTTTTCTTTAATGTACCATTGGGCTTCAAAACTCTGTAATCCTGTGATTTTTGTTTCCGTAAGTCAGCTGACGATATTTTTGGTGACTTGGAAGTTGGTCTCCGCAATCAGACTCCCCTGCCTGTTTGGCAACAGTTGCCTGTTCACCCTGTACTCTGTAGACCTCCTTCTCACGCAGGAATCTCTTTGATCTCAAAAACAGCTCTGTAAGGTGCAGAGCAAAACAAATACTAGGCTATTTCCCTCCATGGTGCTCATGACAATATGAGTTGTCCAACAGAATAAGAAAGCTTAAAAAAAACTGATAGTACTATCCTTGAAGCAACATTTGCAAGTGCAGAATTAATTTCTGTCAACTCAAACAAATATGTTATTTCAAAAAAGAAATTTTCCAAACATAAAAGGAATAGAATGAATGACATTTCAAAATGGCTTTGATTATCCATTTTCATAAGCATAACAACATTCTGGGGGAGATGACTCCTGCTTTTACCACTAACTAAATTCTCTAGAGCTTTGAGAGAATAATTTCTATAGCAGTCTTTTCTTTATTAGGCAGTCATGTTAAATTATTCCCAGCATACATGTAATCCACCAATGAACTGGCCCACTTGAAAATATTGTTTTTCCTTAAAAATAAGGAGCGAATGACTGCATGGATATACATAAATTAAATTAATTTGATAATGAAGGTAGAGAAGTAAGAAATTATTTAAAAAAATGAGACTGGTGCCTTACAAGTAACAAAGTAAGGACACCTAATATTGATGTCTAGCAAAGCATTTGGTATTCATTAAATTTAAAACCTGGGGATTAACAAGAATCATTAGACCTGAGTTAAAGTATGTTGCATTTCACATGAGGCATTTCAATAGTAAGAACAGTTGCTAACAAAGTATTGAAGAATACTAAGCCAGCACACATATACATAATTTATATTTAGGAGAAGTTACTCCACAATTGCACAGAACTCCATTTATATATGTGTTCAGTACTTCACTTGAATATGACATATGAGAATGATGTTTCTTATCCATTTGATGAAAGAACAAAAACAAATTCTAACCTCAAAAGGACAACAGGCTTTTTTTCCCTAACAACCAGAGAAAGTATTTCAGTGGCCCCACATCCTATTTCTATAGAGATTAAAAACACAGTCTTTGGGATTATGAATATTTTATATACTTTCCGAATGGCCTTGGGAAAATTACCTGAGAAAGCTTTCCAAGCATCATTTCTTTATTTCTAAAATCGGGGTATAAATATTAATTTTATACACTTATTAGGAGAATTAAATAAAATAATATATATTAGAGAGTCTATTTTAGGAGTATTAAATAAAATAATATATATTAAAGTGTCTGTCTCAGGGTTTGGCACACAGATCAGTTGTTGTTGTTATTATTTTTCTGGACTTTATGAGTTCTCTGTTTTTTATGGTTATGTATGGGTATTCAGACCTCACTGTCCCATAGGTATCTTTGGGATTGAAAGGAGGTGTGGTATCAGAAAGTAGATGGACAATTCTGTAGAGTCCTGATCATGTGTGAAGATTGGTCATATGCTTTGAGGTTGCTGGAACTTGAGGTTGATTTACCATTTTGACTGAGAGACGGGCAAATGGTAAGAAAGAGGAAAACAACTTACTGTAGGAAGGATAGAGATGTTAAATACTTAATAGTTTAAAAGCACTATTTCACTCAGGTCTGACATAGCCTTGCAATCTACTGACAGAGCACACCAATCAATTGAAGTTGACTCAAGAGATGAAACTTGTTTGCCATCTGTTAAAATGATGAGTGATACTCAAAATGTGTTCATGGACCAGCAGCACCAACAACACCTGCGTATTTGTTAGAAGTACAAATTCTCGGGCCCACCTCAAGACCTATGGAATCAGAATTTCTGTGGGTGGGGTCCAGGAATCTATGTTTAACAAAACTTCCAGGTGATTCTGATGCATGTCAAAGTGTGAGACACCTACTTAGATGTTCTGCACATCTCAACAAACGGGTTGCTCAGATGGCAAGACAGTGAAATGAACAGAAACTAATGTTTATGGAAGACCTACTATGTTCCAGGTACAATTTGAGGTGCTTTTCATATGCTTATTATTCCCAATAATCCTCTGATGTAGAGCGAGATAACTTAGTTAGATGATAGATAGAAAATGGATAGATTGATAGATAGAAAGGGAGAGAAGAAGAGACAGAGAGGGAGGAAGGAAGAGAGGGAGGGAGAGATAGTGAGAGGGAGGAAAGAAGGTAAGATAGAAGGAAGGAAGGAAGGAAGGAAGGAAGGAAGGAAGGAAGGAAGGAAGGAAGGAAGGAAGGAAGGAAAGAAAGAAGGAAGGAAGGAAGGAAAGGAGAAAGGAAAGAAGGAAGGAAAGAAGGAAGCCCAACTTTTTTTTTCTTCTTCTTACATTCTGCCACACTAAGCAATATAGGTAAGAAACAAACATTTATGTGGTGCCAACAAAATTTATTGTTTGGGCCAGCAAAAGAAAAGTCACTGTAGAAATTAGCTCTCAGTTCACTGTTCTCGTCACAGAATAATATCAATTTTCACAAAATCATTACGAACCAAAAAGTCATTAAATTTTAAAACCTTGGAATAACTTTATCCACCATGAAATCCACAAAAGCTATGGGAAGAAAAGCATTTGTCTGTGCAGAATTTGGCCCTTAGAGCTAGAAGAGAAAGTTTTGGTCAGAACATTGAGACTGATAAAAATTCCTAGTTACTTTTAACTTTTTAATAGATTATGTGTTATGTTTTCTAAAATGACTTTCCAGATAAAGTTTCAGGAAGAGGTCTGCATAAAATGACTGGCAACTGTTTCTTTTTCTTCCATGTTTTCTTTTTGAATACTTCTCTTTTTGGCCAGAAAGAATTTTTCTTGTGCCTGACAAAATAAGCAAAATGCAAACTAGACAAAGAATAATGTACTTAAAAAAATTACTGTATGAATATATTTATTTTGGCTAATGAAAACATTTCCATGAAATTCAGTCTTTTTACCGGCTACTTTAATTGAAACCTGCCTGTGAGCAGATAGGTAGGAGACAAAAGCATTTGCACAAGGAAGTGGACACAAAGCTCTCATGGGACGCCTCAGGACTGGACGATGAGGGCCGCTTGCTGCTGACAGCATTCTCACTGGTCTCAGACACCGACAGTGTAGTCAGGGAGGCAGGTGTGTTGCCAAATGGCAAATCCTTCCTGTGTAGGATGAAGGCTGGTCTTTTGTTTACCCTTTCGGGTATTTGAGAAACCTGCGGTATTCACCACATTCAAAGGGCCAACTTGAACAAGTCAGGAATCACATCAAAAGGGAAAAATAGTCTGTTTCCCAATTGACCGTCATAATATTTACGTGACCTTAGACCTAGGGATTTCTTTATCGTGAGCTCCATGGCTGGGGAAAAAATCATGAAATTCTCTTTGTTCAATATTAGTTCAGAACCTATTGATGAATTTTTCTGTGTGACTTACTGAACCGCATCCAATAATCTGAGAAGTTGTATTTTCTCCTTTTTGTTTTCCCTCCTGGTGTGGTTATTCTGCAAGTTATGTTTCCATAGATTGTTTTAGAACTCCCATTCTCTGCTGAAAGTTGATCAAAGCATGAAATACAGACAAAATATATTATACTTTTATAGCAAGTTTCCCAAATTCTCAAATTTTGATGCTGTTTCCATGAGGTCTTCTTCAGTGAGGGACAGTATTCCTCAATTTATAATATAATCTTTTGTCAATCACTCCACTGGTTGCCTTCCTGGAGAGCTCCACAAATACTTCCAGTCATTTGTGTGTGTTGCTGCCACAGCTGCAGTATTAGAACAGGAGCAGATACTTTGAATTCTCCATCCAGCTGAAGCTTGCAGATAATGCACTTGGTATCTTATTGTCCAGAAGACACATCAGTTGTTTTCTTGATACAAATGTGTGCTTACTGTTTGTGAGCAATCAATATCATAGGCGGCAACTCTAACAATTCAGATCGAGGGCAATTCCCCAGACCAATAGCTTGCCAGTGGCAGCTGTCTCTTAGCTGAGAGGGGACTAGGATTTGTGTCATTTCCAAATGTAACCCCAGCTCTGCCCTCAACACAATGACTCATCACAATGACTCATTGGTTTGGGTTATTAAGCAAGATACTCGATAGAAACTTCAGATGAATCCAATACATATTTACTAAGCACTGTATTTGGCATTCTGGATAAATAAAATGCAGTGGGAATGTCTGCCCTTGGGTAGCTCCTAGTCTTGTAAATTATAGTGGAAGCAAGGCAAAGTTACAAACTATTCATAGCCCCAGAGTGACAGCCTTTCCTCAGGATTCATGACATAGGTGCTAAGCATAACTAACTAGAAACACTAGAAGTGAAAACACATATTGCAAAATTACTGTGTGACAGATATGATGCTAAATTCTTTGTGTGTGTTATTTACTTCAATCCTGAAAAAAACTTTACGTATACTATTTCTGTATTACGATTGAGGAAACTGAAGCTCAGAGACATTAATCACATGAAGAAATCCTGACCACTCAGTGTAGCTGAAGCCTTACTGTGGTATCATTACTTCTCTCTCTCTCTCTCTCTCTCTCTCTCTCTCTCTCTCTCTCTCTCTCTCTCTGCACATTTCCAATCTCCAATCTGGCAATTATAATGTTAGCATTTTGATAAAGAGAGCTATTTTGGAAAGATATTGGCTTGCTTGATCTTTTATAAAAGACATGAGTTATGCATATGAATTAAATTCAAAATGGAAAGAGAAGATAATCAAGTAACTGACATAGTTATATCATAATAGTGACCACATAAACAGGCACATTTTATTCAGTAATATCCAGATACTTAGAGTTTTAAGTATTTTATGTGAATTAACTCTTTTATAGCAGCCCTGTTATCCCTGATTTACAGTTGATGCAATGCCCTAGAAATTCAAGGAAAACTTTCTGAGAGGAGGTAATAACCAAGTAAAATCTGAAGCACAAGTAACAATTAGAAAAAAAATAGGATAAGGTGTGTGTGTGTCAGGATAGGTTAGAACGTGCTGCAGTAATAAATATGTCAGAATTCTTAAGGGCTTAAAATAATTCAGGGTCATTTCTTTCTTATGCTTCATGTCTATCTCAGGACCTTGTCCTCACCCAGGGCCTGAGGCTGAAAGATACTCCACCATCTGGAATATGTACTACTAGTTGCCCCACTGGTAGAAAGAAAGATGGAAAATCATGCATTTGCTCCTAAAAACATGTGGATGAATGTGATATACATTGCTTTTACTCACTTTTCATTGGCCAAAGCAAGTTGCATGATAATGGCTAATGTCAAGGTGAGGGGTGTTATCCTACAACGTATCCAGAGGAGAATATTTGAAAATAGTGGCAAAATGTACTAATGACTGCCACAGGAGAGAGGCCAGAAGTGTGTTACACACAGAACTAACAGCCAAGGCTTGATAAAGTTCCATGTGGATGGGAAACTATAAATATTTTGGTATTGCTAAATAAATTTGAAGCAGGGGATATCTGGTATATTTGGCAATGGTAGACTGAAGCTAGTTTATAAAGATCCTGTAGCCACTCTTGTAAGCTTGGGCTTTATTCTGTAAACCATAGGGATCTTTGGGGTCTATACGAAAAAATGATTGCCAGATTTTTTTTTGCACAGATTATTATGGCTTTGGTGCAGTGGATGAATATGATGAAGTCAAGACTAGAAATAAGAAACTGAGCTAGAACAGAATTAAAATTATCAGAGATCAAACAACATTGGATATAGTAGATGCAGAAAAGATAAGAAAAATAAATATTTAGTAGGTATAATCAAAGGAACTTGTTGGTTAATTGAATATGGAAGATGATGGTGAGGGGAATACTAGCAAAGCTCTCAGATTTAAGATTTGGTAGAGGTTGATTCATTCAATGACATAGGGACTATAAAAGGAAGAGGACTGAGGATAAAATGTACTGCCGATACTAACTTGTGGATCTTACAAGATTGGAAATGTCCAACAGGTATATGTAAATATGAGTCTGAAATCTGGAGAAAATGTCATGGAATGAGATTTAGTTTTGGAAATCACTGAGATACAGAAGGTAGTTAAAATTCTGAGAGTGGATCACAGTCCAAAGAGAAGCTCCACCATGAGAAAAGCAATGGACCAAAAATGGAACTCAGAAACTCCAACATTTAGAAGAGAGACAAATCAGGCATTCATGAACAAGACAAAGAAGAAATGGACAGAGACAAAAACAGGGAGCCGAGAGAGAGAACTCAACAAAGTCAGATGCATCAGTCTGATACAGAAAGATAATAAAGTCTTAAAGTGCTCAGTGGTATTGGGAAGAATTGAGGCTATTAGTACACTTTTAAAAAACCCCTTTACTGAGGTATAATTGATATATTAAAAGTTTCACTTATTTAATATACTCAATTTGATGGGCTTGGGCACAGGCATACACCTGTGAAGCTATCACTACCGTCAAGGTAATGCACCTATCTATCACCTCCAAAAATTTCCTTGTGTCCCTTTTTTTATTCATTTTTATTTTTTGTGGTAAAAGAACTTAGCATAAGTTCTACTCTATCCACAAATTTTATGTACACATTACAGTAGAATGTTCGAGGTGCTATATTGTGCAGCAGTTAGTATAAAGTTTCAGTTATGCAAGATGAATAAGATCTATTGATACAATTTAATGGAACATATCAGTTGGTTGATTGAGGAAGAGAGTAAATTTCAGCAGATTGAGGAGCGATTGGGTAGTGCCAGAATGAAGTCAGTGCATATAGACTACTCTGTCAAAAGATTTGAAAAGAGGAGTAATAAAATAATATATTGATGGAGTTATAGAGTCAGGAGATTTCATAAAATTGGAGATTCTTGGGCATGTTTATGTTTATAAGCCATAGAGAAAAAAATGGCAATGTTGGGAATATAGGAATAGAAGTGAGAGAACATATAATTGGTATCTTTATTTCCTAAATAGTCAACAATCATAGTTTTGACCACTATGCATTTTACTATGGTAGTTGAAAGGGAGATTAAGTTTTCAAGAAAAAAATCAATATATTACAAAGTAATAAAATCTTTATGAAAGGCTGAATGGTTCGGTGAATTAAGCTGGAGCTTCAGAGGCTAAAGGTTTTAATCATGGTTGGATGATTGATTTACTGTATAATTTGGGCAAGTTATTTTGATTTCCATTGGCTAGAAAGCATGCAAAGTTTAGTTAACTCAAGTTGAATTTATCTCTCTGTCTTGTTTTTCACATATGTAATGTAAGGGTGAGCTAGGCCCTGAACAACGAGGAGGGATAATTAGCTGGGATGCTTGCAATAAAAAATATTTTGCAAACAAAATATGCTGCACAAACATTTCTCAAAAACATGTCATTTTACATATAATTTCAAACTGGCATATTCTATTTTGTGCCTGAAAGCCTAGTTTTGAAAAAAAAAAAGTGATAATGGTAGAATTTCAAAGAGTGGCAAAACATGGGTGTTATTTAAAAAGCAGTCAGATAGAGAAACCAAAAATCAAGAATTCCCTTGAATTTATTTCACATACTACAGGTTAGCACATACCACCAGTCCTACGAAATCTCTAAAATAACATCTTTGCAGCCATCTGGTTCAGACTTGCTTTGTGATATTGCAATCAGCAGCTTGCCTTTATGAAGTGTGGCAACCCTCTTGCTTTTGCTCAGTTTGCAACCAGACAAACATTTGCCATATTATATTTTGAGGGGACATGATGTGTATTACAATGTATAAGGAAATTATTTTTTGCTGCTCTGTCATACTTTAATTCACTTTCTAATTTAAGAGTTACTGTGCATTGTTCATCCTTGCCTGGTTGCTAGCCTGGCAAGTGTCCTCTTAAAGCCGTGGGGGATCTGACCCTTCCTCAGCTCGAAACTCTAGTCTAATCTGAAAAAACAAACAAACAAACAAACAAAAACCAAAACAACAGCAACAAAAAGAATTTTTAAATTGTAGTCCTTATTTCATATGAAATGCATTTCAATTGACTGTTCGTGGTGACTTTGAGCCCTGGGTTGAAAAAAAAAAACGTGAGATAAAGTTCCAGCCCAATGGGAAAGAATCTATTCAGGAAAATTGATGTCTGCCATGGGTGTAGAAAGAAGAGGGGCAGCATGCACCAGGTACGTACCATCCCCACTGCTGACCCACACTTTGGGGTATAGTGTGAAGCTGCACTACATTGGGAGCTCTGTTCCTGTGCCCTAATTATCACCAGTTTTTTTTCTGTCTTATTTCTTATTCCGGGAACTTTATCCTCACTTTGCGCCCTGCTCCTGAGTCTATCTTAGTAACCTTCAGTTAACCGAGTGGGGCTTAAGGGACAAGCACCTGCCATGGAAAAGTCCTGTGCTAATTATTATGAGAGAAGAAAAGATTTAAAAGCTAAGGTCCTTGTCCACATGCATGAGTTGTTTTAATTTGATTTCTCCTTTGGTTTATTTGTTGTGGTGACTTTTCAATTTGCTTTCTGTGGTGGGTTTTATGTGGTCAACTAGCTGTAAAACAATTATTCTAAGTTGGTTGGGCAAAGAGAGGAAAGAAGAATTCATATAAGCCTCAGCCTTTATCTTTACCAAATGTAAAACAATCTCTGCTTTCGAAACTGTATTTTCGCGATGACATAAAATACTTTAACCTGTTTTAAAAGTATTAAGTGAAATGCTTTAGAAGACTTGTATGATTAAATATTAATAATGTTTGATCATTGAAACTTTGACATCCGTTGCATACAAGTCATATCATTTGAGCTATTGAAATAAGGGATTCAAATAAAAAAGTTCTGCAGTACAATGAGTAAGATGAGTAGTTCATAGTCCAATTTTTCAGTAATTTCTTTTCTTTTAGTGATGCATTTTTTAGATGATTTTTAAAATCTGGAATCTAATCAAGGATTACACACCTTTTACATACTAAATAGTGCCCTATTTTTTTAGAATTCTTTAGTCCACAGCATTCTACTACTGAAGTTTTGCTTTACATGCAATGGCCGTTTTGAAGAGGTCAGACTGATTGTTTCATGGAATGTCTGAAACTGTCTGATTATATTCTCAAGATTAGCTTCAACTTAAATACTTTTGTTAAGAATAGTACACAGTTGCTGTTGTATACATCCCATTGCATGACCCAGAGACACAATAGGTTAGTTTTGTGCTAAGTTTGGTCACCTGATTAAGATGATACCTGCCAATTCTTTTTTTTAATTTTAAAGGTTTTTTTTGCTTTTTAAATTAGTAAGTAATCTATCCGATGACATTTTGACACTATGTGAATATTATATTCCCCAACACACTTTTACCCAGTAGTTGTAACATGCATTGATGAGCGTTGTCTAAGCCACATTGGAGAGTGCAAAACAGTGATTTCCAAATTTTTTAAAATTAAATTTATTGGGGTAACACTAGTTAATAACATTATATAAATTTCAGGTGTACAATTTTACAATACGGCATCTGTATACCCCATTGGATGCTCACCACCTAAAGTCTAGTCTTCCGCGACCATATATTTGACCCCTTTTATCCTCTTCATACCCCCACTCTGGTAATCACCATTCTGTTGTTTATGCTTATGAGTTTGTTTGTTTTGCTGGTTCATTTGTTACTTTTTGTTGTATATCCTACATATGAGTGATATTATACAGTTCTTGTCTTTTTCCTTCTGACTTATTTCACTTAGTATAATACTCTCAAGATCCATACATATTGTGACAAATGGCAACATTTCATCTTTTTTATGGCTAAGTATTCCTTTGTACATATGTACCACATCTTTGAGAGATTTCCTAATTTTATTATTCCTTCTGCATTTATTAGCTGGTATTCTTTTGTGAAAAAAAGATCCGCTCTCCCCAGTAGCTCTATGGACTCGTAAGTTTTTAAAAATTCAATTCGTTTTTTTCAATTTTTAAAATTTCCAAATTGTCCTAATTGTTCCATATTTGGCCCTTCATGCTTGCTGCATTGTCCTTTTGGCATACTTATCATTCTCTGGGCCTTTCCTTTGCCTTCTGACTTAGGATGTTCCAGTCTCACCTCATACATCATACTCTGTCTCTGATCTGGAATCAGCTATTTCTCCAGGGAACACTGGTTACTTACAGTGGTGATTAGTATTTTGAAATGAAGATCTTGGCACTAGTATGTTCATCTCCTTTTGGTTTACTTTGCTTCTGGGCACCTTTGGTGGACAGAGCTAGGAATGTATATATTTTTTAAATTGTGAGTTCATGCTGACAACTCCACTCCAAATCCACACCTCAGGGCTCCTTACCTTCTCCATTCCATATTTAGATATTGTTTGTCCCACAGTGAAAACCCTGAATCATCATACCACCAGTTATTTACTCATTTAATTTATCCTATAATACACAAAAAAATAGTTTTAAGAATCAGCAACAAACCTAAGTAATGTCCACAATAATTTTTGTTTTTTATATCTTGAGAAAATATTTCATCAAGGGTAGACAAAGAAATGTGTTTGAGAGTTATTAAAAAAAAGAGTTATTTGAATAATCCTTTTTAAAAATGAGTGTTTGCAATATAAAATTGGGTTCATTTGTTTCTGTTTAAATTAAATTTTAGGGTTTGTTTTTTATCCTTGTTGATATAATTTTATTTTTGAAGATATGAAATATTTACATTGCTCAAAAACTCCCAAAACTACAAAAAAAGTTGTATTCCAAGAAGCCTCATTTACCTCCAATTCCTGTCACCACTCAATTCCTACTTCTGACTTAAGATAGGGAACAATTTATATTTGTTTCTGGTTTATGCTTCCTTTTTTTTTTTTTTTTCCAAAATAAGCAACTGTATATCTATCTAGTTCTAGGTATATAAAAATGGTAGCATCCTCTGTTGCACTTGCCTTTTTTTCACTCCAAATCCATTTTGAGAGGTGATCCTCATTCTTCTTTATAGCTCTACGGTGAAATAGTACTCCATTATTTGATACGGTAGGTTTTGTTCAACCAGCCTCCTATGGATAGACCTGGGTGGTTTCCAGTGTTAACCTTTTGGATATTATTATTTTTTTGTATTTGTAGTTTATCCCTTGGGATAAATTCTTAACAGTGAGATTTCTGGGTCAAAAGGCATTTGATAGATATTGCCAAACTCTTCTCTCTATGATTTTTTGCATTCCTACCAGCTATGTTTGGGAAAGTCTCTATAGTCTGGCCAACAAAGTGTGTTATGAAGCTTTTACACTTTAGAAATAAAATTTCTCAAAAGTTTCCTAGGTCGTTCTGATGGGCAGTCAGGTTGAGAATCATTGGCCTAGATTGCCAGCAATTCTAAGAGACTGAAGAGTGAAAATGATGGTGATGTTAGTAAAGAGTAGCACAAAAATAATTTAAAAAGAAGGGACAGGGAACAAGTCATACTAACTTGAGCCACATTTTCTTTTCCTAGGTTTGATACTGTCTAGAGGTAAGGATTAAACACTCTGTAATACTTGAATAAAAAACATATGCCATGCTCATCATAAAGGGTTTCACCTGCCTGGCATCATATTACATACATATCTCACTGATATGACAGTTCAAATCTGTTTTGATGCCCGTTTAGAGATCAGTGGGGAGCAGCCTTAGGATATGGAATCATAGACAACTCACTTAATTTAATACTTATCCAAACATTAATGTTAAAATGAACTGATAGTATCCAGGTACCATATTTTATAGGTTCTATGACATGCTTTTTTTTAACATCTCTATAATCAGTTTGTATCTTACAATTGACAATATATCTTAATTGAATTGGCAGCAGTTTTCTTTCCTCTCTTAACAGTTTCTAGTACCTTTAAAATAGGGTTTTAGAAATAAAAAGGTAATTAATTGAAAAGAATCCAAGTGGCATTCCAGGTAAAATATATACATGCTTTCTTGGTTATCCTGAACATGCATGCAACTAATCAGAGTAGAGAATAATGTGGTTGTGGTCAGTTTCCAATGCCTCTACCCTGAACCCTGTAGCCCATGGTGACTACAGGTAGTATTGGTCCCTGCATTGTTTTGTCTCAGTTGCCCAGCCCTCAGCATTCTTCTCTTGACTCTCAGGCTATTCTCTGCCAATTGGTTATGGGGGCTCTTGGGCTGCCTCCCTTTGCCCCAGTGTCTAGTTATTTATAAGAACAGGGTTGATGTTTTTACCCCTAATACTGATCTCTGCCACGGCTCCCATTGCATTACTCTCTCAGTCAGATACTGTGCTCTTCACCCAGGTACAGGGCCACATGCACAATACTAAGGCCAGCAATGGGCTTACTGGATCGTGAAATGGCCCCAGCCTTGCCTGCAAGGTTAATACCCCCCCGGCCATATCTCCCTAGTCACACTGATCAACTGCACCTGTCTGTTCTGCATGGTCCCCACGTAGTGAGCATGTTCACAGCTGGCCTCATAGTGGATACTCATTTTGGTTCAGTGCCCAGTCTGCACTACCATCATGACTAGCCTGTGGTGATAGGAAGTCTCCTTGCCTGCTGGGTCAAAACCGTTGGACAATCAAGTTGGATTTATTCCATGATTTCCAAAAGGAAAATAGTTTCTTGACAAGTTTCAATCTGAAGGACTCTATCCTAAAACAATCAGACTGTATTTTCATTCTACTTTTAAATTTCCCTTGTAATATCTGCCCAACAGAGAGCCATGCAACTGGAATAAAGCCCCTCAAAATTTGGAATTAATCTTTTTTTTCACCAACAAGTTTTGAAATGACAGATTTTTAAACTGTGCTTTGTATTAGTTAATTTTTGTCTTTGCTGTTTTTTAAGATTTTTACTAAAATGTAGCTAACGTACAATATATACCATAGTTATTCAATATTTATATACCTAAAGAAGCGATCACCACGATAGTCCAGTAATCATCTGACACTGTACCATGCTATCACAATATTATAGACTATATTCCCCATGCTGAACATTACATCAGGTGTAAAGCATAGTGGTTAGAGATTTATATAATTTAAGAAGTCAACCCCCTAACTAGTCTAGTACTGACCTGGCACTATATATACATAATTATTACCATATTATTGATTGTATTCCGTTTGCTTTATATTCCCATGACTAGTTTGTAACTTCCAATTTGTATTTCTTAATCCTTTCAATTTTTTTACCCTGCACCCAAATCCCTTCCTATCTACCACTCTGATAGGTCTTGTACCCATCTTGACACCACATGTAGCTATTACAATATTATTGACCATATTCCTTATGCTATAACCTATATCTTCATGACTACTGTGAATTTAAATTTGTCAAAACTGTTTACAACTCATGAAGAATTTTAATTCAGTGTCTAACTTGAATGCAAACTAATTGTTTTCTCAATTGATTCAGCCATATTGTATGAGATTAAATCTGATGTTTTGGGAATTTCTTACCTAGATAAGATAAAAATGTTTTTTCTATATGTGACCTCCCTTAAGTGCAAGGCTGTCTGTTTGATGGTCACCTGGAATACAAATGGAGATCAGACGTCATCCCTGTTGTCATGGAGTTCAATCTAGTGGACAAGTCCATGCATAAAATATAATCATAGCAGATTGCAGGGCCAGAACTAAAAAGAAGGCACAAAAGAAGAGCAACTGTTGGAAGAGTCAACGGGGAAGGCTTCCTGGGGAGGTTACAAGATGAGAAATCCTTAAGCATGAGTAAATCTGGGAAGATTATGGAGGAAAGGCCAAGAAAACATTCCAGGTGGAGGGGAGCAACGCAGAAGAAAACACATATAGAAAAAAGAATTTTGTAAAGATGCTGGAAAGTAAAACGTAAGGCAGGGAACAGAAAGGGAGGAACCAGAGAGATTGGTTGGAATCCAGGCATGACACTGAAGAATTTATCTCCCTTCTTAAGGAGCCTGAACACAATTCTGCAAAGGAAGAACCTTACCAAAGTCTTTTGAGGCTTTATTATATACCAGTACCTCCCCAATCAGGGGAGTGACCATCAGCTCCCTGGGGGTGATGTGGAGGGGACTTGACTTCTTTTGAAGAGGTCAAGATTACATACAGGGAGCCTGCTTAAAAAGGCTGTTGTAAGAGTTAGCTCAGACAAGCTCTGATCACTAGAGATTAGGGCTACCACATTTTAATCTACTTTTGTACTCTAGCTTCCTGAATTTCAGTTAAAACTAACTGAATTCATGAGTTATAAACTCATGTTGTTTGATTTCTTCTCACAGCAATGTTTCTAATAAGTTATTGGATTATAACTTCACACTTGTGTGCAAGCAAGTTAAATGCAAAATATGCAAATAACCAAAAGAAAATCCAATTGCAGTCATTAAAAGGATACTTTGGATTGGTGTCCACTCATAGGAGGCAATGTGTACAAATTCAAATATGATTGTTATAATAGATGATAAAATATGTTTCCATAGCAATTATGCTAAAGGTGGTGTCAGCGAGAAAACCTCACTTGGGGTGTGTAAAAGAATTTTGCAGGCACTTTTACTTCTAAGTGAGTACCAATAAGGGAAGACATACAAGAATGATTTCAAATCAATCTGGTTTGAGCTGAAGATATAGTTTGGGTTGAATAGATTTTTTAAAAAAAATTTCCTGGTCCCATATGGTTGGAATAATGAAGAAGCTGAAAAAGTCTAAGTTGTCCATAATTGAGGAGGCAAGAGAACTGTAGGAAGTCCCTGTTTGCAAGCAATAGAAAACCCAAATCTATCTAGCTTAAAAACTAAAGGAACTTTATTGACTAATGTAATTGAAAAATATACAGGGCAGACTTCAGGCATAATTTGACTCTGACACACATGATATAATAAGAATTGTGGATGATTTTCTCCCTCTAGGGATCAGGCTCATTTTTAGACTGGCTTCCCTTATGGTAAATGCTAGAATCTCCCAGGACCACATGGTTTCTCATTTATTTCTGGGGTAGGGGAAAGGACCTCTTTTTGAGTAGTCATAGACCGAAATTCCTGAACTTCACTTCTACCAGCCTAATGTCAGACATGTGCCTGCCCTTGAACCATTGGATTTGATTAGGGGATAGTCAGATGCTGATTAGCTTTGGCTGGGTTCTGCACCCATTGCTGAACTAATAACTCTGACAAGGAGATGCCATGACTTTAATTGGCTTAGATCAATTAGGGTCCACTCCTGGTATTCTTGGTCAGGTTGCTAGACCATTGGGTCAGTGGAGACTAGAATCCATCTGACTACTTGCTTTCCAAGCTGTATACTCGGGCATTGGCTTTCCTGGAAGAAGGGCAGTCTTTCTATAATTCTCTGAGAATCACAGGCCTGTGCACTAACTAATAGGTCTGTGTCTACCGCGCCCTAGCAATTTTATATTTTTTTCCAATTTACATAGAGGTGCGTATAGATTAGCAGTGGCCATGACCCTGGAGTTGAGGGATCAAACCCAACTATTTTTGAATCTCCTCTATTTGTTCCTTCAGATCCAGGGTCCACCCTGCTGTTTCTCCAAGAGGCTGACCTGCATCAATAGACTCCCTTATCCTTGAGCGCCACGAGGCCAAGCTCTTGCCAACAACCTTCTACATATGCCTCTCTCTCTCTCTCTCTCTCTTTCTCTCTCTCTCTCTCTCTCTCTCTCTCTCGCTCGCTCGCTTTCGCTCTCTCCCTCACCTTTTTCTCTAGGTTCTGATAAGTACCTCCTCCCCTTGCCCCTGCAGGTCCAGCGTGGCATCAATCCCTCCTCCCCACCTTACTGTTCCTAGCCTCCAGGGGCTCGTGGTTTCCCCATGTTGCTCTTACCTTCATAAACCGTACCTCTACTAACCTCTCCTCAGAACACCCAATATCAGTGTGCCATCTGTTTCTTGCCAGAACACTGTGTGGCGTATGTCACCATCATACTGTGCTGCATTCTGGAACGAAGCCATAGTGCCCTCAGTGCTGTGTAGTCACCTTAGTCATCTTCTGGTTCCCTGGAAGACTGAGCTCAGTTGGCCTAAGTACAAATCCAGGCAAGGTAGGAAATTTTTCATCTCTACTTAAAATGCCAAAGGTCTGGATGTTTGGGAAAACTCTAGAGAAATTTTAATTTTACATCAAGATATTTTACTTTAAACTTGGAGATGCATGCATCTTTTACATAGTGCAGATTAGAATGCTGAAGTATTCCAGATCATTTCTCGTAGGAGGCCACAAACAATATTTTATGAGGCTAAAATTAGAAAGAAGGAAATGAAAGAACTCAGAAATCTCAGGATAGCTCATTCAACACTCTGCCTTTATCTTAGATCATGTTTGTAGATGGCTCTTTTAAGCAGGATTGGATGCACCTAACTGAAGGAGTTTTTTGCTGAGAGAAACAGATGCTACAACTAAGGAAAATAACTCAACGTGAATTTGTCTTGAAGTCTGTTCTGTGATGTACAACTTTTCTAAGCCAAAATTTTAACCTGGTGAGCAATAGTTTAGTGCTGCCCTTAGCAGAGAACCATAAATTAAAGATAAGCAATGGTTCAGATTTTCCAAAGCCTTGCCTTAGAAGTAACTCCGGAATCCCAACCAAATCTGCATTTGGTTAAGCAGTTTGGCACAGTTTTCTATTTTGAGGCATTAAACCATAATTACAAGTCATTCTTATTTCACTCCAAATAAATGTTCCTAACGTAGATGTAACTAAGAAAGCCTCCTCTTTAAAGAAAAAAAAAAGAAAAATCAAACAAAAAAACAAAACTCAGTGAAGCTGGAATATTGTGTATAAGGTGTGTTTTACAGTTTGATCAATATACAACATAGATTGTGCGAGTACATCAGAAGGATTCAAGTACTCAAAAGGTAATGTGGAGACATTCCCCATCTCACACACACACACAAAAACAAAAAAACAGAAAAACAAAAACAAATAAACAAACAAAATTTAAAGTTTCTTTGAGAAATACAAATAATCAAGGATGGTTATAATTTAAGTTCCTTATACGTTTTTCCTTGATTAAAATATCCTTTGGATATTTTGCTTTAACATTTGTTCTAAATGGTTCAAAAAGACCGGTATTTTCTTAGTTGGAAGTGTAAGCTAATATGAGAGATGGGAAGATGAAGGGAAGAAATTTAATAGTAAGTTAAAAAAAAAAAGTCTACAAGTCAAAATGAAATGAAGAAGTGAAAAGAAAGGAAATGTGGGCCTGGTGGAGAGAGTGACTAGTTCTCCCTTCTCACCACAACAAGCCAAGAGCAAATCCCACTATAAATACTCCAGGTCCCCAAGCAAAAGGTTTCTGTGCTGACTTATGTGAGTCTACCTGAAATCAGGATGATGGATTAGGCCACTTACCTAGTCCTTTCAACTCTTATGATTTATTCATTCAGTGTCATTTCTTACATAACTACCAGCGGCAACTGTGCTAATTTCTAATGGAGGGTAAATAGAAAAATAAAATGTAATTTCTGCTTTAAGAGAGCCTACACTGTAGAAAAGTATTCATATACTGCTTAGATAAAAAAATTAGCTTCATTTTCTATCACCTGTCTAATGAGCTATAAACTCAAGTTTTCTTCTCCCCACCCCACCTTACTCCTCTGGGTAGCAAGGAAAAAGCTATGTATTGCCAGTTAATGTTTTCTCTGCCTCTTCCAGTTTATAGTCTGTTTTGATTTCAGATCTCTTTTTAGGGATAAATATTCCCATTAATTCTAAGTTCAAGTCCTTATCATGGTGGCTTTTCCCTTTCCTTTCTTCCTTCCAAGATGGTGCCTGTTTGTCCTTATGATTTCCTTGGCTTTGGGAGTTGTCGCTTGGTCTCATGTTGGTCTTGCTGGCTTCTGCTGTAGAGTGGGTGGTCCAATTCTTGGGTCCACCTAGCTAAGGTCTGCTTTGTGGGGTCATGTTTCTGAGCATCACATCGAAATCTGCTGCTGAAGTCAGCAGCAAGGGAAGTCATGATCTCCTTAAGACTGGACACACATCCTTTGCAGTCTACACCTGTGGTTTGTGGAATTCCTAGAGGCCAGCATGGTGCCTGACCAGAGTGGTATTGGATAAATTCTTGTATTTTAGTGTTATCAATCATAATTTTTAATGGAAAGTCATATATTTTTAAAAATGTCTACATACTGCCTAGTACTGTGTTTCCCCAAAAACAAGACCTAGCCTGCCAAGCAGCGCTAATGCATCTTTTGGAGCAAAAATTAGTATAAGACCCAGTATTATATTATATTACATTATGTTATGTTATGTTATGTTATGTTATGTTATGTTATGTTATGTTATGTTATGTTATAGACTGGTATTATATTATAGTAAAATGAGACCGAGTTTTATATTAATTTTGCTCCAAAAGACACATTAGAGCTGATTGTCTGGTTAGGTCTTATTTTTGGGGAAACACGGTAGGTGTTCAGTACAGTTGGTTTCTATTCTGCATCCCACTCTTTATAGTAATTAACTGTTGAACAATTGACTACTTTTCATTTACTTTTTAAATGGAAAAAAAAATCAACAAAATGTTTTTTCACCTCAAACCTGCTAAGTCATAGCATACCAGGTTTCCTATCACACATGAAAAATATACATTGTTTTAGCAGTGGCAGTACCAGCAGAAAGGTAGGAAAAAGAATTCTATGAGAATTAATAAAATCCAACGGTAATTTAAACTTTCAGTTTGTTAAAACATGAGTTGCTTGATTAGTTTTAGCATTATACTTCATATGTGTTGTTTTAATTTTGCATTTATTCTTTAAATATCAGTACAGAACATTACAAAGAAATTTTACTTATGATTGCTCGAGACAAAACCCAGTTATTTTCTCCCAGTTCCCTTATTGCCTATAATTGTATAATTACATAAAATATTTATAAATATGTGTTTGCAAAAAGCTGTACTAATAAGATACATACACTTTCCAAGCCCTTTTCTCTTCTTAGTAAACATTATTTCCCATAGTGTTAATCACTATGGATATGATTTTATAATGATATAATATTTCATCAATTAGAGAGTCCCCCATGAGACATTTAGGTAATTTCTTAGTTTTTCATGATTATACTAATAGTACAATAGCCATTTTTGTACATGACAAGAGATTATTCCTCTCTTGACTAATTTCCTAGCACTTGGGTTCCTAACAAGAGCTCACTGAGTTACAGAGAATAAAAGCTGGATAGTTTTGATCTGTGTCCTTGGGCTGTTGTTCAAAATTATTGTGTCTACCACAATGCCTGCAGGATCCTGCTTTCCCATGGTGGCCTCTACTAGCAGTAGTTCAAGTTTCATGGGCGATTCTTTCTTCTGGCATGACTGGGCCTTCTCTTATCAGAAGTTTTCCATTTCAATTCTAAGTCAGATTTAAAATCTGTTTCTTCTGCAGCTAATAGAATTCTCTCTTTTCCCCCCCTTTACTTTAAAACATCTCTTGTTTTTAAATAAAGCAAAGAAGATTAAAGCAGCTTTCACATAAAACAAGTTTTTTTTTTTTAAATGCAATGTATCTAGAAGTAACAAGTAAAACTTATTGAGCAATTACTTAACTTGTTCTAAGCACTTTCTATGTATTAACTTACCAAACCTTCATAACAACTTGACATTACTCCACCTCTATGGATCAGACCATGGAGAGTTAAATAATGTGCCCTCTGCCACATAGCTAGTAGGTGGCAGACCAGAGATCCTAACTCAGAAAGTCTGATTTCCAAGTGGACACACTCAGACACTGTGCTGTTTAGGAAATGACAGCATAGACTAATGTCTCCTAAGAAGCATTTCCACAGAAGTCTTTTCTCTTTTTCCTAGGAATTTAGATTTAGATTGAAAATTGGCCAGGAAAAAAATAGTCCTCTTTTAATAAAGCTTTCCTCTCATCATCCCTCATCCTCCTCTAATACAGATATACAAGGACAGAAGGAGGAGCAATAGAATGTAAAAGACAAATAGAACATTAATCTTTCTTACTTCCATAAACTTTTTACTCAATTAAAATACCAAATAAAATATGAAAACAAATTTTCTGTCAACAGTTTGTGAGCTGAACTCTAATCATATTCTTCACTGGAGACTAAAATCAACATGTGATGTGTACAATACTTTCTTAGGCTGCATCCTTTTCCTGAAATCCACAAAGAAGTTCACAAACACCAGACCCAATAAGTTCGCAAATTATTTATTTTTCAAATAACAGTTTGTTATTTGAACAGTTTTTTATTATTTGAACAGTTTGTTATTATTATTATTTATTTTTCAAATAAGTTTGTTAATGAACAGTTTGTTCATTAATTACATGTTCCCTTTGAAATTATTACTTAGAATATTGGTTATTTAGAAGAATTAAGTTCTTTTGTAGATTAATATCTAACTGTGTTTTCTATTAGCTCTGACCAATTTTCCTGTGTGTTTGTAAGTGTTAATCATTCTTATAGTACAAATGTAGGAACAAAACAAAGAAAACAAGACTCAAAATAGCTTAAAGAGGAAAATCATCTGTCATAAAAATTATACTTCGCATTTTTAACTTTCATAATGTATTTTCTTATTTATGTTATTTTCAGCTCAATGTGAGGAGGTACATTTAGACAGATATTAGTCTGTCTCACTCGTATTACAGATGAATAAACTGAGGCAAAAAGAAGTCAAAGTCATGAACCTTTAATGAATCCATGCTTTCTGCCCTCTTTCACTAGCTCAATCCAGTTAGAAAGACTAACTGGTGTCTAATCCACAGTTAGCATATATACCAGCACACTTGATGATTGACAACATAAACATATAAAAACATGTTTTAGGAAAATTTCAGGTCTAACATAGATATTCTGTTATATAGTTGCTGTCTTGGGCTGCCTGAATCTGCAATTTGGCCGCTGGAGCCAATCTGCTGAAGAATCATATCTTTGCCATCTCTCGTTTTCTCATCCAGGTGGTAAAATGATAGCCTACTCCTGTGAATATCTACTCATTTTCTGTGCGAGTATCTAATTAGAGAAGAAGGCAACTGTTCTTTCTCTCACATCAGAGGTGAACTGACCAGCTCATGGCTCCTTCAACCGGGTGAGTTCCCAATCACGCTTAGCTGGCCTTTCTTGACTTGAGTCAGCACACATCTGCAAGAATTGACTTTTCGCTGGGGGCCTTTCAGGGCCAGGGTGCTTTCGGGGTTCTAGCTGCTGATGAAGCTGTTGGCAAGCTTTCACTAATCCCAGTTTTTTGTTGTTGTTGTTGTTTTGTTTTGTTTTTGTTTTAATTTTTTGATTCCTTTCCAGTCCGATTCAGTAAAATTTTTGTAGACCCAATCTCAATAGCCCTTCATAAAGGTTCTATTGTAATATTCTGGCAAAGTTATACTTTGTGTTTAACTTTCTTTGTGCTTAAATTGGGCCAGTAAACCATTTACCCAAGTATCATTTTTACCATTACTCTGTTTATTATATTTGTTAGAGTTTGGCTCCATGATTAACTTAAGACTGGTTTAGAGACCTGGGGTGGTAGTGAGGGTGAGATAAAGTATTCTTAAGCTGAAGGATTTTGAAAGAGAAAAGGCAATTTGCTTTCCAAAATTACACATATATACCTGATATAGGTATTGACTAGAATAAATGTTTTATTGTATGTTCTAGCTCTTTAGTTCTTTATTTTAGTATAGCTGAATGAATACTCATATTTATGTTTTCTGGCACTAATTTATTTGTACTTGTACATTTTCTATTTGTCTAACGGGCTTTAAAAAGCAGGACTTTTAAATTCTGCTCTATGTATTTTCACATGAGATGCATTTTTAAGCTGTATCTCATTGTCCAATTCATGCCCTCATTCATCGTGAGCCAGTGAAGGATTTCTGCTTCTTTGCACCTACGGATTCTGTTCTGTGTGTCTAAAATGATCAAAAGTTGATCATTCAGAATCATTTTATTTGCATGTGATTTGATTGATGTCAACATGACTTTACAGTAGAGCTAATTTTTTTTTCTTAGAGAGGCTACATTTTAATTTTGAAAACATTCAGTGGTATCATATCTTGTATTTAAAATGGATAATAGCTGTTTCAAATATGGCTATGATTGCAATAGAGGGAAAAGAGATGCATATTGAGGTATTTACAAGAGAAAAAAGAAACTATTTAGTATCTTGGATTTGCATTTAAATATTCAAGTAAAAAAAAGTTAAGGGGAAGAGAAAACAGGCTTAGTAAAACATTGATAATTGTTGAAGGCAGGTGATGAGTACATGGGTTTATTTCATTATCGTATGCATTCTTTTGATGTTTGAAATTTTCCAAATTGGAAGAATCATGTTTACCATTTTAAGGTACATTCTACTTCTGCTTCTTGCTTCAATGAATTATGTATTTTCACTGCTAATTAAAGAGAACTTGTCATCTTATCTGTCTCATGCCTTCAAAACTTTTATTTTTCAAATACTTCCCTGGATAGGGAGAGAGTAGAAAATACCTTAAACTCAGACAGACTCTAATTTAAGTCCTCCTTCCACTATTCCTGACTGCATAACCTTAGACAATTTACTTAACCTCTCTTTTCTCAAATTTATCATCTATAAAGTGGGCTAATACTTTCATTGCCTGGCTGTGGAAATTAAATGTGATTAATATCTAACATTAAGTGCTATAGAGTCTTAATGTTTAATATATGATCATTTTTTAATAACAGATTGTGAATAAATGTTAGTAATAGCAGTACTGGGAATTGCCGTGGCTATTAATGTTATCTTGGAGTTACGTGACCCTAAGATCTACAATGAAGGGCTTATTTTTTTCAAGGTAATTCATAATAGCAATCTATTCTTAGATGCATTTGCTTTTCCTTCACAAACTCTTTTCAGCATGTATTTCCTCAGTACCATATGGAGATTTTGGTGGGGAAATATGCATTAATCTGTGAACACCTGTTCAGGGGCTACCTGCTCTCTGATGCCTCTCTGGACTCCTCCAGGAAACATTAGAACTTCCTCTTTTGTGTTCTGTCAGCACTTTGCTTATATATGAAAGTACTTGCCCAACACTATTGTAAGTACTTAATTTGGGGTTCTGACTCGTAGAGTTCAGCGCCTTGTCTGTTTTTCCATGGTTTAAATTCCTCTTCTCCATTGCTCCCAGCACTATCCCTGGCTCATATTAGCTGGTTAAAACATATATGAGGTTTCTGCCTGCCTGAATGAATGAATGAATGATCCTTATTATTTATTGAGAATTTTTGTTGTTGTTTTTTTGTTGGTGGTGGTGGTGTTAGCTCTGATAGGCCTAAATGGAGATTAAAGTCCACAGCTATTTCTTATGTCCCAATTATATCACTCAATATTCATGTTTTATGGGCTTGTGGATGATTCTTCTTACATTTCTGGGAAAGCTCTGTTGTTATTATTCCATTTTGATAAATGGGAAGTGGTAAACTTGAACAACTGAAAGCCATCCTTACTATTCATCCAATTTTCTCCCACCTGTGCTAAAAGACAACATTTAGGGGCAGAGTATGTGTGTCTAACAGGTAAAAATATTAATACCATGAGTAAGCACAAATTTACCAATTTATACTGGTAGTATAAGTCTTGTGAAAATTTGCATACAGTCAGATACTAAGAAAAATAATTTTAATTAAAATAGTCAGTCAAAGCTTCCTGCCACATCCTTCCCAATAATTTAGTCCATTTCTCTACCTGTAGGGTTTTTGTTTTTGTTTTTAAAGAAACATTCAGCTTCCTATTATTATGAATAGCCACCTTTCTGGCCAGACTCCTAATATTATTACAGGGTTAGATATATTAAGGTAGCTCCAACCCTCTTTAAATGGAATTGAAAACACCAGAAGCCCAAGATAAGTGGGAGGTTTACCAGATAGTAACTTAGTAACACTAGTCAAGCAACTGTACTCCAGTTACCTTTTATTTTCTTTGTTAAACCTTCGGTGACGGTATATACCTTGTGAATCATTTTGTACTTACTAAAGGAGTATACCTGCGTCTACAACATCACACAGATTCGGAGACGGAAATCAGAGGTGTGGTTGCATCCTTGTTGAAAAATAATGGGTAGTTGTTAATGGAAATTGGGGCCAATAAATAAAATTCCTTCTGTAGCTCATTAGAAGTGAATGACCCACAGAGCTTCCTCTTTAAAAATGGTGTTTCCTGTTTAAAAATGGTGTTTCTTCCTGCATTTCCTGTATTTGCCCCCTGGAAACTTGGTTGTGTTTAATTATGAGAAACTGTAACAATATTGAATGCCAGAGATTCAGATGGAAATAAAATCATCTTGAACGTTTCCAAATCATATAAAATGACTCTGTGGGAAATGTACCCAACCATTTCCTACTGAGAGGAGTATTGCTTGAAGAGCAGCAAATGTGAATTTGTGAAGTACTTTCACCTCTTCGTTCATTCTTTCAACAAATATTTTTTAAGCACTTACTGTGTGCCAGGAACCATGGTGTCCTATAGCAATGCAGAAGAAAGTAAAAGAGATGTGACTCATGTCTCACGGAGATGAGAATTTAGAGGGGCAGACAGCAAACAGAGTAGCAGACAAGAAAATTACAAATGTAATGGGTGGAAAAGGAGAAATCCAGAGAACCATGAGGCAGGTTCTAGTGGGGTGGTGGTATTAGGAAAGGCTTCCCAGAAGTAACAGTCGACCTAAAGGATGGTGGATTGAAGGGTTAAGGGAAAGATGAGTCTAATGAAGGGAACGACTCATACAGAAGCACTAAGGAGGTGACAGTATTTTGAATTATTTAAAATATATATAATTTAGGAGGTGCTGGAGTACTGGAAGGGAGAAGGGATGGTGGGAGGGAAATGAGATGGAGAGGTTGGCAGAGCCCATGCTATTATAGGCCTTTCTAGTAAGTGTAGAAGAGTATAATGTGGGAACTCTTTCCTAGAAATGGGAAATTTGTACAAATCTACCCAATATAAGTAATACTTGATGTGCAGAGTTCTATATATTTGTTACGGGAGTCTCGATTTTTCTTGCCGATGCAGTGAAGAATCAAAGGTCAGCAAGCTGATTAATATGCAAGCAGGGTTTATTAGTGATATGTTTTCAGGGAAGAGAATGGACCTAGCCAAGATGGGGGAGAGGGGAAGAGAAAGAGAGAGAGAAGCCTAGGCCCTTGGTGTTAGTGATACATTCCCAGGGAAGAGAATGGGCCTAGCTCATTCTAGAGAATGGGCTCCCCAGGGTGGAGAAGAGGGAGAGAGAGTGAGAGAGAGAGAGAGAGAGCGCGCAAGAGAGAGCGAGGAGAGAGAGAGAGAGAGGAGAAAGGGAGAGAGAGCGAGGGCCAGAGAAAGAGAGAAGCTTTGTCCCAAGGACTTTTAGTTTGCTGGGTGGGTTGAGGGAGTTACATATTGACTTGGTGGGAAAAGGTGGTACATGCTCTTCCATGGGAAAGCAGGACCACCTAAGATGGGTGGAGGTCTGTTGACTTAGATCCTTATCTTGCTCCAGACCACCTCATGTCATCTGTTGTAAAAACAGATACGCGGCTGCAGGCAGTTAATCAAAGCTAGTTATGAGCTTCTTCTGTAAGTACTATGGCGCTCCTCCCATCCCTCCTCCTTCTTGTGCATTTTCTAACTTCTACCTAACATATTCATGTACATAAAAAACAATGATTACATTGATCTCACCTGTATTCTACTCGCTTATGTACAGCAAGAGTTTGGGCTGACCACACAGGGGATTTCACTCTGTACAGTTTGCAAACAGGGTCTTTGTAGGATGATCATCCCAGTTCATTTAGTCAACAACTGTTTATTGAGTGTTGGCTGTGTGCTAGATGTGCAACGAAAGGGCCTGGGAGGGTAGAAGAAATGAAACTGAAAGGGAGGGAAAAGGAAACCTACTCTGAGACAGATCATCTATAACCTGTTAGTCATTTCACATACATTAGTTTATTTAGTATATTCACAAGTTCTTTGTGCTGGGTGTTATTAGGTATATTTTAAAGATAAGACAACAAAAATTCATCAAGATTAAAAGAATTGTCCGTGTAGCCAGGTTTCTGACTCAGTTCGGACTGACTCCAAACCCATTTCACTTTCCATTTTTACACAGTGGTCCCTGACCTTGAGTTCATCACTGAGCACATTGATCACTAGGCCCCTTGACAACACTCTCAGGCCAACGATTTAACCTTGTCAGAGTCTGGGACAAATGGAGAAGTGGGAGAAGTCACTTGGGTCTTTCTTTGGAGTACAAAAATCAAACAAACGATAAACAGCGGTAGGAAGGAAGCAGGGTGGAAGAGGGGTGAGAAAGAGGGAAGGTTTGATTCCTACCAAACTTTTTCTGAACCAAATAATGCCTTCTAGATTAAATATACTAGTTAGATAAGGGTAACTGCACAGATAAACAGTGCATAGTCTGTTCCATATTATGCAAACCACATTATGTTCCTTGCTGCCCATTCTAGGCCCCTCAGAAAAGAGTCCTTTTGAAAAACTTGAGATCCCAAAGAAAAGGGGATGAGAAGAAAGGGTAAGGATCCATCAAAACTTAGTGAAT
Source organism: Rhinolophus hipposideros (assembly GCF_964194185.1). Lineage (NCBI taxonomy): Eukaryota > Metazoa > Chordata > Mammalia > Chiroptera > Rhinolophidae > Rhinolophus > Rhinolophus hipposideros. The sequence goes on from NC_138049.1 coordinate 67,990,136, forward strand.
GCAAGAAATTAGTAAAACCACGATATCAACTCCTCAATCAACAAATGTTGATAAGCAAAGAATAGAGGAAGGTGGAGTAAAGACGAGGCCGAAGTTTTCCCTCATCCCCCCCCCTCTCCCTCCCTTCCTTTAGATGCCTGCAGCACAAAACTGGTGCTGGATAGAGGTAAAAACAGTTTTAATCTTGGAGTACCAGAGCACCTAGCAGTATCTCTGAGCTGGGGAGAGAAAGTAGGAGGTATTTGGTCTCTTTGGCCTAGCAAACCCCAAACACGGAGGGAGGGCTGATACAGAGGGTGTCATAGCCACAAGGATGCGTCTGGGAACAGCTGGTAAACATCTGTATATCTAGAAATATTTTTCTGGTCGATCTGTTTTTTTTAAAAAATCAGTGTTTGACAGAATACGTTTCAATTTCTTTGTTCTTTTGCATAATAATTGCTTGGAGAGACCTACACACCTGCATGGTACCCTCAGTTCACAGAACTCTTCCTTCTACTTCTCTGATAGCGTGAAAGAGCCGCAGTGACGCATGTTGTTTATCTGGTTTCCACACAAAGACTACATGATAGTTCGTGAAGCCTACAGAACTGGGTAAACAGATATAACAGGGCCTGGCTCTGTTGCCTCCCCTTTACTTCCTGGTGGTGCTGCAAGAGGCTCCTGGCCACTAACCGCAGGAGTCACATCTCTCAGTTCCACTTGGGAATTTTCTGTTGTCTCTTTAGCCAACAGACTCAGAGAGATTTTTGTTTTCAGTGTTACATTTGAATGTTTATTGTCATTTTCATGCCTTGATTCTGAATCATCTATACAAATTCTCCACTCTTCTTGAAGAAAACTGCGTGGGGTTGCTTTCCTCTATGATGTGTGATGTCAGAGAGAACTAAATTTAACCACGCACAATTATCCACTTTGGCCACAACTATTGGCCAAACACTCAGGAATCAGATGGCCAAAATTGTCTCAGGATGCCAATATTGCCTCTGAGGAGAGCAAGCCTTACTTAGCATTTAAAATTTTCCCTGAAACAGAAAAGAACTGTTTGTTCACCCAGGTAAGAAAGTCCATGTGCTGTTACATGTCCCAAACCAGTGAGTTTTCAAATGTACTTTAGAGAACTCTAGGTGTTTCTGTGGGGAAGCTGTATGAAATACTGTACTTGAAAAAATGTCCCCTCAGACCCCTGTAATGTTTTAAGTTTTATGGTAATAAAACATAAAGTGAAAAGATTTTCAGAGTCCCTTTAAAATCACCAGAGCTAAGAGTATCACTTATTCTTCCTCTTTCTTACGTAATTCTAGTTATCGCCTCTTAAAGGTTTACTTTCATAGCCTAAATGTGTTAGTGGTGTTATTCAAGGCAGAGCGATTAACATCCCCAAAAAATCTACGGACTCTCAGTGGCCTGCAAGTAAAAATGCAGTATTAAGTATGGTTCCTTGGCTTATAGTCCAAATTCAATGACCATAAACGCAAAAGGAAGACTGTAATATACCTGGAGGGAAAAGAAAAGCTGTTGGTGCTTTTCGTCTTCAATGATGTAGGTGAAGGTGATTTAACACATTGTGAGTACATCTATTCCAAAAAACAGAAGCTGAAATGCATGAAAACCTTTTATCCACAAAGATGTTCACTGGATTGTTATTTATCATACAAAAAATTGAAAACTGTTTAAATGTTTATCAATAATGAAATATTTCAATAAATTATGATACATTACATGTCGGAATAGTAATTAGCAGTTTAAAATGTTCTTATAGAATTTGTAATCACACGAGGGAAATGCTATATTATAATGTTTTGTGAACAAAAATAGATTAAAAAATACATGCAAAATAAGATCTCATCTGTGTATGTAACTCTATATGTTGTATTAAACCATGCATGTTGCAGCTTAACAATGAAAAAAAAATCTATGAATTCTTTTGTGAGCAGTTAGGCTACCAAATCTCAGCAAGTAAAGAAAAAACAAAAACAAAAAACTTGTAAAAAAATTTTAGTTGTATTTTTCCCCATTCATTCAACTCTGTAGTATTTCCTATAATGTAGCTATAGTATAAAGAAAACATTATATTAAACACAGGATACCTTTTTTAGATATTAAGATATAAAATTTCTAAGCACTCTGCTCTTTCCTGTTTCACCCGCCATTCTCCAAGTTTTAAACTAAAACTCCTTTATTAAAAGATAAAAAATCCATTAAATATATCAATTTTCCATCAGGCAGCACTTCCTTTGTATGATGACTTCAATTTTTATGCATAAATACTCTTAGCATTTTCATTTACAGGGTCCTGTATTTGTTAACATTTTGAAACATTCCTCTCTAGGCAGTTGGCAAGTCTAAAGGTTTTCTTTGGTTTGCACTCAAGAGATAATGATTAAACCTTTAGCCAGCTTAACCAACACTGTGTTTAGGCAGTCCATTGCAGGGCTCAGATAAATCTTCCTCAGGCAGCATTATTTCTCCTTATGCTGAGTGGATTTTGATATTTCCCGGGCTGTGCTGTGGGTGGCTGGCTCCTACCCACTCTGGGTCAGAAGGAAGAGGCCCCCAATCAAATTTATAACAACTCTTCCTGGGAAATGATTTTATGGCTTCCAAAGGTCACATGAATTAAGAGGCTGGCTGAAGCTTTTATGAGAAAAATGGTGATGTAATTTGAAAGGCCATATTTATTTGAACTAGTTGCCTTACATTAGATGTGCTTTTATAAGCAAGCTCTATTATAAAGGTCTGTGACCCAGCTGCATTAGAACCAAGCCTGGGAGTTAAAGAACCAGGCCTTCCAAACTGCCATTGAATCATTGGGTGGCTTTGAGTAAATTTAACCCTAAACATCTCAATTGCCTGTATCTAAAAAAAAAAAGGGCTATTATTATGTTGTAACTGATAATTATTGTCAGCTTTCTAATGGCTATCATTTATACCATATATTTAACTTAAACCATCTCTTGAAACACTTCTATAATACTATATACTACATAGATATGATCTATTTTGTAAGAGTCATTGCTTTGCTTTAAAAATCTTTTATATCATTTAAGTGCCCAGGAAGGATCATGGTATTTTTGCTTTTAATTTTGTGTCTTAATCTATTTCTAACTTTTATTCCTAAATTAGGACACTAGAGCTGTTTGTGCACTTAGAAAAGCATGGTGTGCCTTTCTAGTCCTTGAATGAAATGCAAACAGAAAAAAAAAAAAAACACTTAAAATATACGGAACCTTCCCACTCAAATGGAGAATATTTAGAATACATATTGTACCAGAGTTAATGTGTGGTATCCAAGGTTTTTATCATCCATCATGCAATATTCCTGTACAACATTAGCTTGGCAAATAAGCAGGGCAGCCGGTTAATCATTAGTCATCATATAGCCTTTGTACAGACCTGCACTCAAAAACAAGGATATTTATGAAAGGAGGGAATGTGGAGGGAGAAAGAGTTTTGTAAAATTACTATATTGGAACCATTTTTCGACAGCATCTTGGTACATAGTAAGTCTCAACACTCAATTTTGCTATTCTTCAAAATCATTTTGAACTTATCCCTAGAAAGCTATATTTGCCCAAGCAGTAGATGAGCTTAAATTGAAATGTTGGCACAATATTAGTCAACTTTTCAGAAAAAGAATTCCTTAGACTATTAACATTTTTTCCTAAAAAAAGTTCACAACATAATGCCTACGGGGAAATTTTGTATACATATTATATACACTATATATATATATATAATATAAATGTGCATGTACATATATAATATGTAATAAAATATGTATATGAATGTGAACTTGACTTAATAAAAATATGTGTTTCTTTTTAGACTCACTTCTACTCCACTGATGTATATGTCTATCACACTGCGTTGATTACTCTAGTTTTATCGTACGTTTTGAAATTGGGAAGAGTTGATTCTCCAATTTTGGTACTTTTTTTTCTCAAGGTCGTTTTAGCTTTCCTGGGCCCTTTAACTTCCATATAAATTTTAGGGTCAGCTTGTCAATTTCTTCAAAAAAGGAAACTGGGATTTTGATGGGGATTGCATTGAATTTGTGGATCAATTTGGAGAATATTGCCGTCTTAATTATATTGTCTTCTAATTCATTAAAACGAGATAAATTTCCATTTATTTATGTCTTCTTAAATTAAAAAAATATTTTATACTTTTTAGAGCACAAGTTTTACATTTATTAAATATTTTATTTTTGATACTACTGTATATGCAACTGTTTTCCTAATTTCATTTTCAGATTTTACATTGCTAGTATATAGAAATACAGTTGATATTTGTATACTTATTTTATATATTGCAACCTTGCTGAACTCATTTATTAGCTTTCATAGTTTTCCGTGGCTTCCTTACAATTTTCCATATACAAGATCATATCATCTGGGAATGGAGATAATTTTGTTTCTTTCTTTACAATCTGGATGCCTTTTGTTTTCCTTGCCTAATTGCCCTGTCCAAAACATCAAGTTGAACAGAAGTGATGAGAGCAGGTTTCCTTGTCTTGTTCCTGATTTTAAATGGAAACCTTTCTGTCTTTTACCATTAAGTATGATGTTAGCAGTGAGTTGCTTTTTTTTTAATCATAAAATGCTATTAGATTTTTCAAATGCTTTTTTGTTGTTGTTGTTATCTATTGAGATGATCATGTGGTTTTTGTTCTTTATTTTGTTAATATGATATACTATCCAGAGCGGAGCTGGGGAGAACTGAGCTGCCAGGTCTAGGTTCTAGGTGGTCAATTAAAATATCAAGCCAAAATGAAAGTAAACAGTCAAGCCTTCAATTACTTATGGTGATAGTATAAGCAAGAGACTAAACAGGAAAAAGTTCCAGCTCCCGCAGTGTTCCAATTTTTCCGCATGAAATGGTGCTAGGAGGTCAGATATATCAGTGCACGTGGGGGAATCACTACTAACAAACAAAAGGGTCCTGCTGTGGACCTAGGGGTTCAGGGGTGGGAGATGAGAAGATCTAGGAATGGAAAAAATGCTGAGTCAGAAGAAAAGTATCTTCAAGGCCTCTCAGAAAAGGTGGGCTTGGCAGAGGCACCTGAGAGAGGCTTTGGCTGAGGATCCTCTGCTAAGGAAACCTCTCAACAAAGGTTCCTGAGCTAAGAATGCAGATATTCATAAGAGCAAGGCTAGTCAAGTGGTCCTGAGTCCTTTACTGCAGCTCCCACAAGAGATTGCAATACAATGTCTGTGCAGCAAGTCTGACGTGAGAGTTTTGGGGCAGCTTTCCCCCATGAGGCGTGTCAAGTAAAGCCTTTGTAATAGCCCTTGGTCAGGCCTGACAGATCACACGTTGAGTTTCTGGTCTACAGCCAGACTTCTCATGTATTACATTAATTGATTTTTGTATGTTAAGCCAATCTTACTTTCCTGAAATAAATTCCATTTGGTCATGGTGTATAATCCTTGTTATATGCTACTGGATTCAGTGTGCTAGACTTCTTTTTTAAAGGATTTTTATTTCTATATTCATAAGAGATATTCATCTAAACTTTTCCATTCTTGTGACATCTAGTTTTGTCTAGTTTTGGTTATCTTGACCTCATAGGATGAGTTCTGAGGTTTTTCTTATTTTTTGGAAGAGTTTGTGGAGGATTGGTGTTCTTTAAACATTGGGTAGAATTCACCCGTGAAGTCATCTGGTCCTAAGATTTTCTTTGTGGAAAGTTTTTGATTTCTAATTCTGTATCTTTCCTTGTTAGAGTTCTATTCATATATTCTATTTCTTCTTGAAAATTTTTAATAGTTTGTGACTTTCTAAGAATTTGTTTATTTTATCTAGGTCATCTAATTATTTTAGAATATATTTATTCATAGTAATATTTCTTGCAGGGCAGGTATGTTAGCAATAATTTCTCTGGGCTTGTGTATCTGAGAATGTCTTATTTTTCTCCTTCATTTTTAAAGGATTTTTCTGTCAGCACTTTAAATATGTCATCCTGTGACCTCCTAACATCCTTAGCTTCTGATAAGGGTCCCTTGTAGGTGTGTGATGAGTTGCATCTCTTGCTGTTTTTAATATTTTTCTCTTTGTCTTTGACATTCAACAGTTTTATTAATTGAGTCTCTAAGTTTATCCTACTTGGAGTTCATGAAGCATCTTGGATGTGTAGATTAATGTTTTCAAATCAAATTTGGAACGTTTTCAGCCATTATTCTCCAAATTTTCTTTCTGATCTTTTCTGTCATCTCCTTCTCAGACTCCCAGTAAACCTATGTTGATATAGTCAATGGTCTTCCACAGTTCTCTGAAACTCTGTTTATTTTTCTTCATGATTTTAACTTTCTGTTCCATAGACTGGGTAAACTTATTTTCAAGTTCACTGTTTCTGTCTTTTGTTAGCTCAAATCTGCTGCAAAATTTTTTGTTTCAGTTGTTGTATTTTTCAGCTCCAGACTTTCTGTTTGGCTCTTCTTATAGACTTTCCATCTCTTCATACTTTCTATATTTAGCGATATTGTTCTCATATTTTCCTTTCGTTCCTCAGACATGCTTTCCTTTAGTCCTTTGAACATATCTAAACTAATTTAAATTCTTAGTCCAATACATCCGGCATTTGAGCTTCCTCAGCAACAGTTTCTAGAGATTGCTTTTTTCCTCTGTATGAGCCACACATTCTTTTTTGTTGAAAACTGAACGTTTACAGTCATGTAATGTAGCAACTATGGAAATAAGAATCCTGCCCTCTCTGGAAGTAGGAAATCATAATTTAAATACCCATGATGATTCTCACTTGGATACTGACATGATTCTTATGGAAAGCTGCAGAATGGAAGAAAATAAATGAATTCCTCTTGTGATGATCCATAGTCCTCACAGGAGCCTATATGGTTCGAGTTGTAGCCTTATAAGTTTGTTGGTAAGTCAGAACACTTTAAAGTGCAAAGTCTTGCTCTTTAAATATGTTTTATTCTGAATCCCATTGTAAAGTGAGGAATCACACCTGCAATTGTTTTTCATAATTCTAACATTCCATAGTGGGATATTTCATAATTCTAATATTTCATAGTGGGTTTTATTTAAATAGAGTTATGTCTACACCTCTTCCTGAAAGTAAGTTTAAAAGGCAAAGTGTATTTTTGGATAAAGTCATATGTAGGTGTTATACATAAGGTTAATACAGACCTTTGTTTATATTTCAATTATATTAAATTAGCTTTGAAATGGTCCAGAGAATTATGTTGCCTGTTGCCTACCACCATCATTTCAAAGAACTTGCGAAGTTCTCAATGAACTCCCTAGATAGGGCAGCATTGACAAGGATCAGAGTCAACTTTCATTTTAGTGACAAGACACTGCATAGCTTCCACACAGAGATTTGCTTATTTCCCAGTTCAGTCTTCTCGGGCCAATGCTGCCTAATCTCTTACTCTCATAGGCACTTCTCAATGGATGGGGAAGGTATAACATGAGCAGCAAGTGCAGATTTGGGCCTGACTGCACTTTCTGAAATGGCCAAGCATTTATTGAGTTCTTATTCAATGCTGGCCACTTTTCATATATTATTCCTTTTAATATCACAATCTTATACGATCAATACTACTACTATCCTCACCTGACAAATGAAGAAAGACTTGGAGAAGTTCAATAATTTGTTCTCAGGTTATTCACCTTGGAATTAGTACATCCAGAAATCAAACTGAGTTCCCCCCACTATGATCTTTCTCTGGTAAAAACATAGCATCCTTCAAGGGAGAAGAAGACATAAGCCAGGGAGAAGCTTGCCTATGTTCTGCGCTTTGGATATGAAGGAATTGAAGCAGCTCTATAGCACTTCTGTGTTATGGTAATGGTTCTGAGAACATTTCTTGGACATCAGGCACTATATGACATGTTCTGACTGGAGTATTTAATTGTTGGTAAAAGATTCTTCAGCGTCCTCTTCTCTGGCGAAGTAATCAACCATCTCAGAAGTACATGTTGAAATGGAGGTAAAACAAGATCAAAGAGCCTACACAGGTGAGTTCCCTGGACTATTGGTTCACTTTGTTAAAGGCAAAAATAAGCTTTTGTTAAGTTAAACCACTGCAATTTTGGATTTGTTTGATAGGACAGCAAAGGCCTGTCTACTCAGACTATTAATAATATGAAGGTGATAACTACTCCTTGTATAGAGCATTCATTAATTTGACAGCATGAATTTTACAGAGCAAAATTGTGATAACATATAGCTGGGTGTGAGAATTGGGAACCGCATCCCCTGGGTTTTAAGGGAACACAGTCTTCGTGTCCAATTTGAATCTAAGCTTTGTGCAATTTTGCCTAAAATAGAAATGGGATTTCCTCTTTTCCAGGTCAATAAAACCCTAATCAGTTCACCTTTCTGGTCTGCTTCGAAACATTGTTTTGATGTCATATCCTTTATTTATTCTTGATTTTAATTTGCCACAATGCTTCTGGCAGAAGGAAGCCTACCATATGTTTTATGAATTAACCAATAAACTCATTCATCAAAACCATTGTTTGTTCATTATAGTCAATTCTTATGAAACATTAGGGCATGACGAAGGGAACAATAAACACAAATCTCAATTATGCTACCTTGGCTCAACCACCCTCTCTGTTCAGCTAGTTTAGTGACAAAATATTATTTTTAAAAATCAGTTCCTGTCATTAAAATGGCTTACTTTCACACATGATCACGTTTGAGGGATTTATTTTCCAGGAAAAGAAACTGAAACTTCTTTCCCGGTTATTAAAATGGACTTTTTTCATGTCTCATTCACATCAATTATCTCTAGGAGGAAGTGTAAAAGATGAAAGGCCTTTAAATGGTTACTGAACTACAACTAGCAAGTGGAAACATCTGTGGTTCCAGCAAACAAATAAAAATAGCAAAGGGACTTTAACCTGGAACCTTAGAGGAAGAGGCCCAAGACTGAGGGTGAAGGAGCAAAAACACAGAGCAAAGTCTTATGGAGAAATGTAGGCATCCCAGTTCTCAACTAGCTCTGAGGTATTCACTTTGCAGAGGCACTTAGCACCTGGTAGTGGTTGTTGTCCTTTGGTGGTGATGAGAAATGCTAGTACTTCTTATAAAAGGCTCAGCAAAGAATGCCTAATAAGATGGAGAAGTGTCACCACATATTTGATCCCTTTTACCCTCATCTACTACCCCCTCCCCCCTTAACCTCTGGTAACCACTAAATTATTGTCTGTGTCTATGAGTTTTTGTTTCTTCATTTGTTTGTCTTGTTCCTTTGTTGTTTTCAGTTTTATATCTCACATATCAGTGAAATTATATGGTTCTCAACTTTTTCTGTCTGACTTATATCGCTTAGCATCATACTCTCAAGATCCATCCACGTTGTCACAAATGGTCCTATTTCATCTTTTCTTATTGCCGAATAGTATTCCATTGTGTATATATACCACAACTTCTTTATCTAATTATCTGTCAAAAAATACTTTGGTTGTTTCCATGTCTTGACCTCCATAAATAAAGCTGCAATGAACATCGGAGCACATATATCTTTATGGATAAATGTTTTCAGATTTTTTGGGTAGATAACCAAGAGAATTATCATATGATAATTCTATTTTTAATTTTTTGAGGAATCTCCACACTGCCTTCCATAGCGGCTGCACCAGTCTGCATTCCCACCAATAGTGTATGAGGGTTCCTTTTTGTCTGCAGCCTCTCCAACACTTGTTATTATTTGTTTTATTGATGACTCTGGGTGGCGGACACACAATTTGATATATAGATGATGTATTACAGAATTGTACACTTTATACCTATGTAACTTTACCAACAATTGTCACCCCAAAAAACTTTAAAAAAATGGAGAAGTGTCATTTTAGAAAAAGACAGTGCCTTTTAAAGAGGCTTGTTTCCAGTAGAGGATCAAATCAGCGATTTGGAAGACAACGTAGCATAAAACACACAATTAGAAAAGCAGAAAAAAAAATGATAAAAAAAAATGAGGGTAGTTTAAAGGGCCTCTGGGACAAATATAAAGGGATGGAAAAATATATTTCATGTGAACGGAAATGAAAAAAGTTGAGATAGTAATACTTATATCAGACAAAATAGATTTTAAAACCAAAGGCTTTAGCAAGCGACAGAGAAGAACCCAGCAATTCCACTTCCAGCTATTCATCTAAAAACCCAAAACAATTCGAAAAGACATATACATCCCTATGTTCATTGCAGCATTATTTACAACAGCCAAGATATGGAAGCAACCTAAGTGTCTATGAATAGATGAATGGATTAATCTCTATGTGCCTGTCTATCATTGCCATATCCAGTTTCTATCAGCCAACTAGCTATGATATATTCCCAACGATGACATTTACACAGTAGTATGCACATACATACAATGGAATATTACTCATCAATTAAAAAGAGTGAAATCTTGCCATTTGTGACAACATGGATTGAACTAAAGGGTATTATGCTAAATGAAATAAGTTAGACAGAGAAAGACAAATACCATATGATTTCACTTGTGTGTGGACTCTAAAAAACAAAATAAATAATCAAAATAAAAACAAACTCATAGATACAGAGAACAAACTGATGGTGGCCAGATGGAAGGGGGGGCTGAAGGATAAGGGATAAAGGGGAAGGGATTAAGATGTAAAAATTGCCAGTTGTAAAAACATTCACGGGGATATAAAATACAGCATGGGAAATACAGTCAATAATATTGTAATGATTATATATGATGTCAGATGGCTATTAGACTTATCAGGGTGATCACTTCTTAAGTTATGTAAATGTCTCATCACTATGTTGTACAACTGAAACTAGTATGCCAAATGTAATTGAAAAATTAAAAAGTATTTTAAAAACAGTGACATTTCCAATCTTGTGTCATAATGTGTCAGAAAAAGAACATACCTTTTTGTAGAAAAAAGTTTTTTTCTTTTTTCTTTTGCCCCTTTATTCATTCATGTATTGAATATGATTATGTGCCAGAAGCTATGCTGAGTGCTCAGAATAAATACTGAATAAGACACACTTTTATCCTCAAAAATCTTTACCCTTTGGAGGGTATATCTTTACCCTTTATTGTCTGCAGAGGCAAAACAGTTGTAAGATATTTGTGAGACGATAGTAATCTGTGACCAGAATGGTAGAGGGTGCTGGAAAGTGTCACAGAGGAAGTAGTCATGAAGGAGAAATGAATGACACTCAGATCAATGTCACTGACTTTGACCAGCTGTCTTGATATTTGCCTTATTCCTTGTTCTCCTTGCACAGATTGGATAGGATATACTAGGGAGGGGTCAAAATGACTTGAGGTTTTTAAATGTGCAGTGAGAATGATGGTCATATTCTTTAACACCAATATTTAGGAATGCGAAAGGTGGAGCAGGCTGATGAAGTGACAGATGATTAGTGAGCAGCAGACATGTTGAGTTTGAGTTGTCTTTGGGATATCTAAGGCAATGTTTGGTAGTCAGTGGATTTTTTAAAAATCTGGAACAGTAGATTTTTAATTTTTAATTTTTAATTTTACTTCTTGCAAGTTCTTGACATTGTTAGTTTCTAGTGATGCAGGAGGAAAAGCATGTAGGCTAAAGATGTGTGTTATAACTTCATGAAGTACTGTGATCTATACTTGAGTGTCAGGCAGGAAGCAGTTATCATGCTCAAATTCAGTAGAGTTTAGTAAAGGGACTATTTAAAGGGAATGGGCAGGGTGAAGGAAAACCAAGATAGTGTGGTGTCTCAGAGGTCATAATAGCAGGGAATTATTATCCAAAGGAGAGAGTAGTTACCAGTTCCCAGGAAGGAAATAGAGAGCCCTGTGGAGAGAGTCCCCTGGCTAGAGCCATGGCCTTTAGTAGAGAGAAGATGATACATGGAGCCTTCCCAGGGAGGGAGCCCATCTCCTGCTAGTCCCTCCACTGGCCTGACCAGTGCCAGAGTACAAAGAAATCCTGTGATAGAGGCCCCAACCTCATGGGGCACAAGGTAGGATTCAGAAAGTTGGGGAGTAGATTTAGAGAGCCAAACAGATGTCCAGCACACCTACATGGTCCTTGGGTCTTTACTATAGCCCCATAACAATAGTGTTAATAACTAACCTGGAGTGAGTGCTTACCATGTGTCAGGAAGTGTATCAATGCTTTACACCTCATTGGATTCTCACAACAACCCTGTGAAGTGGGTACTTATTCACATTTTTATTGAAAAAGACACCAAAGCTTGGAAATATTAATTTGTTCTTTTACTGAACTAAAAGTGTCAGGGTTGCAATATGACCCTGAAAGTCTGTTGTCATAACCACTGAGTCTTGCTACCTTCCCATTTCTCAAATGTGCAATTGAAGCTTAGAAAGTTTAAGGAATGGGTTCAAGCAACGTGGCTATGAAGTGATAACTCTGTGATAAACTCAGCTCTCTCTCTAACTTTCCTATGACGTCTTGCCATTATGAGAGAGATGAGTAAGACAGGACCATGGGAAAACAAAGGCCGTTTAATACAAAGAGGGTAGAGTCAAATTTGTGTTGTCTGTTTTTTTTCCAGCTAAGTAGGTAGCATGAGCAAAATTATGGGGGTGAAAAGAGTGGTTCAATCAGGCTTGAGAGTCAGAAAAGAGGGTGATGGAGAGGGCTACTTGTTATGGCATTTAAGAGATCAAAATGTTGAAAGATGCAAGCGAAGCCAACTGCATAAAAGAAAGAGGAGAATTCAAAGAAAGGAGAACCAGGAGACGATCAGAGGGATTAAATCACATACCCAAGAAAATAATGACAGGAACAGCAACAGCATTTATCTGATTTCAAAAGTAAGGATCCTTTTAGGACAATCTTTCTTTCTATACTCCCCTATTTCACACCATGAGAGTTAAAGTTTTCTGGAGTTCCTTGACCTTCACCTACTCTCAGTAGGGAAACAGAAGAAGTTAGTTTCCTGGTTGCCCAAAGAAATGATCTATTTTTCTACTACTCCCCCAATTCCCCTCTCCTTAATTTATCTTCTCCCATCCTACCACCTCTCTCTAGTTACTTTGAAATATATCTAATGCCTATGGCAGGTTATCCATTCCTTCAGCTTATATTTATTGAGTCCCTACCATGCTAAGGCATTATTTCTAGGTGCTGACAAAAATCTGCCCTCAAGAAGCTTAAATTTTAGTGGATAGGAAAAAGTAGAATTTATCAAATTTCAGCTGGTGATAAGTGCTATGGAGGAAAAAAAGTGAAAAGAAAAGTAATTTTGATGAAGTTGCAATTTTGAATAGAGAAGTCAGGAGATGACATTTGGGAAAGGCCTAGGAGATGGGAAAAGGGGCTGTAGGGACACCTGGAGAAGGAACATCCATTCAGGGAACATCAGAAGTAGAGGCTTGAAGACTCTGGCTTTTATTCTAAGTGAAATGGGAAGATATTAGGCTTTTCAGTAGAGAAAATACATGACTCAAATTAAATTGTAAAAGGCTCATACTGGTTGCTGTGGAAATTGGCTGTAGGTGAGCACAGAAAAGGGGAAGACCAGCTAGAGGGCAGTAACACAGGGAGAGATTATGAAAACTGAGTTGGATGTGGTAAAAGAAAAAAAAAAGTTAGTTTTGGCATGCATTTTGAAGATAGAGCTGACAGATTTTTGGCCAGGAAGCTGGAAAGATGGAGTGGCCATTCTCTGAGTTGGTGAAGACTGTGGCAGGAGCAGTTTAGTTTTGAACATGTTAGGTTTGAGATGCCTATTAACGTCTAAGTAGAGATAGTGAGTAGGCAACTAGATGGGAGAGTCTGTAGTTCAGGGTAGAAGTCCAGACTGGAGATATAAACATGGGAGTTACCAGCATGTAGCTGTTACTTAAGGCCATGAGGCAGAAACCGCTTGAGTGGCTGTATTTAGTGAAGTGCTGATTCTGAAGTGCTCCAACCTTCAGAAGTAATGTACATGAGTGAAACAAACAATGGGAAAGAGATGATGGGTAGCAGTTTGGACAGTGGTAAATTGGAGCTCCCAAATCTTGCCCAAAGGTGGTAGCTATCTCTCAGATCTAGCTGATTTCCTGCCACGAAAAATGCAGGCTGGCTCAAGGTCACTGAAACCCCAACAAAACATATCTCCAGGTCACTAGTTGGTGTCCTCTGCCCTACAGGCAGAATCTGGATATTTGGTTCTGGGTTTATTCCCCAACCCTGTCATACTATTTGATCAGTCTCATCTCTGCTCACAAGTTCAGGTTTTGCATAGTACCTAGTGATTGATGTTTTGGGTTTTTTTTTAATTTATAAATCCAGGCTTTATAAATTATAAATACCGGATGACCAACGTTGTGCTAGAACTAGCTTCTACTGGCTCATGAGAACCAATTTTAGATTTTCTGAAATTTTGCAAGCTAAATGATAAACATAGTCATTATTAAAATTAAATTATATAAACTTATATAAATTATATTAAAAACAAGGTCATAAATACTCAAAAATTCCTAATTATTTTACTGCATTTTATTCTTGTGTGTGCTTCTGAGGGTTTGTTTTGTTTTGTTTTTTAACTTCAATTATATCTGTATTCTGGAAATACTGCATAATGGTACATACTCTTCCTGATTCTACTTTCAGTGACATCATGTCAGTAAATTTAAAAAGGCCATGTGGGAATATTTACACCACAGACATTGTCCAACAATACAAGTCAGGGCCATTTTTCCTGGACAGCCAGGTTTAAACCTGCATCAGCATACTACTGTATATAAATATCATCCTTGGGAATATATCACAGCTAGTTGGCTGATAGAAACTGGAAATGACAACGATAGACACATAGAGATTAAAGTTCAGATCCACTGTTCCTTAATTCCTGAGAGTAATGTAAATAATCATATTTACATTATGATTATTTTAAAATGTCTAAAAGATTACTACACGGATCTTCAGAGACGGCTTTGGAAAAGGCACATCTACAATTTGCACCTCCTGCTTTTCCAGAAGCAAATAGAAAGACTGATGGGATACATCATAAAGGGCAACCGAACCATGTTGCAAAGAGTTATCTGGAAAACAGTTTGATATTTTGAGATAGTTAACCCAGTGATTAACCTTATCATAAAAATGCAACTGAAAAGAGTACATCGTTTTATCCAGAGTTTGAGGAGCATGTAAAGAGACATATGTAGTTATAAGGATGGTGGGAAAGTGATTCTTTAGGGAGCAAAACATATACACATTCCCTGAAAAACTTCTATGCCTTGGTAGTAATTCTTCAACCATCAAGGATTCAAGTTGAGCGTGATATAGCTCTCATGTAGGTAAAACCAAATGAAGCTCACTTTCCCTTCCCAGGTTTCCTGAAGCTAACCTTTTTCCTTCCTTTTTACATGCCCTCTCCACAAATACAGCTTGTAAAAAGTATCTGTTACAATGACCTGGGCTTTACCATTCATGGCAAATCTCTCTAAATTATAGGTTTTTCCTCATAGAGACCATTTACAGTGGGCATAATACAAGGCTGTGTTCAACCATGCCACTCTTTGAACTAGCTGTACCATGTTATTACCACACTAAACTGGAGTGGCCAGTTTTTCTATAAATAAATATCCTCCTTGCTGGGTAGATGAAAATCCTTAGTAGCAGTTCCTGTATTATTGATTTTCTGGTTTCTAACTTCTCTGCTGGGAATGACTTTTGAGTCATTTTGGAAAAAGAAGTCTTGTAAACACTCGACTGTTGCTGGACTCAAAAAAAATTCGATTAGCAGGAAATCAATAACATTATTACTCAGCTGGGTTCCCTGCGATTCTTCCATCTCTGGGACAGGTGGGTGGATGGGGGTGAGGAGGTGAGCTCTTTCAAAGAGACTGTGTGCTCTTCCTGGATTCCAATTGTTTTCTTTGCAACAGTTCTTTAATTTTCTGGTATTGGAAATGGAACTAATAATGACCGTTTGAACAAGATTGGCTTCTCTGTGAGGGAGAACAAAGCAGAGATTATTGACTTTGACAAAGGTGGTTAGAAGATTAATTCGCCACTCTGTGAGACACCCCATCATCCACCTGAAGTGAAGTCCAGAAACTCATTAGAATTGTATAGCTCTTCATACATCAGAAGTCCATGTGCACATTATATCTTCAGGTCAGTGTTTGTTGTTGCCGTTTGTCTTGTTTTCCTTTTCTCTAAATCTTCTAATAAGATGTATTGGAGGTATTAAAAGGCAGGATGTCTTGTGGAAGCCTCAGATGCCATCTGACTTCCTTCACTGCCATGTCTTGGGTTCCTGTAGCTACTGTATTCTCTAGCCCTGGAACAACTTCCTGGCCCGG
The DNA here is from genome assembly GCF_964194185.1 of Rhinolophus hipposideros. Lineage (NCBI taxonomy): Eukaryota > Metazoa > Chordata > Mammalia > Chiroptera > Rhinolophidae > Rhinolophus > Rhinolophus hipposideros. Next base: position 68,006,392 of record NC_138049.1, read on the forward strand.
AGCCCCTGGCCAGAAACCTGTGCTCCCAGTCAAGTCAGTTGTGTGGATCATAGATGAGTTCTAATCTTTCACACCCATTCTGATATTGCTTTCTTATGAACTGTCCCCCAATTATCTGATTTCTCAATTCTGTTATCTGTGTTCTCAACCTGTCTACTCTTGCCTCAGGGCTTGGCTGGATATGCTGCCCTAAGTCTGTTGAGTTCTTGCTACCAGATAACACTGTCCATCCTGCTGGGGTCTGCCTGCCTGACTGTGCAGCAGATGATGAATGATGACCAGATCTCCTGATCTGTGCCCACCTGTTTGATCTTTTACTTATTAGAACCTGGCTACACACTTGAACCACAAGTGAACTTTTAAGAAATGTTTATATCTGGGCCCCACACCTAGGAAATCAGATTTAGTTGGTCTCATGTGGGGTCATTGATATTTTTTAAGTTAAATGCCCTTGTTATAGGATAATTTATGACCCCCCCCATCATATGTTGAAGGCCTAACCCCCAGTACCTCAAATGTGACTGTATTTGGAGACAGGGTCTTTAAATAGGTAATTAAGTTAAAGATAATTAGGTTAAAATGAGGTCATTAGGGTGGGTCAGAATCTAATATAACTGGTATCCTTAATAAGAAGAGGAAATCAGGACAGACACACATACTAGAGAAGGAAGTCCATATGAAGACACAGGAAGAAGAAGGCTATAAACCAAGGAGAGAGGCCTCAGAAGAAATCAACCCTGCTGACACCTTGATTTCAGATTTTTAGCCTCCAACATTGAGACAAAATACTTTTTTTGTTGTGTAAGCCACCCAGACTTTTATTCTGGCAGTCCTAGCTAATGAATATAGTCCTGTAATAGATTCAATAAATAGCCAGGATTGGGAACCACTAATCACTTGGTTCTGAACTTTTAGCATTCATCAATTCACCTGAAAGACTTGTTGAAAGTCAGGTTGCTGAATCCAGCACTTAGAGTTTATGATTCAGTAGATCCTGAATGGAACTGAGAATTTGCATTTCTGTCATGTTCCCAGGTGATGCTCATGCAGCTGGTCCCAGGACCACATGTATTTGCAAACCACTGCACTCATTTTTGTGTTGCAGTTGGTATTCCTTGAGTCTCCAACTTCCCCTGTCAATTCTTGATAGTCTTCCGGTCGCAGTGCCCAGGCGTTCCCTGGTCTTTTGTCCTGGTTCTCCCTGGGGGGACCAAGTCAGCTGCCCTTGATTCATACATGTATTGTCATTTCTCTTTAGGGAAATTACAATTTGGGGGGGGGGGAGAAAACATGTCTGAGGAAGAACTGCAATCTCAGTACATCTGTATATATATATTTGTAAATTTATGTATCTTTCCACAAAGGGTTTGGGAGAACTGGGTCACCTCACATCTGAAGATCTGGATAAATGTTTCAACTTTAATACATTAAATATTTAATACATTCTATAGATTTCTGTGGAATTAATGTCAACTAGGCATTAAAAATAGTTTTTCCTCTCAATAGTTTATTACCATTCATTTTGAAGAATTGTTAATAATAATAATAATAATAATAATAATGCTTTTTCACGTTTGAAGTGTGCTTTGCAGTGTGCCAAGGAAAGGATGTTTGTATATGACACTCTTATTAACCACTTTAGTCCTGTGAGGCCTAAACACACTGCAACGTTTAGGTTTTTTCTTCTTGGCAGCCATCTCATTGAATCTCCATTAGCTGATGCTCGAGATTTTTCACTGTAGGAAGCCATGTCTGTCCCCTGCTTGCTGCTAAACATGACTTTAAACGTGACTTGACCAACCTACCCTTTTAAGCACCCTCGCAGGAAAGACAACCTTAGTCTGTGAATTTCTTGAGGGTTACCTTTATGTCCCCAATGAACAGGACAGTGTAAGGTATGGAGAAATATGCAATAAATGGTTGTTAAATCAATCAGAAAATGAAACTTGTATCCTGCACAGAATATGTTATTTCTCACCTTTCTGCCTTTGCATATGTTTTTCCTACTCTTGGACTGCATGACCCCTTTCTTCACCTAACTTGGGTTTCAAGATTCAGTGCAAAAGTTTATTCTGCACTGACCGTATGCCTTAGCAGACTCTATAACTGTTCTCCCCTTTTCTTTCAAATTCAGTGGCTATTGATGTAGTAATCCCATATATAAAAGCTAACCTTTAGAGATGCTGTGTAAAGTACACTCACAGGAGTAATTTCATTTAATCTTTACAAGAGTCACCTAGGGGATTTTAAAAACTACAGTTCTCAGCCCCACCTAAAACCAGCTACAGCAGAACACCTTGAGATGAATCCTGGTAGTTAGCATTTTAAAGAGCCCCTCGTGTAGCCAAAATTGCACATCACTGAGTCAGAGTGTCCACATCCATGGCACAAAACAAGCCTTCTCCTGTTCGAGTGAGCTCTTACAACCTGAAAGAGAAAAATAGTTCAAAAAGTTCTCCTCCACTCCTGGTCTCTCTTCTCCCTTCCTTTATAGTGTTTTTACCCTTCTCTGGCTTTCAGCTTTCTCCACAGTTTAGGTTCAAGTTCTTCCACCTGCTTTCTAGACTAAAGCACTTTCAGTCCCCTCTCAGTTCCTCCTATTTTCTTCCCCAATCACCACCAAGTTCAGTGAAACAAACATAAAAACTCTTCTCAAACTAGCCTCAGTCCCTCTCAACACTAGTAGGGTAATGACCTGTTCAAATACAGTAAGCCCTTCGAAGGAGAGGCCTTGGCATATTTTCTTTCTTTTCTTTTTATCTTCAATTATAAACATTTAACAAACTAGAGCAAATTACTTGCTGCATGATAAGGCCGGTGGTAGAGATGATGCAGGGATTTGTAACTTGAGTTAAAGATCTTGGGATTTTTTTTTTTTTTTTATGAAGTACCTTTGAAAGGATCTAAAGTATTACAGGTTCAGAACAACATCTGCAAAATATCACAGGGGCTACAGCTGAACTGAAGAAGTTAGGAGACAATTGTAGACAAAGATTGGAGTTGTGGAGTAGATGGGTATTTTAAAAGTGGAATGTATAAGGCAGCTTAAATTGATACATCACTCCATTTCTGTGTTGTTGTATTTGTCCGTGAGCCAATTAGATATTACTTTGTGTTTTAAAAATATGTCGCAAAATAGAAGCATTTTAACACCTACTTAGCATAATTTGATCACTTCTGAACCTTATTTTCTTTTTCAAATTAAACATAAGCGTGGCTCTTAAATAAGGAATGGGAGTAGGGAGTCAAAAGTTATTAGGTATAAACTTTTCTGTTTTTCTCCTCTTGACCAACATTGATTTCTGATGTAAGTGTTCAGCAAATATAAAACCTTACATCTAGCAGTAAGGTTTTAAATCAGCTGGACAGAGAAACAAAAAATTAAGATTAAAATAAATCTTAGCTCTTCCTTCAATCCATTGCCTTGTGCATTTCTCTGCATGTGTTCAGTATAAGTTTTGAAAGTTATTAAACCAGTTGATATCTGAAGGTCATAATATAGTGGAACTTCTAGAGGTTCAATCCTACATTACACTCATAGATAAGTGCTCAGGGTCCAACGAACATCCTGGCACTCAAGACTTTTTCCAGTGGTACCTAAGAGGAGTCCACATAAGAAACCCTTGCAAGCCATGGATAGGGTGGCCATATGTTGTCGTGTGCACAGGACAGTTTCAATGTATGCTTATAATTTGGGCCTAATTTTAATCTCACTCCTTTCATTTTCAAAAATGTCCTGATTTTTACCACAAATTACTTGATCATCCTAGCTGTGAAGGACAGAGCAAATGTTTATGTTGTGAAAGAAGAAGATCCTCCAAAATAAAACAGTTAGCTATTCTTTGCTTCTTTACTCTCTGAGGAACTGAATTGAGTAAGTGGCAGAATTATATGCTTCTGTGATCTGGGGTGGGGAATAGCCCCAGGAAAGGAGTGGAAGTTAGTTGGGGTAGAAAGGGAATTGAAGGTTTCTCAAACACTCGCTATGTATGACAGCAGCTATAGAAGAAACAAGTACACTTTATGATGGATACCAGTAGATCAGAGCAAAAATAATGGTGAAAAATAGGATAGTTGCTCTTCCTAAGACCCAGATCTTAATATCTCAGTAGCAAAATGAATTGGAAACTGCCAGGGAAAATTCCAGCATATCAATGATAAAAGAATTGCCAAGGGGCCAATGACGTGTGAGGGCAAGAAGTCAAGGAGACTGGAAAGCCAAGTTGAACATATTCTAAGTGTGTGTCTAGCATGGTTTGAGGCAAGGAACTCTGCCATCTCTGTTGGTGGGCTGACTTTCATTCTCATGCCTCCTCTGGAGCTGATGACTGTGCTATCTTGAAGAAGTTGACTAACCTTTCTGTGTCTCACTTATCCAAACTGAAAAATAAGAAGTATCAAAAGTGACTACATCACTGCTTTATTTTACAAATAGAAATCTTATCTGGGAATTCTTTTTTCTAGTCTGAAGCTTCTGTAGAAGAGGAAGCAAATCTGTGTCTCTCATATACTTATGGAGCATTTTCTTAGACTAGGTTATCCCTGGCTAGACTGAAATTTATTACTGCTTATAAAGAAGAAACTCCAACATTGTGTTATATGTATTTTTACCTTAAAAGCTGGAATTTTGACTTAAGTGCTATGTGTATATATACATATATATATATGTATATATATATGTATATATACACACACACACACATATTTATACACACAAACACAGATATACACTATATATATATATATATATATATATATATATATATATATATATATTACAAAAATGAATGAAATTGATATTTATTTTTGTGGCTTCACAAACTCAGCCATATAAGAAAAAGTATTCTTATTGGACTCTTGCAAGTAGAAGTCTAGGGATTCATTTTCAGTTATATAAACACAGACTTAACATTTGAGGAACTAACCGGTCTCAAATCCCAGAAGTCAGCAAAATGCCTATTGTTTATTCTCAAAAGACAAGCAAAATAGTTTTCTGTAATCTATCTGATATGAAATGTCAACGCTCATAGTCCAAAGTGGAGAATTTTTTAAAATGCAAATTGTGTAAGTGTTCTTTTTTTTACCTCACTTTCTAAGGTAACAGAGCTCCTTACTCCTCTTTTCACCCACACCCCCAATAGAGTGTTTTGTGGACAAAAGCCTTGCTACTTAAAGTTAGACTCCAAGTCAGCAGCATGGACATCACTTGGGAGCTTGATAGGAAGGAAGAATCTCAGACCCCACCCCAGAGCTGCTGGGTAAGAATCTATCTGATTTTCATACACAGTCAAGTTGGAGAAGTACAGGATTAGAGAACATTTGGCTAGGCAAGAGAATAGACCATAAACAACAGTTAGTTAAATAGAAGAGTTAGTGGAATGAAAATACTTTGTGTTCTCATCCCAAAGAAATTATATTAATCCTCTGAGGGCTCTTTTCTTATCCCTGTGTGCTCACTGATGTCTGCCTGTCTTCTCTTACTGCTTGCTTAGAGTATCTTTCTCTTTCATATTATGTATGGTGGTTACACGTAATTGTGCTTAAACTTTATAATTGCTATTACTTAGCAAAATTTCAAACTTCCTCTAAAATTACTTCACTCCCAACCTACAATATGCTCTATTTACACAGCCTATATCTGTTTCCTTTTCTCTGAGACTCCTTCCATGAAAGTAGACATAATATGAAATAGAAGAATGGTTTGGCTTGGGAATGTACTGGTCTGGGAGTACAGCCATGGACCAGTGCCAACCAGAATTAGATGAATGATAGCAGGGGTAAAGTGAGCCTTGGGATCACTTTAGCACAGGGAGGGGCATATTTTAGTCATGGGTAACACGGAGTTCTGCTGCAGCGTGAACCATAGCTGGTAAGAATGTTCATTTTTGAGGGCTGAAACAGCATACTTTTGACTGACAGTGCTTTCCAAAAGCACCATCAATGTAAGGAGATGCTTAGGGATTTTTAAAAATCTTTTCTATTGTATTTCCACTAATAATTATAAAGCTTCTTCCCAATTAAAATTAAAATAAAGAATACAGACCCATCTTGATTGAGAAACACAAAGCATATGAAATAATATAGTGAGATGGTAGAAAAAAGAAAGCTTTAGAGTTAGACAGACATACTGAAGTTCAAATCCCACATCTGTCACTTAAACTGTAACTATAAACTTGACCAAATCACTTGACCTGTCTGAGCCTCAGAGTTCTCATCTGTAAAATAGGGATTATAATACTTATCCTGAAGAACTGTTTCAGAGAATTCAATGAGATGATCTATTTATCGTCTCTAGCATAGGACCTGGTACTTAATCACTCAATGAATATGAAATATCTTCCTTTCTCCTTTCTTCCCTAATTGTTTTCTGAATCAGTGGGCAGGGTTATTTTATGTGATTCACTAAAAAACCTGAGAGATAGTGCTGCGAATGAAATCCAAATGTGTCAATGTGATCTGCACATAGCAGCATTATAAAGAGACACATGAGTATTATGTGTAAAGATTACACTGCTATGCTGCGGGAACAGGGCTGATTAGTTTGAATGAATGCTAATGTTAGTGTAGTTGTGGAATTCTTCTGCTTCTTCTAAATGGAGAGAACCATGGTCATGTTCAAACATTAAGGCGGGCCATTCTTTCTACTGTCTTACTTTTGAAGACCATGCAGGAAGTGATTCTAAAAAAGGAAAATGTTACTGAAATACCCATATGATTTTCATTTTTCTAAGAATATCGTTATTATCATCTCATTCATTCAGGCATTGATCAACCTTTAATTATTTATAGTACCAGACAGGATACAGGAATCAACAAAACAGCCAGCCAACAAACAAATATATAATCACAAATTTTGGTAAGGGTATTCAATGAAGAGAAAGGGTGTTATCACAATTAGTTCCTTCCTATATCCTTAGGCTTTCTACTTGAAGTAAGGTAATCCATTTTTTCCCTTCTTTTCCATTTACACATTTATTTTGTGTGTCTGTCTATCTGCACACTTTGCAAACTCACAGCTTTTTAAATGTATTTTTCTTGAGATGTTCAGTTTTATTCAGCTTCCTTAATTCTACAAAATTGCTTTTTAATTTTTCCTCTATAACTTGATTCTACCTCTTTACTTGCATTAAATGGAATTCTTTTTGTGAGAAAAGAGTAACCATGACTATAATTTTGGCTATTTTATCCTAATCTAGAATAAATCTACTAAATATCTAATATTCAGAAAATGGGGGAGGAGAACAGGACCATGATCCAAAGACAAAGAGGACTTTTGTTTGTTTGTTTACAGCTGACCTGACCCCATTTACAGTTTGTTTAACCAAGGTACACAAGATTTCAGCGCTCTATCCTGAGATGAACATAGGTGGTTGGCAGAACATATTGTGGTAGATTAATAATCCCACTTGATTATGCCTCTCTCTCTATTTTTCTCTTTTTTATCTTTTGATTAGTAAGACAATCTGAAGGTAGTGGTGTTCTGGTAAAGGTTTCACAACAAACTCTGAGGAAAAAATAGTTTGTTTGTGTGTGTGTGTGTGTGTGTGTGTGTGCGCTCGCGCGAGCATATATGTTCCTACATTCGTAAGAGTATTATGCATTTTACATATATAAAGGATGTGCAGCACAAAATTAATAAATAATAATAATAAAATATACAATACCCTTTTGTAAATCTTATATATCCAATTGATTCTCACAGAATGCTTCTGTTAGTTTTGGAGAACTCTTGTATGCAATCGAACCATGATTTGACAAATGAAGCTCCATCCCAACCTGCTACCTCTTTTCCCAATATATTTTTTATCGTTAAATCTGATATATGATTTATTGTTGAACTAGTTGTAACACTTGTACAGAAGTTATGTTTATTAAATGGTAACCTTTCATCTTCAGCACCAGACACAATCTTTGTTAAGTGCAATTTACATAATTAATATTTTCTCCATTACTTTTAGTCCAAACAATGAATAAAACAATAAATCAGGCCCTGATTTGTAATGTCAGCTATTTTCTGTACTTGCCATCATAACCATTTTCAAGCTACTGAAGCAAATCACTAAAATGGAATTGAGAAAAGACACTCAGTAGCACACCATCATATGGTGTTTCCACCATGCTGACACAATAGAGTCAAATAACCTCAAGAGCATAGATAATATTAGAGTAAAATAATTGGGGTATGATGCATTTTGAGTATTTTTTACCTTTCTTTTGAATATAATGTATTGAATTGAAATTTATAAAATTGAATTTTTAACAATAGAATGTTTAACAATTGGCTCACTAAATTCCTGAACACATCAGCAATCAAATGAGCTGACCCTAGCACACCCCTGCTGAAGGATGTTGAAAGCACCTGCTGGTTCTAGTTATAATAATAATAATAGCTTCCATACATCTGGTGCTCACTCGATCCCAGTTATTATTCTAAGTACTTTATGTTGGCAATCTCATTTCTTCCTCACAATCGCTCTGTAAGATAAGTATTATTATTATTTTATTTCTATTTTACATATGAGGATATGGAAGCACATAGTTTATTTAGCTTGTCTAAGTTCATAAAACTACAACTGCCTTTTCCCAAAGATTTTATCACAAATTTATTGTGCCTATAAAAATGAAATCAATATCCTGATGAGACTCCGAATTTAGAATGAGAACAACAGCTCTGTTGGCAGTTTGAATAAAGATCCAAGGTAGTTTAAGAGAGGGAGGCATAAATGGTGCCTGGGGAGGGAGAATGGGGCTTTGATGTCTGTGCTAAGATATATCAGTTAGTTGAATGAGTGGGTCGTTTAGTGAGAAGGTACTATTGGCAGAGTGGTGTGCAGTTCCTGGTGCATGCTTAGAAAGGTGAGAGGGTGAGCTGTTTGGTGCATTTGGAGTAGAGGTGTACAAGCAAGTGATGTCCGTGAAGATGAGAGTTAATGTGGAGCAGATAGACCATGAGGTAAGGGTCTTGAGAGTGATCACAGAGTAGATTGTGTGCAGTCTAGAAAGGCAAACAAGTAACGCCAGAATGTCACTGATCTATAAGAGTTCTGGGGCCAGGAGAAGGCTTTGTGAGTTCAAAGAGCAGACTTGGGATGTGTGTGATGTTTACTTTTATGTGTTAACTTGGCTAGGCCATGATACACAGATATTTGGTCAAACACTATTCTAGATGTTTCTGTCAAGATATTTTTTTGGATGGTATTAACATTTAAATCAGTAAACTTTGAGTAAGGCAGATTGCTCTCCTTAATGTGAGTGGGTTTCATCCAGTCATTTGAATGCCTTAGTAAAAAGACTAATATCCCCCAAGGGAGAGGAAATTCTGCCAGCAAACTGCCTTTGGACTTGAACTGCAACTCTTTCTGAGTTTCCAGTCTGCTGGCCTACTACGATGGTCTGAATGTTTGTGTCATCCCCAAAATTCAAACGCTGAAATCCTAATCCCTAAAGATGATGGTATTAGGAGATGGAGCCTTTGGAAGGTGCTTAAATCATAACGGTAGAATCCTCATGATAGGATTATCGCTTTATAAAAGAGCCCCGCCAGAGAGTCCTAGCCCCTTCTACCATGTGAGAATAGAGAAAAGACATCAGCTATAAAATAGGAAGAGGGGCTTCACAAGAACACGGCCATGCTGGCTCCTTGATCTTGGACTTCCCAGACTCTAGAAGTGTTTTCAAAAATGTCAACAGAGTTTTTCTTTTCAAAAAGATTTATTTTCAAATTTTTCACTTTTCAAAAAGTTTCAACAAAATCTGTTGTTTTTAAGATGCCCAGTCTGTGGTAGCTTATTTTGTCATAACAGCTTGAAAAAATAAGACATCTATTCTGAATATTTTGGACTTACCATCTTCAACAATTGCATGAACCAATTCCTAAAATCAGACCATTTGTACATCCGTCCATCCATCCATTGATCCACACATGCTACTGATTTTGTTTCTCTGGAGAGCCCTAGACACAATAGAGGAGAGGGATGGGAGCCAGTATAGAACTTCATGAGTATAGAAGGGAACTTCTAGGTGAGAATTAAAAGCAAAAAAGCTCCAGTTAGCTACAATATTTTTAACAAAAGTGGACATAAAAGTCACTGATATTGAGGCCATTGAAGAGATTAAGTTTTTGGCTGGGGTACTGTTTAAATTAGACAGTATGAAACACAGAGTAGAAGAAAAAGTGATGAGTCAGGTGTCCTGGGACTGTGGTGAGCTGACCTGTAGCAGCTGACAGAAAACAGAGAAAAGATGGAAATCTAGATGATGTGAGCTTACATATAAAAGGGATTTTCAATAATGATAGAGGAACAGTGAACTGGAAGGAGTTTGGTGATTCCAAGCAGATGCACTATTTAGAAACTGAATGTGGAACAGAATATGTAACCTCCTCAAGAGAGATTGCAAAGGAAATGATATCAATGACAACAAATTTGCCCATTCATTAGAGGCAGCTCCAGAATTCCACTTAGAATGGGTTCAACCATATGGCTGGAAGGTAAATTGTGGACCCATTTGAGAGCTGAATTTACATAGCAAGCCATTGTTTGCGTTTATATACCAGGGGTGCCAAAACAATGCACACATTCTAAGAGATGTTATCTATGCAAGAATTTTGTTAAGGAATTAAAGAGGGGGCTATGAATTGGGGACTTGGAATGTCCTCATAGAGGTGTAAACTAAGAAATGCTTTGAAGGATGGATGAGAATTTAAGGTTAGATAAAGGAGGAAGGCATGGGTACACAAAACATACAAAGAGAGTTTAGCTGTAGGGTTAATGTAATGAAGTTTAGGTATTACCTGTAGGTACTGGAAAACCTTTATTAATATGTAGAAATATGAATGTGATAATGTAGGCAGATGAGACGAATAGTAGAGTGATTGACAAAGTTGCAGTTAGGATACTCTTGTGAAATATCCTGAATTTGATGTTTGGCTCTGCCATTTATAAACTGAATGATCTTTGGCAAGTTACATCTCTAAACATTAATTTCTCAATCCAAAAAGGGGATAATAATAGCATCTTTCTCATTATGGTTTTGTGACGATAGTGATATATAAAGGTAAAAACACTTAGTGCCTGGGCCAGAGAAAGTTATAATAAAAATAATGATCTTCATTATATTATTGATAATACAGTTTTGAAACCAAGTGATGGAAGTGGAAAGGAAATTGGATGGGAGGATAACAAAGAATTGGCAAGACTAGTCTGGGTGCAGGAAGCAAAAGAGAAGGCAACATCAGAGTGGACCCTGGGTTTAGTGCCTGAGAAAGCAGATGATACCACTAGTATTCATGGGAAATAAGGCAGGTAGGAGAAAGACAAGTAATCTCTCCATTATGCTTACTGTTTCTGAGAAGGGCCTGGTATTCTCCCCAAGACCAGATTAGAAACAAACAAGATCACATAAAAGTCTGGAGATGGGCCTTGGGTGAGACTAGTGGGAAGGTGAGTGCTCAGCAGTGGCAACATGGCAGAGAGCTAGAATCAGGGAGATCCTGTCCTAGGCATCCGGGTCAGCCCTGGAGGGTGAGGGATGTGGTGTCTGCATGAAGTCAACAGAAGGATCCAGGTCTCGAAGTGAAAGTCAAGCAGCACTCAAGTTTTCAGGAATAGATAGGAGTAAAATTTTAGCAAAAGATGCTTTCTCAGAGGAATAGAAAATTGGGCCTTAAGGTAATAAGATGAAGGAAGACATTGTGTTGGAAGGTGTGGTGGAATGATAGGTGAGGCGTGAGAAGGAGAAATAAGATAGAAACACAGATACTGGAGTTAAGTATTAAAATAGGAACTGAGACACAAGGAGGAAAAGAAGGCAACATCAGAGTGGGTGGAGTAACCTAGAACTGGAACCGGAATAGAACAGCACAGTAGGATCAGCAATTCTAAGGAAAAACCTTCACTTTCTTTTTCTTTTTCTAAAATTTGATTAAGTATTCAATAAGTCTGAAAATACTTTTAAATTATATGTATATAGGTATAAGAAAAATAATATTCAGAGACATCCAGGTTTTATGGAGTTTAAAGTTTATGCAATTTGTGACATCTTTAAAGAAAAGACAAAATCATGAATATAAATTAGATATAAAAGTGGACATTTCTTTAGAATTAAAAAAAGAAATCACAATAAAATACAAACTTTAAAAAGGCAGAAAAGTACTACAAACTTTACAAAATACAGAAAAAAATATAGCATTTATTTAGTAGTTTATTTTTAGTTGCATAATGGAGGAGTGCAGAGTCCCATAACCTTTTCCATGGTTAGACATGCTAACTAAAGAGATTGCTCTAGCTCTGGAAGTGATTTTAAGAAGAGATTGTGAGGAGAAAAATGAATGAGGAGAAAATGGCAGGAAGTGGGGCAGCCCCCAGAATGCTTCATGTCTGTGGTTGAGGTTTAGCCTGAACAGTGCATTGTTTATTCCTAGAAATCCACCCTGCACAGGGTTACTCAAGACATGGATTTGTACTTACTGATTGTGCTGGGGCTGATATTCAAGGAAAGGAGAAAATACTGGAGGGGAAGTTGAAGAAGGAGGAAAAAATTGGGTTGTACGGTGGAGTATTTGATAATACGATCTTCCCTCATGTACATCCTGGACAGATGGCAATGGAAACTGAAACAGGTTTTTTTTTCTTTTTCTTTTTTATAATAAGGATGACTTAGGTATGTTTATATACATTTAAAATGATAGATAAATTTGGTTGGGAAAGGAAAATGAAGTAGATTCATAAATTTTGGTAAGCGAAAATATCTATTATTTTTTAAAACCTGAATTATGGAACAGTATGAATAGTATGATCATTTTGTGTGGAAAGAAGCAAAGGAACACACACACACACACACACGCACACACACACACACATAATCTTGTGGGGCAATACACATCAAACTATTTTTTAATAGAGGTTACACCAGAGGTATAGGTTTGGTGTGTGGGAATGGGAAAGTTTTTACTTAATATGTTTTATTTTTTACTTTTTATAATAAATACCTATTTTTTTTTAAACAAAATTTAAAGACTTGAAGCAGATATAGAACAGTGCGTGAGACTGACTGATCTGGAGAAACTGTCAGGCATTCTGTTCCTAAATTCCTCTTATTAGCTGCCCAGGGCAGAGTATTCTCTTTCATCAGACCTTACAATAAACTTAGCTTGAAATAAAACTTGAGATTAAAAACCATCGATTACACCATAGTTAAATTCCAGGAATTGGCATCATATTAATTAAATCATATCATCATGACCAGCTCTTGCTTCATCTTTTAAGCTCTCATTTTCTGATCTATTTTCTAAGCTCTATTTGTTCCTAGTTATTTGATAACTTTTAATTTGTGACAATTAATGAAATTTTCTTTCTTATCAAAAATGGATTAGACTGTGAACAACTGGAACATTTCTATCACAATGCTCCTCTTTATATATTCAAAGTTTTTCTGAACAATAATCAGTTAACTATAGCCTGTTAACTTTATTCATCACATTTAGGTAGCCCTGAAAACTGACATGTGCAAGTGGATTCTAGAGTTTTAAATGAGAATAATTCTGTGTTGCATGGTGCTGAAATTGCAAGGGGACACAAAGCACTCCTTGGGTTATTAGGAAAAGAAAATAGACTATTATATGTACAAGGGATTTAAAAATAGAGTAATATAGAAATAGTAGTTATTACTTTCATAATTATTCTATTTTGATAAGAGTTGCCTTCCATTTAAAGTGTTGAAAGATTCCCATTTTATAGAATTCTATATAGTCTTTCTTCTGTAAAATTTTCATTTAATATACATGATCGTTTCCATCCAGCTTCTTATGATAGGTTTATGCCTAGAAATCATATGGCATTATAAGACCATGAAAATCATTTTCTTAGATAAAGTTTACTTTAAAGAGCATGGTTGGCCAATCCTTTAATTACAATTTCAATGCTAGATGAATAAAACATATATACATATATAGAGAAACATATGTATTTGTGTAAATAAGAGCTTGTTTTCAAATTTGACTAAAAATAAACTCATAATAGGTAATTTGGAAAACAAAGAAAAGTAGAAATAAGAAATCATTCAAAATATGTCTAAAATCCATCACACAAGTCCTTAATTAATAAATAGTTCAGTATATTGCCTTCCAATCTTTTGAAAAATTTTTGCTTATAAACATGAACAACCCCACATTTTCTTGTCAAAATTGAGGTCATACTCTTGCTATCATTTTATACCTTTTTCCCCCAATTCTGAGGATTTTCTCATGACATTAAGTATTATTTGTAAGAATGTTTAACAATCACATAATATCCATCATATATGTCTATATTAAAATACTTATAATCGTTCCCATACATATTAGTCAGGGTCTTGATAGGAAACAGGCAATTTACCCAACAGACTGACAGGAATCAATAAATGGATGATTTACAAGTGTGCCAGCAAGGCCAGGAACACCAATAAGGATGGTAAAGTACCTAGGAGCCATTATCACCCCAGCCTGAAGAGGGAAGGAGAAGAATGGTTACCAGAATATGGAGAGAGCCGCAGTGATCAGAGAGGATCTCTAGGTAGGTGCTTTGGTAGGGAGTACAGCCACTGCCAACCCAAGCCTGGTGGAGAGGGAGCTGAGAAAATAAATACTCCACATTCTCTCTGCTCCTGCCGTCCAGCCTCCTGATGCTGCTTACCCAGTCAGAAATCAGAGGGCATGGGAATCTGTTGATTTAGAGTGCGTAAAGGTCAGCTGCTGCCATGGGAACAGACTTGGGTGGAGAATATATAGCTAGACTGGGAAATAGGCAGCACACCTATTGTTTTTGGTGTTTTTTACCCCTAGCTTTTCTACTGTTACATCAATAAAGTTATGAGAAATGCTGTTGCACACACAACTTGATATCTAATCCTTCAGCGATATTAGGTATCTTGAATAAATAATGAGCCTGCCCTCTCAGTGATGGGATAACACGAGAAAACTTGCACTGAGCATTCCACACATGGCTAAAATTGTCATCCAATCAATAATCAATTGTCCTCATTTTGCTCCATAGCTGATATTAGCAAGACCAACAGTGTAGAATTTTGGTTTCCTTTCTTGGCACACATTCCATACTGTCACACCCAAGTGGTATTTTATAACAATTAGCAAAATGAGGTAAAGTCACAGAACACTGACCTCATGCTGTCGTTTCCCCAACTGTCTCTGCTGTCCAAGGGAAAACAGTCAAAAAGCAAGTCAAGAACTCCAAGATAATACATGGAAGAACCCAGATGTTTATGTCTCTCCGTCATTGTTATTTTTCCTAAAAGGAACTCAGCATGCAGCATGAAAGGAAATCTTCTAGATTGTAGGATAATCTTTTAATATTTATAACATGGGCCTTTAAAGCATGGTTGAATTTGACCCTGCCAATAATTCACAAACAGTAGCTCAGTTTTATCCACACACACTCTAAGAAAGGGCCACAATAAAACTATGACTTTATGCCATTCACTTGTCATAGCATTTTTAATATACTTGGGATGAAATGCTGTGCAGCTTTATAAAATGCTACTAATATGAATTTGTATAATCTCCGCCGAAAAGCCTTCTGACAGAAAAGTACTATATAAAGTTGCTTTTTCCTTCTGAAAAAAAAAAATTCTTTTTTATTTTAACTGTAAATTGGAGAATGTTCTTGTCTCTATTTCTAATCCATCAAAATAGCCAAGTATGAGGGGTAATTTTTTAACCAAGCATATGAGAAAATGGTCGAATGAAACTTTTATATCCATTCTAATAACTTACCAGGTTTGGGAAGCATTGGGAAACTGTTACTTCCTTGATTTCTTCCACAGAAACTCTTAAACAGCTGTGTACAATTGAAAGTATCAAACAGGATCATTTTGTACCTTATACAAAAAACAATCAATACAGTTACAGTGCTGCATTTAGAAAGTTGGTAACCTGATTCTCTTCTTTGATTTTTGGAGCTGTTACATCAAAAACACACCAATATTCATCACCAAAATTCAATTTATATAATAAACCTCTTTATAATATCAACAGTTCAAGAATCCAGAGAGATTTTACACGGACTTCACATGGAAAATCTTATTACTCCTTTTCTTTTTCTATTCAAAAAGTGAATCTTAGTTTTAGTTTAATACAGTAAATATTGAAAACTTTACAATGTGCTAATTGCTTTCTGTATGTTTCAATACTTTTATCTTCATTTTATATGCTCAGGGTAGTTAAGGACATTCACCAAGTGGGAGTAGTGGAGCAAGTATCTTAACCCCTTTTACTCTTCTACAATGAGGAGAAAGCTTAAGAAGTTTAAGTAGGTGAAATCAATTAAATAAACATTATTAAATATAAACTGCTGGAGATAGTGTATTTCACATTCAATGTAAGTGGCAAGCAAACATGCAGAGATACTAAGATGCAAATGGTATAGTTTCTGTTTTCAAAAACTTTAAAATCTAGTAGGGTAATAAGACAAAAGCATACTAACTAGAAAGTTAAATATTTTAAGCGTCTTGCGAGAGGAATGAAGTACTACAAAGGAGAGAGATATCAAATCAGAATCGGAATGGGAAAATGGGCCAAATCGCAGGAAAAATTTCAAGTGAGGCCATTTGATGAGGGTCTAAAAGGTTTGTTAGTTTTTGTTTGTTTGTTTGTTTGTTTTTACTTTTAATTTCACAGTAGTTTTAGACTGACAAAAAGTGCAGAAAAAATACACAGCTCTCACATACATTTCATGCAGCTTCCCCCAGTGACAACACCTTACATAATCACGGTACATTATCATGAAAACAAGGGAATTGACATTCATACAATACTGTTAACTACAGACCTTCTTAGGATTTCACCAGTTTTTATATGCACTCATTTTGTGTGTGTGTGTGTGTGTGTGTGCATGTAATTCTATGAAATTTTATTACACATGTAGATTCGTGCAGCCATTACCATAGTCAGGACATAGACCTGTCCTACCACCACAAAGAAAATACCTCGTGTTACCTTTTAACAGTCACATCGCTCCAATTCTAACCCCTGGAAATCACTCAGCTGTTCTCTGTCTCTCCATTTTTGCAATTTCAAGGAATAAGTCAGGTAGGAAAAGTCAAGTACCACATGATTACACTCATATGTGGGGTATAAAATTGAAAGTAACAAATGAATAAGACAAACAAACGTGCAAAAACTCATAGACACAGACAACAGTTCAGTTGTTACCAGAGAGTAAGGGGGAGGCAGGAAGGTAGAAGAGCGTAAAGGTGGTCAAATATATGGTGATGGAAGGAGAATTGACTTTAAGTGGGGAATACAGTGTAATATATAGATGATGTATTATAGAAATGTATACTTAAAACCTATATAATTTTACTAATCAATGTCACCTGAATACATTTAATAAAATATTTAAAAATTAAAAAAATATATAAATAGAATTAAACAATATACAATATATCATAATATATTTTGTAATTTATTTCAAAATAAGAAAATAAGTGAAGTAAAGAAGTAACCTTAACCTTCTCTAAGATTAGCCAGTGGTCCTAGCACCATTAATAGAATATGTTGTCTTTCTTCATTGAGTTAAAATGCTACCTTTATATATACCAAATTCTTATGTTTATTTGAGTATGTTTTAAATTTCTTTTTCTTTTTCATTGGTCTCTTTTTTCTACTCCTGCACCAATATCATTATATTTTATTAAATATTGGCTTTGAGATAAATTTTTATAATCTGTAAATTAAGTCCATCATCACTATTTGATCAAATATCAAAAAGTCACATTGGATGTGGGGACTTTTATTACAGTTTAAAAAAAAGTTTATATTTATTTGGAAATGATTAGTCTGTTTTCAATATGAAAAAATTCCTTTCAGTCTCTAATTAAAGAAGTATTACATATTACTTGTTAAATTCACACCTAGACTATTTTATTTTGGGGTGTTATTATGATCATTTTTCACATTATGTTTTCAGTCTGATTATCATTAGAATATGGGAAAGTGAATTAAATTTGTAACAAGTCACTTTACTGAATTTTCTAATTAGTTCTAATCTTTTAAAAACCACTTCATTTGGGTTTTCCAGGAAAGTAAAATAATCATCCCATATGTGAATACTGATAATTTTATTTTTACTTTTCCAATTTTATACCTCCCTATATCATGTTCCATTTGAATTCATTGGCAATCACATCTAGAATAACTTTAGGCTAAGAGAAGTAATATAATTATATATTTATTATTTTTATATTAACAAATGTCCTAATATAAACCATACTTGTATTTAGAGAATAAATGCATAGTGGGACATTATTATTTTATATTGCCATACCATGCTAATATTTTTATTATTTTTGCATTAATTAATATGTGAGACTGTACACTACAGTAGAGTTTTGCTAATTATACATAAACACACTGTAAAGCTTTCCTTCATTCTCTATCATCTTAAAGCAGTTAAGTAGTATGAGAATTAGTTGTTCAGGAAGTATTTGGGGAGAAAAAAACTACTCACATATCCAACTGGGCCAGGTAACTAGGGCAAGGGGAGAGCACATCTTTGATTACCTCTCTTCATTTCCTATATAATTATTTGTTTCTTAGAACTTCCAATCTCTTCTTTAGTACACTTTGCTCTTTTGTTTATACATATTTTCTTAGCAAATAATCAATTTTCCTTGAGATTATCAATTTTATTGCTATAGAACTCTACAAAGCAATCTAATTATGATTCAGTAATTTACATTTTAATGAAAAAATTACAGCCACTAACTAAATTCTTTCTGACTACAGTATTGTGCAAATAGAAATAAAAATTAAAATACATTTTCCTTAAACTTAGTGAAAATTTTCTTCTTTCTTTTCCCCCTTTTCTCATTCTCACCCAAAGAGGAAACATTTAACTCATGTGTTTTCACACACTTTTTTTCCTCTCTTGATTTTGATTTTTCATATCCTCTCTTCTCTAATCCCCTTTAACCTGAATTATGCTGAGTCTTTTCTCCCTCCTCTTCTTCAAAACACAACTATAAGTTAGAAAGAATTCTGAATAACATATTCCCCAAATGCTTCAGTTAACCTATTCCTCACTACCTAGGCAAAATCATAATTCCCTATGAAAAAATAGAATACGTGATTTCTGAATACTCTATAGTTTGGCTCAATAGGAACTTTCAGACAGATATTTCAGGAGTTGGTTGTAGATAGAGGCTGAATGGAATAAGATTATTTATGAGAAGTTATCTTTCTGTGGAGGCTCTTCTGTCTTCTAGCCTCAATTACATTTAGCTTAAGAAATGTGGACAGAATAAGAAACTTAGAATGAAAGACGATAGGCTAATACTATGCAGAAGCTGTATTCATGAAAAAGACCTCACAATCCAAACAGTGTACTTTCTTATTCTTTATCATGGGTTATAATAAATCTTGACACTTTACTACTACTCTTCAAGGTGGGGATTTTGGGATACGAAGAAAACTGACTCAAGTCACTTCAAGGAAGGATGTTTAATGAAAGGACGTACATAGTAGCAGAACTAGAAAACTACCAAAGCCTAGAGCAGTAGAACTTTTTGCATACACTGTTCGCATATGCTCCCAGAAATGGCACACCTTGAGTAAGGGACCCAGTTAGTTTCCATCAACACTTCCCCTGCTGCCCCTTTCAAGAAATGCATGATATGATCCTTACCCTCAAGGAGCTCACAGTCAAAATATACAACTTCTGAAACCAGGAATGGTCTCATGACTGCTAACTGTATGAAACCTCACAGAAAGCAGCTTATTATCACCAACGTTATTTAAAGAAAGGATGCCTTGTGTCTGATGACTAGCAGATGTAGGGACAAGCAAAGTAAAAGCAGAAATTGGAATGGAAAAACAATATGGATTTTTCATCAATGTTACATATATGTGTGTGTGTGTGTGTGTGTGTGTGTGTGTATACACAAATTTTACTCTTAGTACTTACTTGACAAATATCCCCTTTTTATCCCTCCCCAAGCTTTCAGTGCCACTTAGGGAAAACATCCTAGGATGTGTATTATTGTGCGCTAATTACAGTTGAGGGCAGAGTGGCATGTGATTGTGGTATAATAGCTAAAGCCCTGGAGTGCCTTTTTATTCCATTAAAAATGACCTTAGCTTTGGATCACAGAGCTTTGCATTGATTTGCCTTTTTTGTGGTTTCCTCTCCACAGGTCTGCTTCCTCATACAGGGTGATGCATTGAATCATGACACACAGGGGTCAGTGAAATTAACTATCTTCCCCGTGAGAAATAATTCATCATTCAGCATTTGCCTCTGCTCTGAGTGAATAAAACCCTATGAAGTGTATGGAAATTGTGGAGCAGATGGGCATTGCATAAATATCATTTGGTGTTCATAATGGAGACAACAATAATTTTCTTATCTGCAAATAGGAGGCATTTAGGTTGCAGAAAAGGCGATGTTGATAAGTTTAGTTGCTGTAAAAGAAATGGCTCTAATTGCTTCTGTGAAAATCATACCTCTTTGAGGTTAATTTAAATTTTGTTTTCTGCCTGTTTCAAGAGGGTCTTTAAAAAATGATGATTAATATTCGACCTCATCATGTCCTTTAGTGGGAAGACTTCTCAGACTTTTCTAGAATTGAGGAGGTGCCTCTGTTCTCATCATATGCAGTTGTGTCTCAGCTCACTTTGTCTCTGCACCGTATTCCCATTTGGGGAACAGGAGCTAGAAGAAGTGTTGTGAGCTGGAATCATTCAGATCAGTCTAAAACAAATATCTACTAAGGTCTTTCTGCAAGCCAGATTTTGTGCTAGACACTGTGTGAGGGGGCACAGAATATGAATGAAAAAACCAGTGATTCTTCTCCAGCTTGAAAAGTATACTTGAACCCAATGGGGAATATACTGAAATGTTCACTGAAATACTACTATTCATAATAGTAAAAATTCAGAAATGACCTAAATGCCTATTAATAAGAGGCTGGCTAAATAAACTATGAGACATCTGTACAATGGAAAAATCATCCATCATTTGTAAAGAGTGAAGTAGATTTGTATGTGGAAAGATCTTTAAGACATGATGTTAGAGAAAAGTTATACAAAGTGATACATCCAGTATGGTACTTCTATCTAAAGACACACAGTATATCTTCTCCATAATCATCAGATACATAGTAAGTAAATCACCTTGAAAGTACCCTCCAAGGTAGTTCTTCCTACTACACAGTGGCAGAAGTGTTAGGCACTTTGGAGACAGGTGACTTGATAATAGTCAGGCAGCCATCCTTGGATGAAAGGTGATGTACAGAAGCTGTATTCACGAAGAAGAGCTCACAGTCTGTGATGATGCTTGTTAACTTCAAGGAGTGAAGGGGACTAAAATTAACAATAGTTTTCAAAGGTAGCTTCAGCTATTATCCACAGTGTTTTAATTCCTAACGGAGATTACAGAAATGAATTAAATGTATACCAAATATTAATTTAAAAGTAACATGGTATTCCTGCTTTCTAAGTGCTATCAATCCAGAGGAGAAACAGGCATATACTCAAATAATTCTGAGCAAAAAAAAAAAAACAAAGTGTGGCCAGGGCTATCCTTGATGTCCTAACCATGTGTGGTGGGGATATGAAGGTGGGAGGGATCCGTCTTTCTACCTCTCGGAGGATGAGGGATTTTGTGAAAGTGTCCTTAGTAAATGGAATCTTCCTATGGTACGGCATTCTGGGCAGCTCTGGTAGGATCATCCAACAACTTAATCATGTTAGAAGATATAATCTGGGAGAGACAATGAGCACACTGGAGGGATAGCCAAAGGGAAGGCTCTAGCCTGTATTCATTAGGGGTGACTTGTTTGCAATAAATACAACTGACTCTGGCTATTTAAAGTTAAAGAGAATGCATTGGTGGGATATTAGGGGCTCACAGTCTGAATGGGACGCAGGAGAGCTGAACTTGGAATATACAGGATACCAAGCACCTTGAGGCAGTAGGCGTTGTAGTGGCGAAGGAGAAAAGCACAGAATCTCTCATTTAGTAACAACAACCTGAACATGAATAAAACCTAGTGACACCACCATCTTTGTGCCACAGTAACTGACTGGCCTAGCCGAGGTCACATGCACTTGGTTGTCAGAGGAGGGAGAGAGAGAGAAAAAACAAGTGTGCTGAGGTTCCGCAGTGAATGGCAGGGCATTTGTAAACAGTACTATGGAAGTCCTCCAAAATGGACATGCAGGGGGCAGGTTAGATGTTGGAGAGCTCAAAGCGACACATCATTATTAACTGGATACTTACTAAGGACAAGGTACTGTTCTAAGCACTTCTGTGGGCATTATTTCATTCAATAGTCACAAATACTCTATGATGTAGGTATAATTATCACTATTATTCCCATTTTACAGATAGGGTTAAATAATTTTGTCAGGATTGTAGAAATACCAACTTGGTAGTTTGGCTCCTGAGTCTATATTTTTAATGACTTGCTCCTGCAGATGTCCACTGTATGCCTTGTATGTCCCCTCCTTGCTTTTTTTTCCCTCCTCATTTCTCATAGGGATATAGAACACTTTAAAACATTAAATAGGAAATACATAAGACACATTATCCTTAAAGTAGTGCAAAATATTTTCATAGCTGTAATCTAAGTTCTTCTTGTCATACCTTCAAATTCAGGGTGAGAAAATATTTCAATTCTTGTTTTTCCTGTACTAAAGGAGGCAATTCTGAATTACATGACTTGCCAGCATGTACTCCTAATTAAAAGCTAAATTGAGACAAGGACTCAGAACCATTGAATTAATAAACTGACCAATTCAACCCTCTGGTCAGGAAATTAGGACTGTACCCTTCAGTGAGGTTTCTGGAACCAGTCCTCATTTAAAAACTACATTATAAACCACAAATCAGAGTAAGTCACCAAGTCCTTCTGTTTAAAATTGCTCATTGGCTCCCATCACATTTTGAATAAAACCTTAACTCCTTATTATGGCTATGAAGATTATAGGAGTACACTTCACCTCTAAGTCTCATCTCTTTCCCCTCTGTCCCATGTTGTCTTCTCCTTGTTGCCAAATGTTTCAAACCAGTTCCTGCCCTGGGGCTTGAACCATTGTTTCCTCTGCTTAGGATGCACTTCCCCTTGTCTTCTTAGGGCTGACTTCTTCTTGCCTTTCAGCAATCAACTGATGTCTTGAAGACAACTTTCCAGACCACCCAAACTAAAGTAACCCTCCCTCCATATCCCTTTTCCCTGTGTTAATTTCCTCATAGCATTTAACGACCTGGAATTTTCTTGTTTATCTGTTTGTCTGTTATTGATTGATGGATTCTCTTCTCTAGAATGTACACTCTAGGGCAGGGGTGTCCAAACTGCGGCCCAAGGGCCAATTGAGGCCTGCAATCCATTTGTAATTGGCCCGCAGCAAATTCCAAAAGTATATTTAGTTTACTTAAATAAACCAGGTGAGACAATAGTACTTCACCTCGTGTGAGTGGCCCTGCTGTGTGTGTATTTTACCGCATATGGCCCTTGGTGAAAAATGTTGAAAAAAGTTTGGACCCCTGCACCAAGTTTGGACCTCTCTAGGTCTAGACCGCTGGTCTAGAGAGATGGTATTCTTGTTTGTCTCATTCAAGTCCATATCCCCAGCCAGGACCGGCAATTGTATATAGCACACAAATATTCTCTTAATAAATTGTTTCCAGTTTATCTAACCATTCAGGTTTTCCCTTTACTTTCTTCAAAGGCCAAGTAATTGCAGCATAGTCAGCATGTGTAGGCCTTGGGAAAATTCTGTTGCTTTTATAGCTCAAAAAACTGGGACAGAAAGGTAAAGTAACCTGCCCAGGGTCATAGCCAAGTTAAAGCAAACATGGATTGAAATATGCGTCCTTTCACTTGCAGAATAGAGCTCTTTCAGTACACTCTAAATGAGGAGCTGAGGTGATCGTTGATTTATAACCTCTGGCTATCATCCATGAGAGGCAGTATGGTTACATAGAAGTTTTGCCTTTCTGAAGGTAAATATATTATCCCTGGGATGGTTGGGCACCTGAACTGATGATAGTGACAGGTCCATGTTGGGCACTTTCCATGTACTGTGCACTATTTTAAGAGCTTAACATGTATTAATCCATATTATTCTCAAATAATACCTATTAAGTAGATATTATTATCATCTCCATTTACAGATGGGGGATTTGCCCAGGGTTACACAGCTAGTAGTTTGTAGAGTTAGGACCCAAACCCAGGTGGCCAGCCTAAAACACTCACTTTGAATCATAAATGCTGTTTTGCCTGCTCTGGCCATGAGGCACACAATTTGTCCCTCAACACACCAAATCAGGTATCTCCATTGAGATGAAATAGGTATGACTCCTGAGTGAATTGTGAGGCAAATGAGAATCAGTAGTGAGTGCTCTTTTCATCAATGCAGTATTTTCAGAACTGACAGTCTTGCTTTTTTTAGGGTTTAATTTTCTTTCTACAATGGTCTTTCATCAATGGAAATGAAAGAAATAGAACAAACACCATTGAGTCACCAGCTTCTTCCAAAGTACTGAGCTGTGCTTTATTGATGACAGGTGTATGGAGCTTTCTGGAACATGTTGTTTACAAATAAAGACATGTTTTGGCATTAAGAGAGTGGAGAGTATGTGGATCCTGCTGGTCTGGGAGCATGACACACTAAATAATTGAATAAAGAGGAATGACTTCTCTGCTCCTCCATGCTGGCCAGGGTATTTTATTAAAGCTGCTCTCTGAAGTCAGAAATGGCAGTTGGGTTAGCACGAAGGCACCGCACTGGCAGAGTATCAAGCAGCAGAACAACAAAATCTTTTACTTGATTGAGAGCTAGTATCCCTCTTTAGGTCAAGAGCTCTCTATTTCCTGACTGAATAGGGACAATTTCCTAGGCTAGAACTCTCCCGCATTTTCCTTCGCAAGTCTACTAAGTTTGAGTTCTTGACTTTCCATTATGATTGCCACTGAAATTTCTTTTAAAATCAATCAGAGATAGAGTCCAGAAGATTACAGAATCTCGGATATAAACAGAAATAAAATATCTTCAGGAAGAGGGGAGTGCAAATTGGTTATTTGGATAAATATTTCCTTAGGTTGATGACAGATCTTCCTTCTCCCCAGTTTTAAACCCCATAGGTTTATAAGTTTTAAATTTTTTAGCATAACACAAACTGCTTTATGATAATGAAGTCTGACCACAAAATAGATGTTTTTACTTCCTCATAATCACTTTTCAGGTTGACTGTATCTTGAAGTGATGACTGAATTGATTTTCTAATATTTTCTGGAGTGGTGCAGACCTATTCATACACCAAAAGATGGATAGCTGAGCAAGGTCAGGAATATGTGAGTCAGAAAAAATTTGTCAAATATGCTTGATGTTGAACCTTTATTAAAACACTATTATTATGTAGCTAAAAACCTGCACATACATTATAAACATCCAGAGCTGGCTTATGGAATTAGTTACTTCTCAGTTTTAATAATTATCACAAATAAATAATTGAACTCCTGCTTTGTAGGAGGAAAAAACACATTAAGGTACATGATTGCCCAACATTTTCAAAATAATTAGCAACTATACAAAATTCAAACCTATTTCCTTCTACTCCATCCCACCAATAAAAAAAAAAACACCAACAACTAATACTCATTGTAAGAAGTGCATTTGAGAGACCATGTGAATTTGCCCTTTTGGTTGAAAAATGTTCTAGCATCGGCAATTTAAAAATGGTTCAAACCCAATAGTAGAAATAACTAGCAATTCAGAGACCTGGATCTTCCTCTAATTAGCTGTCTGTACTTTAAGAAGTTGTTCAGACACTCTGACCTCCACTTCTCTCAGCTCTAAACTGGGATTAATAATGTGTTTTCTCTGCAAACCTCTTAAAGTTGCTGCCAGTATCAAAGCAATATTTGCAAACCAAAATATGCTCAACAATGCAGGATGTTACAGACCTTAAATAGCTAAGCTGCTTGTCAAAGTTTTGTCCTCAGAGCATCATATTTTTCAAATAGAACTGTATGATTTAGAACTATAGTGCTACTACTGTGTTTCCCCGAAAATAAGACCTAGCCAGACCATCAGCTCTAATACGTCCTTTGGAGCAAAAATCAATATAAGACACGGTCTTATACTGATTTTTGCTCCAAAAGATGCATTAGAGCTGATGGTCCGGCTAGGTCTTATTTTTGGGGAAACACAGCAGCAAACAACCAATAAAGTTTTTTAAGTATTAGCCAGAGACTTAAGAAAATAAAAATCTGGATTTTTATTTCCAGATTTACCCTGAGAACCATAGTTTCTGGGACTGAGCAAATACTCCTTGGGCCTGTCTAATAGTAGTGTCGATGAAAATGGCAATATTCCAAGTTTGTTAATGTCATCAACAGACTTTTTCTTAAACTGCCCTTAATGCAATTTACTGGTGCCTTAAAAGGAGTATATAAAATTACCATTTTCTTTCACTGCTAAGGTTTCTGTCTAGTCGATTCTGATTCTTTGAGGCAAAATGAAGTCCTGAGGAAAACCTACTTTGGGGAGATTATGAGAGAGCAACCTTGGTAACTGAGCAGATTAGATAAGTGATAGGACACCGCTCATTTAGTAATGGGAGTTTAAATAAATGTGTGAATTTCTCTTTAAAAATCTATTTAAAACTGACAGTGAATTTTGAAAGAGGTGAATAGTAATAGTCTGGCCAAGAAAAAAAAATATCAGCAAACTATAAAATAAACAAGGATGTGTGTGAGTAAACAAACAAAAATTATCTCTCAAAGAAAATGAAGTTAAAACAAGAAGGAAATTGCATTGACACAGCAGTGGACAAAATGGCTCCAGTATATACTTAAAAATATTGTCAATTTATTGAAAGTGAAACTGACACTAAAGCACTAAAATATAAAGCAGCAGTGGATATTTTAATAATGCCTCTGTCTTAGAAAATATAAAACTATAAAATTATAGGCAACAAAGTAATTTCTGAAGATTAAATGTAAAGGTGGCACTAATCATTCTAGAAAAGCCAATCAAAAAGTATATACAAACATTTTGTTGCCTACTTAGCTCACCTTCTCCAGAAAATGTAAAAGTCAAACTCTTTGTACATCATATTAAACCAATGCTTCAAGTTTTCATTTGCAATACACTTAGAGAATCATAAAAATTCCAAATTACTACATGCAGAATCTCTGCAATCACACAATCCATTTCCCTGATGTTTATGGCAGGCTTTCCCATTTGAATGGTCAGACCAGTTAAAAAGTGTCCTTCACAGAAGGCTCAGATCTAGCCTTTAACTACTTAGAATGGCTAAGGAATGTCTCTATCACCTACAGAAATCTCTTCTACTAGGAAGATAGTTCCATGAAGGTTATTGACCCAAGGAAGTGGCCATTATTATTCCTGTACTGGTTTAGTTGAAAGAGACTCTGACTTGGATTTAGAACCTGGGTCTGTACTCCAGCACTAACCTACATGCTTAGTGACCTTAAGCAATTCACTGACTCTCAGCAATTCACCTTAAGCAATTCACAAAACTCAGCTTTATCTACTTGTGAGATCTGAGGAATAATAGCTTAACTCACAGGGTTGATGAGAGAGTAGAACAAAACAATATCCGTACGTGTACTTGGTAAACCGTGAAATGCTCTTAAATGCACAGTTTCTGACAAGGTAATTAAAATTAAATACTTGCTGTGATTTTACAGAGTGATTTAGATGAAAAACAGTGAAATGTGAGCACTTCTGTTCTCTCATTTTGTACAACAGAGCTGGTATTAATTACTCCTAATCAACTTCAAGTTTGAGAGGTAACTTTGAAACCTGTCCCATAAGACACTACAAATATAAAGTATGCCCAACTTGTTTTAACACTGGAATTATTGCTCTGTGCAAGATGGAGGAGAGGTGGCTTGTTCCCCTTTGCATAGCCAGATAGTGTCAAGACATTCTACCACCTTTTCAAACCCCATTCCACTACTGCTCCATATATCTGCTCCTACACCAGGCAGGACCATCTGCTTGTCATCTCCCTTCCACCACATGAATTTCCACTCCTATATTTTTAGATGATGTTTATTTCACGTTATCCTGCTTTCTCTACAGCAAGTCATGACTCTTAACCCTGCGAAGATCTGCATCTTCTGGAAAACCTTCCATGACTGACTCACTGTTAATCCTGTTTTCAACCTCAAATTTAAGAGAGTCACACAAGATCCCATATTTCTGTAGATGTGGATGGAGTTTTAGGGCACTACATGAAACTAAGACTGGGTCTGCATAATGACTGACAGTGGATCCATTAAATAATTTCAGTCAGTTCACTGTAGCTTTTAAAAAATATATGTATATAATATATAAAACTGGTCCATCCAGTTCCCATTTATGAAGAGAAACTTCCGTGAATCAGATTAGTAGTGATGTTGGTCCCAGTTCCTCTCACATTCCAACTTAATGTGTGTGCAGGAGTGTGTGTGTGTGTGTGTGTGTGTGTGTGTGTGTGTGTGTGTGCGTGAACTTTTCAAGATGCTTAAGTCCTTAATTGCTTAATCAGTAGGGCATAGAGGCAATTCATTAAATAGGAAATTGTAGTCTGTACTGTGGCCAGTTTTCTGTGAGTCTTTAAGCACGGCAGCTCAATTCTTTCCTTTAAAGGGAATGTGTAATACCAGCTAATCTGTAAGATCCCTCCAAGTATATGTGACCTAAAGGAAAGGAAAAATCAGTAATATATCTATGCTATATCATATCTGAAAAATACCTCACCATTCTCTGCCACACCATTTACAGAAAATTTAGTTGCTATACTTTATACAGATGTTATTGTAAGAGAGAAAAAAATGAAAATAGAAAAGAATAAAAAATGTGCTTCTTTCTTGGCTTTATTACTCTGGGGGTATATTGTGGACTGGCATGATGAGTCCAAATGCTGCAGCTCATTCCTCTGTCTGGTGCCACTTGAGGCCTTGCAAAAGAGTGGAGCCCCCTCCATGAATAAGTTCCTAACCCCTAACTGCCTACTTCTCTACATCAGTCTGACTGGAGAGTCTCTTGGTCCACTAATTAAAAAGTTTCTTCTATTCTGCCAGGTGTTTTATTGGCTCACTCTGACTTCTGGAGCTTTGCAATGGAGCAGGAAACTGTACAGGTGGCCTCCTTGTACCAGCCCCTAAAGTGAAGTTGGTTTACCTGTTGCTACTACTGCTACCGCCACTTCTCTGGGCAGCCTGACCCAAGGTTCTAGATCAGCTGGTACAAAGAACAGCATTTTAAGTCTTGAATCAAATCACTCCTTTTGATTAATAGACTCTGACTTATATGTAGCAGTTGATAGATGACCTACGAACTTTTAAAGTTTGATAGACTTTCTAAGGCATTGAGGAGAACTGATAATGCTATGTTGTACACAGAATACATGCTTTGTAGATGCTTATTGAATTACTAAAGTAGACTTAGTAACATTTTACAGAAAGTTCTCCATGCTGAGCCAAAACCATAAAGTGTAATGGATACAAGCATCAAGTCCTGTTCTTAGGTTGATGTTAATAATAAAAGGGCCTTATGTTTGTATAGCTTTTCCCAGATTACAAATCATTTACACATACTTATTATATTCAGTACCCACCCAAAATGCCACAGTCCGATATTATCACTTTTAAATAAATAAAGAAAGTCTGGTATAGACAGTATAAACATCTTGCCCAAAGTCACACATCTAATAAACTGCTGATTGAACTCAAGGTCAGGTCTTCTAAGTCCTGTACTTCTCCTAAAATATGTATATCAAGGTGCTGCATGCAGCTAAGGGACTGTGTGTATTCAGATAGCAGAAGCCTTGTCTTTATTAAAGTATCTTTGGAGAGCAGCAATCTTAACTTCATGAAAATACATCATGTGGAATAACACTGACAGTCTTATTGAACGGTGTACTGATCAGGACATATCTAGAGCATATATTCTATTCTCAGTACTATATTTTAAGGTTTCAGATTTATGAAGAGTCATGAGGTGGAGAATTGCCAGGAATTTGTTCTAGTGGTTAAAGTTCTGAAAACCATGCCTTACAAGGAGCAATTGAAGGAATTTGGGATGTTCAGCATGAAAAAAGGGATATTGGTAGTGATGGTAGAGGGTGGGGTGATGTGGGCATGGAAAGTGTATTCATTGTCTCCGAAGTTCTGAGTGGCTGTTATATCAGAGGGATTAGACATGCAGTTCCAGAGGCCAGAAGAAAACTGCTGCAGAGAAATCATCAAAGTCATTTTTTTAGTCAATGTAAAAAAATTTTTTAAAAATCAAAGTTGCTCAGAAACTCAGTTCATTTTCTTGTGAGGTGTAACTTGTAAATAATCAAGCAAAGATGGATAAACCATTGGGTGTGGATGATGCAATTATGGTTTTAGCAGTGGCTAGGAGGTTAGAATACACTTTGAGGGCTTTTTACAGGGCCTCTAAGATTTTCTGATTTCACCTTTCTCAAAAATAATTAAGCCTGAACAAAGGGCATAACCTACGTATCTAGTGGTATCTATATTCCACTATCAGTGCTTACCATGTTACCCCAAAACTTAGCAACTTAAAATATGTATCTTGTGAGTCAGGGTGAATCAGGCCTCCACATTCTCTAGCATTCAGCTTGGGGGAGAAAGTGGAGGGACACTGATGGCTGGAGGCTAGAATCATCTAGAGCTGTGCTGTCCGATTCAGTAGACACCCACATGTGGCTATTGAATACTGGCAATACATCTAGTCTGAAGAGAGTTATGCTCTAAGTGAAACACATACACACACACACACACACAAACGCAATTTCAAAGACAGTACAAAAATAATTTAAACGATATTAATTTGCATATTGATTACATATTGAAATAATAATATTTGGATATATTGAATAAAATGCATATGTTCATAACATTAATTTCACTTGTTTCTTTCTAATTTTAAATGTGGCTAATAGAAAATTTTAAATTACATATGAAATTCATATTATACTATCATTGGACATCATTGACCTGAAGGTGTTCTTCACTCATGTATATGGTGCTTGATGCTGGCCAAGGACTGGTATCGCAGCTAGGAAACTGACTAGAGCACCTACATGGGGTCTCTTCAGGTCACTAGGGCTTTCCGCCAATATGGAGGTCTCAGGATAGCTGAAATTTTTGTATGACAACTGAAGCTCCAGAAGCAAGCTTTCTACTTTATAAGGTGAAATCTGCATTGGCATTTCCAACTTAGCCTTGGAAGTCATGTGATCACTTTGCTGCATTCTATTAGTTACCAGCAAATCATAAACCAGCACAGATTCCAGAGGAAATGTAGTGGAGCATGTGGGATGGGGGCTACTGTTCCAGCCTTTTTGGGAAATACAATCTTCCCCAATTTGTTACCAGCATAGACCAACAGAGTGAATGCAATTTCCTTCTTCAGATTTAAAGAGCTATTCCTGAAGATTAAGTAAAGTTCTGGATATGAGACAGAGTTCTTTTAAAAAGACCCCCAAATCTTGAAATCAAGCAAATATGTTATGCTTAGACATTGTATTAATAACCATTATTAAGGGGGAATGTAATTTTAAAAGCACACTGTCATTTAAGTGTGTAAAATGCTGTCCACACGCAAGGAAACAATCATAAATCCAGTTTGATTGTTACAGAGTTGAATCACAACTCAGAATACTTCCCAAGTTTGGGGGTTTTTGTTTGTTTATTTATAGTTAAGCAATAGAAGTATGTTCCTAATTTCTAAGAGGTACATATTCAAAACTGGCAAGAATCTTTCTTTTTTCCAACTGTAGTTAATTTTTTCCTCATTTAAATTAAGCCATTTGAACATCTATTAATTTATACAATGTGAATGTGAAGATATAACGTGTTGTCTTGAGGTTAATGGATGCTTTGTAAAAAGCATAAAGTTATTTTATAAATGTAATTTATTTAATATAGTACCCTATATTGCTTTTTAGAGGCGATGTGGGGTATTGCAGTTGCACCCAGAGCAGATACTTCATGAAGATTAAATCAACATTTGACTTTTAGTCAAACATAATTGGCCCAGAGGGCTTCTAGTAAATATGGAATTCTGGAAATGAATGACTGCTGATTTTTGTGTATGTGTTTTTGCCTTACTTATTAATAGGGGATTGCTAATGTAAAGTTAGTTCAGTTAGCATTGTTTCTTCTACATCTCCTCTTTAGACTTTCAGTTGCTCAGATGACTTGCATTTTTACATTAATTTATTAATAGAAATTATTATTTTATTTTCATTTATAGTGGACTTAATCTTTAATTGATCATTGAATAATTAACAATGATTTTATTTTAATTTGCATTTATATTAAATAATAGTCAAAATATCAGTATATGAGTCAATTATATCCCCTGGGTTTAAGTGGAAACCACCTTTGATATGCCTCATCAATAAATGATTTGATGAGCAGTTAATTGAACTGGGCAGTGGAAGTGGAGAGAATATAAAACAACAAGAACATATAAAACAAAAAACAGAAACAAATAAGTCTGTGTTATTTGAAAAAGTTATCAGAATTCTGCACTGCTTCTTAATTTCGATTCGCATTTTATTCCTCTTCATCCAACAACCAGAACACATTGAAAAATTTCCCTCTTCCTCCAGAATGGTGGCTAGATTCACATGTTAGAAAAGCAACCAATATGGGCTGGATTTTATTGCACATATAAAAATGGTCAGTCTGCTCCTAACATTTACTTTCTAAATAACAAAGGCTCTTGAAATGAATCATGAAAGTAAAAATAGGTTCTAATACCTTTCGAAATAATTTTCACTTAGAAGAGAAGCTTTTTTAGCCTGTGTAACCTTTTGCTTCATTCCCTTTTCTTATGTAAATAAGAAAGATCAACAGGTAGCATAGAATGCTCTCAATTTAGTCTAATAGAGAGACAGGTTACTACCTAGTGATGGAAGAGAGAGCTACATCAAATAACCTGAAACAAAACTAAATAAAAGTCTTTCAGGTCTCAATTTAAATTAACTAATAAATCTGGAACATGTGATACCATTAAAGTAAAGGTTAATAGAATGGTATTTGATCGATACACACATACTCGTAGGCCCTATAAGTTTCCTCATGTATAAAATGAATGTGAAAATACCTAGTAGAATTTTAGGAAAGATTAGATAGGAAAACATAAATCAATGGCTTAACACAACACATAGACCTCATTGTTGTTATTATTAGAATACAGTAAGATATCAACAGAGTAGAGAGAAAATGTACCTCAACATAATAAAGGCCATATATGATAAGCTCACAGCTAACACCATACTCAGTGATGAAAAGCTGAAAGCTTTTCCTCTAAGCTCAGGAATAATACAAGAACGCTCACCCTCACCACTTTTATTCAACATAATACTTAAAATCCTAGCCAGAGCAAAATGGTAAGAAAAATATATAAATGTCATCTAAATTGAAAAAGAAGAAGTAAAACTATCTCTATTTGCAGATGACATATTAGATATAGAAAACCCTAAAGACTCCACCAAAAAACTGTTAGAACTAATAAACAAATGTAGTAAAGTTTAAGGATATAAAAATCAATATACAAAAATCTGTTGCATTTCTATATAATTATTGAGCTAATCATCAGGGAATGCACATCAATACTACAGTGATATATCACCTAACACCTATTTGAATGGCTATCAGCAATAAGACAAGATAACAAGCATTGGCGAGGATATGAAGAAAAGGGAACCCTTGGATACTCTTGAAGGGAATATAAGTTTGTGCAGTTACCATGGAAAACATATAGAGGTTCCTCAAAAAATTAAAAATAAAATTGCCATATGATCCAGCAATCCCACTTCTGGGTATATGTCCAAAAGAAATGAAAACAAGATATTGACGAGATATCTGCACTCTAATATTCATCGCAGCATTATTCATAATAGACAAGCCATGGTAACAACCTAAATGTCCTTCAATGGATGAATAAAGAATATGTTACACACACACACACACACACACACACACACACGAATATTATTCAGCAATGAGAAAGAAGGAAGAAGGAAATCCTGTGACAAAATGGATGAAATTTGAGGTCATGATACTAAGTAAAATAAGTGAAGTAAAGTTGTCAGATAGAGAGAGACGAATACAAATCCTTGCATCATATCACTTATATATGGAACTTAAAAAAAAAAAAAAGTAAAAATCATATTAATAGAGAGTAGAAAAGTAATTGCCATGGGTTGGGGGTCAGAGAAATAGAAAAAGATTGGTAAATGGTACAGAAATAATATAATATAATATAA
Organism: Rhinolophus hipposideros; assembly: GCF_964194185.1. Lineage (NCBI taxonomy): Eukaryota > Metazoa > Chordata > Mammalia > Chiroptera > Rhinolophidae > Rhinolophus > Rhinolophus hipposideros. The sequence continues at coordinate 68,040,693 of NC_138049.1, forward strand.
ATAATATATAATATATAATGTAATATGTATTAATATATTATAATATAATATAAATAATATATAATATATATAATGTAATATGTATTAATATAATATAATACAATAAATATAATATGTAATATAATATAATATATATGTAATGTAATGTATCTTAATATAATATAATAATATAAATTGGAAAATAGAAAGTTAGGAAGCCCAAATTTTATTACCAGATCTACTACTAATTAAATACTTGACAAAATCCAGTCCCTTAATTTCTCTATCAGTAAAATTAGGGAGTTGGCTAGATGGTCCCTATCTTTTTGAGCTCTAAAAGTATATGATTACAAATAAACAAAACAATTCCCCTTTTCATGTTATACAGTATAGACCTAAATCTAAGGCCTGTTGGTTATCAAAGCATGACTTTTAAGTTTAATAAAATATTCCTAGGATAACTATTCCATCTGTTTGATTAGTCAATATCTTGGAAGTAAAGACTAGGCAGGCAGTGTCTGGCTGAGAGTGTGTGCTCTAGAGCCAGATTGCCTGGACTTGAATCCAGACCTATTATTTCTTAGTTTTGTGACATTGGGCAAGTCAGTTTCCTTGTCTGTATAACTGAAACAATATGAGTATCTAACATCATAATGTTGTGAAATGAAATGGATTCACAAATGAAAAACACTTAGAACAGTGTTTGGGAAGGATAAGAGCTCAATTAATATTGGCAATTTATTCTATTTTTAAATGGTAATTGACTATTTAATAATAAGATAACATTTCTTTAAAAACAATAATACACTTTAAAATACTACATTAATGTGTTAACCTTACAATCTCTTAAAAATGTAGACAGCAAAACAAAGAAGAAAATCCTGGATTGATTGATTATTTCTTTAGATAGAACTAACCCAACTGACTGAATTCTCTTCTCATTACCTCAACTGAGTTACCTGAGGAACTCGGATAAAATTTAAAGAATGAAGTGTGACATCCAGATTCATCACCTTAAGCCCTTCCTGTTAGAAATCTCTAAGACCGTCTAAGTGGACCGTTGCTCCACTATCATCAAAATCTGGTATAGACTGTATTAATATATTGACTTGAATTTTTATTAATTTTTATCTCTATAATCAAAAGGCTTTTTCTTAAAAAAATTAAAGGGGTTTCTAGCATCATCTGAACTGGTGAGGAACAAGTGGCCCTAGTGTTTAATATGTATCAGGCCATTATTCTCAACTTTCCAAATGATTCCTTGTGTAATACTCATAATTGACCTGTGAGGTATTATTCCCATCTTACATGTGAGAAAGACCCTAGCAAATAGGAAATGGTAAAGCCAGGATTTTTAACCCAAATTTAAAATCTTGTATTCTTTCTACAACAAAGACTAACAGTGGAGTGCTTGAACTTGATAGCTCTTCATCCTGGCCACAACCTGGCTTTGGATTCATCCTCTTACTGCTGTGAAAAAGACCAAGTAGGCCCCAGTGACAGTATCATCTATAGGAACAAGGTGAGCCAGGTCAGGATACTGAAACTTAAAAGGTTGCTCACTTCTTACATATTAAGAAACAGGTTCTATTTTGAATGGAAGCTTTTCCTTCAAGGCCTCCAGTTTCCACACTGACCAATGCAGGATGGTTCTTTTACTAAAATTGTCTTTCACCTGAAGGAAGGCTGCCTGACCTCTCATGTTCAGTTCAAAATTCCCCTCAGACTAGTCTCCGTTTGCAGTTATGCTGAATTTAGAAGACTGGCTCTGCTGGTCACCCTTAAACTCTATGTATGATCTATTTATTAGAGGTTATGGAGAGAGAGTAGAGGCCCAGACCAGCTGGTTTGTATCGTGGCCCTTCTCAGCACAGCAGCAACGGGCAAGTTATTGAAATTTTTGTGCCTATTTCCTCATCTTCAAAATGTATAATGATAGAAGTGCTTACTCCATAGATTAGTGTGAGAGGAAAATGAGTTAAATTGGGTAAAGTGTATAGAATAGAACAAGTATGCATCAGAACTGATCAATGTTAGCTATTCTCATCTAGAAGTCTGAGATATTAGTCCACTTTCTAAGTGGCAGTTAACTTTTTTAGAATCAATATGATCCTTGAAGGACTGAGAAGCGAATGAGGTAACACAGGGCAGTAAAAAGGAAATCTTGGCTTTGGGTGCTGTGGGGATGGCCTGGAGATCTGAGCCATAAAGAAGGCTGTGATGGTGGGCCCAGGAAGTGGGTTTGGGAATGGCAGGGCTGTGCTACAAATCTTTGGTATCTGAGGGGCTACAACATTAGTAACTTTAAAAGGGGAAGGAAATGTAGGAGGTAAACAATGAGACAGATAGCTGTATTTACCTAAACTGTAGTTTCTCCTAGGGTTAACCTTGGCGGAACAGGATTAAATTAACGAACTCCTTTGAAGCAGAAACCGTTGTCCTAGTGCTCAGAGTGCGCTCTCAATCAAGATATGGTGAGTGGATTAGTAAATGATGAATAAATAGCCCAAAGTCCAGGCTTTATTTCCTCCATTAACTTGGTTTAACTAAATCCAATGATGGCCTTTAGAGAGAGCTTCAGGGATGCACCACTCCTATGTGTTTTTCTCCCCTTGCTGATTCAAGGTCTACTAAGAAAAGAAGAAAAAAAAAGGATAGCTTAAAAAACGTTTACTATGCAGCAAATCACAACTGTGTCTTTATAGTTCCATTAAGGATGCTCTATACTTTTCTTAGAAACAACTAAAGGGATTCCTTTGATGTATGAGTGGATGCCATACCAGTTTTCTTTAGCAGGTTCTCTTTGTTTCCCTTTTTTTTTTTTTCTGAAATGAGATGATAGTCAATTGGAAAAAAAAAAAAATCATTAACGTCTTTGTTGATGTGGATAGCAAGAGATGATCCCAAAGGAAAAGCCTTTCTAGATTCTATGTTTATTAAGGCATATGCTTAGATGATCTGAATTATCTTTTAACACTGAGCTGCACATAACTTGGCACCCACCAAAATCAAGCTGCCAAAATGGAATGTTTTAGTAACAATTAGTCAATTATTACAAATGAAACTTAGGCTAAAAATGTGAGCTTCCTTTGAAAAAGAAAAACAACAACAACAACTCCCGCCTTTAACCCCCCCCAGAAAGAAAACCTGTGTGTGGCAAATAAATATGAATTTCAAAAATGATACCATAAAATAGCATACTTAAATTACATGTAAATAAAGTTAGAATAGGTGAAAGAGTAATTGTTCCCTTTTGAACAGTAATACCAATTGACCTTTGTAGGCCAAGAGGCCAAATTAAGTATAATAAGTAGGTACTTATATATCGTGTTTCCTTGAAAATAAGACCTAGTCAGATCATCAGCTCTAATGCATCTTTTGGAGCAAAAATTAATATAAGACCCACTCTTATATTAAAATATATTATATTATATAAGACCAAGTCTTACATTAAAATAAGACTGGGTATAATATAATATAATATAATATAACATAATATAATAAAAGTCTTATATAATATAATGTAATTTAAGACCGGGTCTTATATTAATTTTTGCTCCAAAAGATGCATTAGAGCTGATGGTTGGATAGGTCTTATTTTCAGGAAAACATGGTAGCAAATGAAAAATAAATCTACACAATTTTTATTGATGAAATAAAACATAATAATTCACCTGAAACTAATAAATAAAAATAAAAATTAAAAAATGTACAATAAAAAAATTAAAATAAAATAAAACATAATAATAATAACTGAGGGCTATTTTTTGTAATATAAGTCTACTGGTGAAAAGAATGACTTTGTTGTTGTTGTTATAACATGTACTTAATTGCGGTTCAACGTTCCCTATCATCCAACTGATTGCAAATGTTTTTCTGTAAAAATCATTCCTAGCTGCTGGGACCATACAGAAAGCTGTTGGCTAGATTTTGCACGCTGGCTATAGATTGCTGGTCATTGGGTTAGATGCTGGGAGAAGACCGGCAAAGCACGGTCCATAAAAGAATAAGTGATAGTTAACCAGTAACATCCCTGGCTTACTGCTTTCCTTGTGTTGTTAATGGGTCCTGGTACTGGAATAGTACACTGGTCTGCAAACCAAGTGATAGGGAATCCTTAACATAAACTTGGAATCTTTGAGCAGAGACTGAGAGTAATGTGAAATGATAGTAAGTACCTTGATACAAAAAAGGAACCCAGCACAGAGCAGTGTGAGCAGCCAACACAGAAGGGGGAAGAAAAAGGCTTTCTGAATGGGTAAGAGTGGAGGGGATTCCCTTCTTAGTAGTGGTAAAGAGTATAGTCTGTTCTTTAGTGAGAAAGAACTAGAAATTTAAATGAGATCCTACCCAGAATGATATATACTTGTATTCAAATTAATTGTTAGTTAAATGGATATTGTTTTCATACTAGAATCTGTGGTGGCTTCAGTTCTTACCTACAAATCCCGTCTTTACAAAGTCTTAAGAAACATCCTAAGTGTATACATGGTGTCTTGGCCAGTTATATATTGGTGCCTACAGGAATCAGGAAACTGAGCTTCAAAGTGAGGAAAAAAAAGATGAGCAGCCATGACCTCACTCTCTTATTTTTCCCTCTAACCAAAAGCTCTATTAACATGACTTAAGTATGCCTATCGCGTAAGTCTGTCTTTGTCCATGTCCAGGTTCTATTTCACATACAGGGATCCATTAAACAAATTTTTTTTTGGCCTGGGCAGTAATTTATTCATTCAAAAGCCTTTAATAGTTTGCATGAGTATTTAGTCCCTTTTTCATATTTTTAGTGCCCCTCGGTAAAAGTGTTCTTTTCAAGGAAAGGACTCCGGTGAAGAACTCAGACTCTAGAGTCAGGCTGCTGGGTTTAAATGTCAATGATACCCTGTGTGACCTTGGGCAAGTTGCTTTTTTTTTCTCAGTACCAGTTAGCTCAGCTGTAAAATGGCGATAACAGGTCCCATACCTCACTGGATTTTTGTGAACATTAAGTGAGTTAACCCATATAAGCTATTTAGTAGTCTTCCTGGTAAATATTATATGCTCAATAAATATCAGCTATTTGCATAGCCATTATTCAAGTTACCTATGACATTTATCATAATAGCACTATCACTTTCAACATCAAATGAATAGACACTTAATTTACAAATTCGTTCACAAATCTTTTCTGTGCCAAGCATTACTATAGTCATTGGCTAGCATACACAAAGTAGATACGTTATCTTGGAAATTTCATCCCAGTGGAGGAGGGGAGAACAGAGAATAAAGAAGAAACAAACAAAACGCGATCAACTAAATTGTGTCAGTTGTCAAATGATGATAAACACTGTGGGGAAAATGAACACCGGAGTAAAATAGGGAGTGTTGAGGGAGGAGAGATTGCAATTCAAGAGGGTGGGTGATCCAGGAAGTCTTCCTGAATATGGCGGTCTTTTCTCCTAAGCGGCTGAGAGACCTGGGCTAGGTTACCAGATTTAGCCAATAATACAGGACATCCATTTAAATTCCACTGAGCACCCTGTATTTTCTTTGGTAATCATGCCTGGGGATAAGGGACGAGATTCCTTTCGGAATAAAGGGTACGTAAGTTTCAACAATAAATCCTGATGGAAAGGAGATATTACAAGGTATGAAAGGGAGTAGTTCGCAGAACTCGGGGGCTCCATTTGCACGGCCATAAAGGCCTGGGCCAGACTATCTTATTCTGAGTAGTAGTTGAGGTTTTGAGAGTTTTCTAGGTTCCTGTCTGTGAGTAGGTAGGAGGTGGAGCATGGCTTCCTCTTAACTTCTGATATTTGTTATGTAGAGTCACAAAGTCAGACTGAAAATGATCTAAGATGTCAGGTAACACAATCCTTTAGAAAACTGAGAAATGTTAAATGAGTTGCTGAATATGAAAATACTGTCTCTCTGAACCTGGATTATTGATTTAGATGCTTGAAAGATTTGGGAGCTGCAAGAAAAAATTCCCCATACATAATGTTTCATTTTTTCCTCTGTAATTTTTCACCCATGGTGAAATACTGATATACTGTGCTATACTGATATAGCACAGTTTTCCTCAGAAGGTTGATTTCAATGGTGGGAAGTGGTATTATAGTTTCTACCATACAGTGTAATTCTCTGTCCAATGACTCAGTGCTGTTCTTTTATACACAGTTAGGGGATAGTTCATCTCAGCTCTTGGACTGTGGCGTAAGTACTGATCATTGCATGAAATTCAAAGATGGAACCAGCTTACTTGAACAAGAGGGCAGGGGGTTTTGTCCATTGTATTCGTTTTTGAAAATTCAGTTTCTATAATAGTTCCTCATACGGAGTAGGTACTCGGTAAATATGAATATGAATAATGGATAAGGATTTGCAGTATTGTAAAGTGTTCTTAAAGTCAATAATTGATTTTTGCTATATCACAATGAGGCAATGCTTATTTGTATGCTTCTGCCCCAAATAAATGTATTAGAGATGTTTTCTTGCAGACACTGAAAGAAACGTATATCCTAGTGGCTCAGAGAGTAGGCTTCACTTCTTAGCCATGTGACTTTTCCTTATCGTTGAACCTCAGTTCCCTCTTCTATAAAACAGGGGCAATAATAATATCATGCTAGTGCCTCCTTTCTCATAAAATTTTAAAATAAGTTGATATATAAAGCATTTAATGCCTGTAACATACAAGGAACTGGAATGTTAGTTCTTATGTATAAGAACCTTATTATAAGAAACCTTATATTATCCCTAATATGTCTTAGATTATCTCCAATATAATACTTAGCACATTGCATGTAATCTATAATGATTGTTAGGTCACTAAATAACGTTTATATATTAGAGATAAATTTTAAACAATTTACTTTAATATTTAGAATCCTTTTGAAGATATTGCAAAAGAGCATAATGATAAAAAAATCACCACTTAATTAGTCTAGTCAGTAACACTGTAGAGGTAGGCTGAGCAATTATAAGGATGAATGAGCCTTTGTCATCGACCTTTCTTGATCTCGAGAGCAAACATATTTATATGGCAAGGAGGCAGTGACTTTCCCTTTTAGTCATGGGTCATGTCCACTTGAGCAACTTCAGGGCCCTTGATAAGCTTTTGTTGTCGGGAATCCAAAGAAAATACAAGTGGAGGAGTGGCTTGTCAAGATGTGTGTTTGTACTATTATTTTTCCCTTCCACCTATGTCTACATACAAAGTACATCACAGAGGTGACTCCATCCTTAATCCACCATAATTTGGTTTTCTCTCCCCCATGTCAATAAATCCACTTTGGCTAAATTTGTGGATATTTTTCTTAATAGTCAAATGCAATGATGACTTCTCGGCTGTCCTCTTGATTCTTTGAAGTATTTAGGGCACGCTGTCCTTTGTGAAACTTACTCTATCTTTGGAATCTGGAACACCGCACATTCCCTACCCCAATTATCTCCTTCTCTGGCTGTTCCTTTCTCCTTCTCACTTGCCTGTAGTGGCTCCTTTTTATTGTTTTGCTTCACTGTGATATGTTTATAGTTCCTGGGGTTCTTTTCTTCTTATAATTTCGTCTTTATCCCTGTCTTACAGTATCATATATTAACTAGCGTAGTAGGCTGAATAATGACCTGCGAAGATGTCAGTCCTAGTCCTTGGAACTTATAGATGTTACCTTATTTGGAAAAAGAATTTTTGTATATCTGATTAAGATAATGGTCTCGATGTGGGGAGATTATGCTACATTATTCTGGATTACCCAGGTGAGCCTTCAATGCCATCACTAGTGTCTTCATAAGAGGAAGAGAGAGGGGGATTTGATACAGATAGCAAAAGAGAAGATAATGTGAGGCAGAGATTGGAATGATGTGGTCACAATACAAGAAATGCTGCAACCCTCAGAAGCTAGAAGCAGCAAAGAAGATTCTTCCCGAGAATCTGGAGGGAGCATGGTCTGCTGACATCATGACTTTCACCCACTGGTACTGATTTTGAATTTCTGACCTCAACAACAGTGGGAGAATACCATTTATGTTGTTTTAAAAACCAAGTTAGACAGCAGTCACAAGAAACTAATACAACTAGAAAATCTAAAATCTATCTTGCAATGAATACTTGCTAGGCACTGTTCTAAAGCCCTTTAGAAACATTGTCTCATTTAATCCTTATTTTACTATGGCTATAACCCTATGGGTACTTAATTATCCTCACCTTAGAATGAGAAAATTGAGGCACAGAGAATTTAAGTAGCTTGTCCAAGGTTGTAAAGATGTTAAGTGCTAGAGCTGGAATTGGGACCTAGGGTAGTTTGACTTCAGGGCCAATCACGGATGGCAGTGCTCTGCTGCCTCAATTGCCTGGTGTCTCAGGTTGTTCAGAGCTTGTGCCACACCTGAGCAGCCACGTTCAGGACCTCTGAGGACAGATCACTTTAGTTGAATTCAAAAAACCTTTACACAGACCCTGCTACTTGCTAGATGCCCAGTATCCTTTCTTTGCAGCCATTAATAGGGGCAATTTGCTGTTCTCATTCAAATATCAGACTCTGAGGCTAGAACACTTCACAAATCTCATGCAATTTCAGAGTTAGAACCTACATCAGGAGGAAGATCTGGGCCAGATATGAATTACGGTTGCCTCCTAAAAGCCTCATGTTTATTGACAATTCTGTTCGCAGAGTGCCGTGGCTTCATTGTTGCCATGGTCACTTTCACTGTGTTGCTATTGGGTCCAAGGGCAAAGTGGGAAAGCTGGAACTGATAGCATCACTTTTAGCATTTATAGAGTTACAGTTTCTCTGCTGTGTTTGGTACATCGGGAGCCCCCGGGCCCCTGGCTGTTCAACATTCCTCTCCTGGTTCTTCCCTTATAATTATCACTCAAAATGTGGACAATAGGAATAAAGCTACAATGTCTTAGTCACCTATTAAGAGTCAAGTAGTATACCTATGCTGTCCATTTAATCCTTTCTACAATTCTGTAAGGAAAGTATTATATTTGCCATTATATAGATGAGAAAACTGAGGCTGAGAGGTAAACTAATTTCTCCAAGCCCACACAACTTGTTAGTGGCAAAGTAGAATTATGATTAAAGAATCAGACAATTAAAATTATTAAACTAGATGAAAATGTATTAATACAAACTAAGTTGCTTCTTCAGGTTACCTTGGGCAGGGATGAAGGAAAGGGACAGGAGAGAACCAGGTTCTACATAGTTCAGGAAAAGGCCAACTCAGATTCCTTTTCCATTCTCCAAGCAGCCAGATATCACAATTTCTACCTTGGAGATTGCTTCATGCTTGTGTACAATGGACTTTAGTTATAATACTGATATTATTTTTATTATATATGTATAAATCTTTATAAGTTATCAAGTATTTCTGCATAAAAGAGCTCTCTCCATAAGTGTGGAAGGGTAGAATCTCTTCTTCATGCTCAGATTTCTGTGTTGGGCTAACCCCTCTGTGAAGAGGTAGATTTTCTGTGAAGCTGAAGAAGTTTAAATCTTCAGGCACTCTCATTTGCTCAGACACAGGCTTTTGTAAGATTTGAAAAAGTAAAATATTTTAACCGCAATCAGTTAAGACTGCTATATCTTCCCATATCAAATTTCTCTCCCTGTCTCTTTATGTTAGGTGGTGTCCAACTGGCTGTGGACATCTTGGGTATTTGGCTAAGGGGAAATTGAGTTGGGGATTCTTTCAGTTTGGGTATAGTGAAATGTAGTCATGTGGTTTGCATTCCCTTCCAGGTATAATTTATTGCTGCCTGTCCTCATGCAGGAATACTTTCAGAAACACTCCCTCTACCCACTCACTTGGGGTCATGGAATGAATATACAGGGTTAGAGGTGGTATTGCAATAGGAGCCTTACCTACAGTGTCAAAAGTTTGTGTATGATAGAGGAGAAAAAAAGAGTCAGAGCAAAAAGCCCATTTGTAGAAAGTTCTTCAAACCATCCTATATATAAAATTGTAAGCAAAGATTTTGGTTCTCATTGACACCGTCTTACCCAGAAATTCTCCATCAGGAAATACACAAGGAAGCAGAGTATGCAACCAAAAAAAAAAAAAAAAAAAAAAAAAAAAAACCAAAGAGGGAGGAAAAAGACACCAAAGCGGGTATGTCAGGAAGGTAATTGAAAAACATTATTTCTATGGATTTGGTAGTTGTATTTGTCAGCTTATTAAATGTGTATTTTATGGTGATTTCTTATTTTAGTCTAATTAAACATTCACACTTATATCTATTATTTTGCATTCTTTCTATTAAAGAGGCCCTGTAATTGTATAATTATAAGCTTCAGATCTCACAAATTCTGTATCTGCCTCCCTCACAATAGCATTCAAACATGCACTAACTAATCAGACCTTTCAGTGAATCGTTGTTGGCAGGACAGAGGCGGAAGAATCCAGACCTGTGGGCTTCCAGGGGAGTGGTTTTGGAACTGAACCGTGGCTTCTCTGGCTCTGGTGTGAGCATTCAGGTCGCACACGCTGCCTGGCCCCCATACCTCACTCACGTGATCATATTTTTTCGGAGCAAGACCAGTCTAGCTGTCATCACTGTGGAGCAGTGAAGCCTCCCTCAACCTGCTACCGTATCTCTTCTACCTCCTATGGAAACTAAAATGTCAGCATTAGAGACACATTCTTTTGGGTTTGGAAAGTTTTCCGGTCTTCCAGAATGAAATTATTAAAAGCAAACATTCTTACAAGCAATTTTATTATAAATCAGTATTAAGTATCCCTTAATCCTGATGCTTAGGAGACGTTAATGAGGATAAAGATGATGACCTAACAGGTTTTGAACGTCTGCCATGTATCAGGCCATGTGTTCTGCACAATACTATACGTGGTCTCAGTCCATCCTGCGGCCAAGGAGGAAACTGATGCTTAGAGGGGTCACACAGCTCTTGCTTGAACAGGATTTCACAGAGATTAGGGCACAAAAAGAGTTAAATGTCAAATTAGGAGGCAAGGACTTTAAAAATTATAGGCATTTCACAATCATGCTTTGGACTAGCCCTGTTTTCCCCGAACTGTAGTAAAATGCTGATCACTACTTCTCCTAATCACACAGAGCAAAGTAGAAAAGACTCTATGTTACACAGGGTGTAAAAAAATAACCTGTGGGCAATGAAAGCATGTTCACCCAGAATAAGGAACATAATTGGGATTAAAAAGCCAAATGACACCTGAATTTCAACAAAAATCAATTACCAGCGGGGAAAGGGTTTTCAAGACAACTAGAACCAGACAGTTAAACATTAGCTTTCAATGGTTTGGAGTGTGCAGGTTTTGCAATGGTGTGGTTTGGAAGCTCTCCAGAAGGAAAAAAAAAATTAAAAATAAATAAAACAATTTTCTTTTAAGAGGAGAGCTCTCTGCAATATTTTCTTTACTGAAATAATGTGATCCTTAATGACGTCTTACGTGACCCAAACTTTAAATAGACCCATTATTTTAGTTGACCTCATTCTTATTAGGTTTTTACAGGTCGGCAATGAACTATCAACAGCTTCCTGATAATTAATCCTACTTACCCAGAGAACTGTTAGCTTGTTAGTCTTATCTATGCTAAGAGGAAGCTTTTATTGCACCAGACTTCCTCATCGAATAAAAAACAAACTAAAATTCTGCAGAAAGTTCCAACATTGAGGTTTGAAAATGAAGAAACAGATTGAAAATTATGAGGCCTCCCTGTCTTTAGCCCCATGCTTGCTGAAAATCTATGGCTCATCAGGCACAGGAATGGCTTTATAGTAGAGTCAGCAGCACAACCAGTGAGATCAGGAGTGGCTCTGGGTGACTTTATCAAAATATGTGGACATTTAGCATATGCAGTTTGTTACTTAGGTGTTCTGGTTTGAGAAGCAATGGTTAAGGCATCTCAAGTAGTAAACAAAGTAGCTCCTACTGGAAGTTAATTTTCTACAATTAGTCTCACTCCTTTGACTCCAAAAATCTTTAAGAGTTTACTATTAAAATACAGCTTCAGTCTTTGGTTGTCACCTACCCCAAAGCAAGACAGGTACCTGATAGAAGGAGGGGAGAGAGGCATATTTTTATAACTCATGCAAAGTATCCTAGGAAGAAGAAAGGTGATGCATGGTAAACTTGTTTTCTTCAAATGGTAGAGGAGTAGGGAATTCATGTGGGTCTCCTCTAGCAGTTTGTAAGTGGGTTGTTTGAACATATGGGTCTTAACATGTTCATAGATTGTGGGTGTGTGTATATGTGTGTGTAAAATGAAAAGGGTTATTATTATTAGATTCCTCCTTTTGTCAGCATAGTATGAAGTTCCTCAGGTAAGGGCGTGATTTATAATTAAAGGATTTCTGCATCTGCTAATTGCCTGAGACATGTACCCTTTCTTTCCAAGGCAAATTTATGAATTTCAGTGATGCTTTATTATAAATCTATCTCCCATCAGGTTAGAGACTAATTCCAAAGAGTAGTTTAAATTCAAGTTGCCCAAGTAGATATGGATAGATTCATTAAGATGACCTCCTCTAAGGGAGGTCATTATACTCTATATTAGACAAAATAAAACATAAACATGACATTGGATCCAAAGCATTATACATTTTTATTACTCACTGTGGTGATGATGCAAGGTTTTGAACAGTTAAATTTATGGTGCTGACTTTATACATTACACCAAGCAAAGATCAGATTGCATTGTGAAGAATTTCAGCAAAGCTAGAATTGTTACCTCAGAAGATCAAGGGACATTCCCACTCAGGAAGAATAAAGATTTAATAGACATTGAGTTTAATATTTCCTCCCCTGCATGCAACTTTTTTGTAGATACTCTAAACTTATTTATAAACTCTGCTAGCGGATATTAATGACCCAGAAAAGTAATGCCCAGTCAAAAGGTAAAAGACCTTTTGGTGACCATCTGGTTACAGTCCAAATCTTTTTATATGCACCCTTCAAAAAACAAACAAACAAAAAAGGCTGGTTATCTGTCATTTTCCTCAATTAATGGTATGATCTTCTTACATTATTTTTTATATTTTTACTCTGCATAGGTTATTGTAAATCCCTTTTTAAAGAACAGGCAGGGTATAAATATAAGAACATAATACTTGAAATAAAATATATCATACAACTCTGTCTCCTCTCCATTTATGTCCTTTCCATCTCCCTGTATTTGGAGATACCTTTGTGTTGATGAAATCCTCTTCTTTCTGTCTCTACTGTCATCACTTTGGTATAGGACTGTGGTTTCTTGACCACTATGCTGAGTGATAAATCCACTTCACGTACCATTAGTACTTGCATATCTGTATGTAGAAGCATGAAAAACTGAAAGCAAATGTCATGAAACGATACCAGGGCCTCTGGCATTTTCTACACTACATCATTCTAGTTTACTGACATTGCTGGTCAAGACCACCAAAATGACTGTGGGATCCTAATGAGTTGTGGCCCATAGTTTGAAAACTAGGAGTCTAAGCCAGCATCATCATTTGCCCAGATATCTGCAGCAGCTTATTAACTGACTTCTCCTTTTCTAGCTTTTCCTCTTTGGTTCCCTACTCTATATAGCAGCAAGCAGGACCTCAAAGATAAATCAGACAATGTCATTCCCTTGCTCAAAGCTTTTGGTGTCTTCTTGCACTTACAATGTAATCCTCACAAGACCTACATGATCTAACACTTGACTCTCTCTCCAGTCTAATCTCACTTTCTCTCTCCCTTCCTCAATATGCTCTGGCCCCACAGAACTTGTTTCAGTTCCTCCAGGATGCCAGGTTCTTGCCTGCCTGGTTATAGGCTGCTCCCACTGCCAGGAACACTCTTCCTCCAACTTCTCATGGCTGGCTGTTGCTTATCTTTTAGTTCTTGGCTAAATTATTTTCCCTAGAAAGAGGCCTTTTTTGACCACCCTAGTTGAAATGAGGTCATCCCTACTTATTATCTATTTAAGCCCATTGTTTGAAAATATACCACATTTGAAAAAATAAGGAAAAAACATGTCAGCTAGAAAACTTTGACCAAGTAACGGGAAAGATGGGGTGGAGGGAAGAAAACCCAGATCAGGAAATTGTAGCTTTGGGGATTGGCTCATATTTGTCTTAGGATCAATAACTTGGACTTTGGAAGTGTGACTTAATGTGAGGCATCTTGCCTGTAATTGTTGCCTTTTAATTTTTGTTCACTATTGAATCACAATTTTGAAAATGCTGTATGTCTTTATGTCCCCACAAAGAATGAAGGAAAGGTGTAGGTACAAGTAGGCCAATGATTTAAAGACAGATTATGGGGTGTCAGTGGTGACAAGTAATCGGCAGTGGCAGGACCTAAGGGGAAAGAGTCAGAAGCTGCTGGTAGGGCCAGCTCCTGCCCACTGGGGATTCTCTGTAAGATGTCTTCTTGACTCGTAACTTATTTGGAAGGTTTTAAGTGGTGTTTAAATAGGGAAGATGTTTAAATCCTTGAACCATCCTTTCTCTAACTTTGGAGATCCTTCCTATTATGGAGATCATGGATAACTTGCCAGCTTTGTACACAGACAGACCTATTGAAGGGGCACCGGAAACTTCTTTTTTGCCCTAGGGACTTTTAGTCCCAATTTCTATTTCAGTGGTTCTCGATCTAAAGATGTTTGCACATGGTGTCAGCCCTCACCAGCAGCCAGCTGGTGGATGGAGATGCAGAATATACGTACTGTTGAGTTCACATGGGACTTAGAATCAGCTAACTTTGCCTGGGCCTCAAGGGAGATGTGTTGAGAGCGAATACCCTGAAGCCTGATGTTGGGAGCATCATCTGAACCCCCGGGGGTCTGATGCCGAGGAGTCCCAGCTGTCCCTGCTGTCTTCCACTACTAAGCATTAGGTTCCACTAGCTCCTGCAGAAAAGTTAGTTTCCAAAGTGCCAGGCATGCTCTAAGATATATTTACATGTATTTTCTCATTTAACATTACCCGGTCTGCTCTCCCAGCCTGGCCCTCTTTCAGAATCTTGTATTTATTTCTTCTCACCTCAGCACTAGGGGACCACTTCCCCAAAGCTATGACATGGACGTACATGTACTATGGGCATTATGGTCTCCATCTTTCCAGTCCCCTATAATTCCTCAACAAAAATTTGTGTTAATTATTTCACCTTTTTCCCCCCACTAAGGCTTAACCTTGAAGAGAGGTTACTATGGCCACATCAAATGAAGTGTAGCTGATTTTAAAGGGACTAAGTTTTGTAAATTCTCATGGGAAGACTCCATGTAAAAAACTAGAAAAAAAAATCCATCCCCAGGGTTCTTGCATCCACCTCTCAACTCATGATTTAATTACTTCATTTTAGAATAATGCACTCAGCTGTTCCCATGGCAGCCATTGACTTTTCCCAAGCAATGAATAATATGGAAGATGTGGCATTAACTAAGGTGGCTTTGCCATAAGGTTAAAGGAACTGGACAGCTGATCTCCAGTGCCTCTGAACCTTTGGAATATAGGTTCCATAATATCTTACTCTGGAATAATGTAACAGATAAGAAACATAGCAAACCACTGGGAGTTCAACAACACTTCTGTAACTGTAGGGGTGATCCATGGACAATGAGAACAATAACAATAAAACAGACTTCAGCTGGCGAGAAACAGCAGGTCATTGCCTGCAGGGGACGGCCAAGTCAGAAACTGGACTGTTTCATGTGTTTGGATAATGCAATCTAATACAGATGCTGGACCAACTTATGCTATAATGATATTATATTTAATATATTCTACTTAATTGTAATCAAAGTTCAATTTTCTAGTGCAGTTAAATCCAGTAAAATATATTGTAGTCATTTATTAGCCAAATTGATTAAAGAAAACAAAGTGGCATCAGCTCCAAAGGAAAGCAAAGAGGACTGATGCCAAAGATGAAGGGAGCTATATGGATAGATAAGAAGTCACAACAAGAGATTTAAAACTGGGGGCCACTGTGTTTGAGAAGATTGCAATGCTTTCCAGGGAGATACCACATTTGTCCACAGGCTTTGGGAAAATAACTTATATTTCATTTTTACAAAAACCAGTATTTATGGTTAGTGCTTTCAACTAGGTGCACAAAAGCCTTTAATTTTAAGTGGTAAAGTAAGGTGATTGTTCTGTAGGTTTGTTGAATAAAACCCCCAGTATTTCATTTCTGCTATAACTTAACAATAGGTGATATGAAATGTCACTGTCAGAGAAGAATAAAGTAAAGGAGGACTCAGAATCCTACATGGTGGTGGAATGACCACCATACATCTTAGATTTTTGAAGATGTACACAAATTTAAAATATTCTGTCCTTTTGCCTTCATAAGCATATTAGTATTTTCAGACCACATACTTTGTTTTTTGATTTGGGATACACAGTTACAATACTTAAATGTTCTAAGAATATAATAACAAAAGTTTTAATCAAAAAGCTTATTACTATAGAATTTGAATAATATAATATCCTCATAAAAGTAAATGGTGTATCTTTTATTTTATACATATGTATGAAAGCACAATTTGAAATCTAAAATTGATTATTCTTCATATATCACTTGATGAAAATAACAGAACAGTGGTGGAAGCTTCTGAAGTATTGCCAGAAGCGTTGAAAAATAAACAAGAAAAAAATTAAATCTGAAATAAAATCCCATTAATCACATGTAACTGGGGTTTCAGAAAAAATGAGTCATCAAATGATCATAAAATTGGACTCTCTGCTTTACAATAGCATTGAGGATATTTATTAAAACTTTAAAGTTGACAATATTCCAACTGAGAACGTGCTCCTCATAAATAGAGAATTTTTACTACAGACACACAGAACATTTTAAGGCTATTTAATCTAGATTAATTGCCAGGTGATTTTTAGGTAACCATAGTGATCAGACCTAAAGGATTTACAAAAGGTAGCTTAATAGCACTAGACTGATATAATAGCCATTTATCTGTATTAATAAATAGGAAATGAGAAAGGACATGTGAAAGAACAAATATCTGGGGAAAAAAATAAAGGAGATATAAGCACACATGTACACACATACTCTTACCTCCCCCTGAGGCTGTATTTAATGTCCCACACCAACTCACAGATATGGGGGTAGTGCATGACATTAGGACTTGACAGGAAATGAAGGCTTGTGTTACCCATGTTTTAGTGTAGCATAAGGTGCAGTTTGTAAAGTCTCTGCTTAATTTGATCGATACAGGCATTCAGAATTGACAATGCAAGTTCCAGAGTAAATGTTCTGATCAAATTGGTTTTTAATTAAATTTAGAAGACAACTGAAATTTCCATTTTGCTCTATTAAAAACAAGAACTTTAACCAGACATCTGGCTGTTTAATATCATGTAGATAAAACATCTAAATAATTAGCTTGTTTTTCAATTTTTTAATCCAAATGTTTGCTATCTTTAGATGTAAAGTGGATTAAGAATTAGTCATAACTCATTTTCTTTGATTTATGGAGAAAGTGTGACTCAAAATAATGACCTATCCAATACTCAAAGGGTAATTACTCTCATGTCAGAAATATTTTAAAGTCATCTCTTCACTTGGTCTAGAGTTATAACATATAAAATAGAATACATTGCAATGTACTATATAAGTATAATATTCTTTTATAATAAAATATAAAGTAAAACGTGGTGATATTCTTAATGTTATCTTTTTTGAATTATTGATTTTATTTTTTAAGTAATGGATTAAAAATATAGATGTACTACTCTGAGCATAAAATGAACTCACCTTGCAGGTGTGTCCACTACTAATGAGTTTACAAGATGCCTGTGTCACGTCTGAGTATGATGACTTCCTCAAGAAGCCCTGTAACGCACAGAAGCACATCAATTACATTCCAAGACATGTCAGGAAGAGAAGAATGGGAGAGGCCAAACAAGTTACAAGTGCTTGCAAAAAGCATTTATTTTTTAACACACAGCAAAGCCACATATCCCTTGTCAGTGGGAAGATGCTGAACTACCGCTTACACAGAACTCTCAGTACATAGAGTGGGATGTGGTTGCCAAATTAATGTCCATGAATAAAAAGTAAATATCTCCAGATTAAAAAAAAAAACAGTGAGAGGTTTGGGGCAAAAAATCACAGGCACCATTTTTTTTTCTCTTTTAATATTCTAACATGGCTTTCTGATAAGAAAAATTAAGAATCTCATTTCTTTTATGCTAAACACTTACTTCATTGAGTAATTACAAATTTCAAAACCTGCAAGGCAGTTCTATCTTTAGAGATATTTTACTTATCTAAACTGTGGCTCCTTAATCACGTGTTAGTCCAAACTCCTGTTTAATCCCCAGTACCTCTGCTGGAGTTGTGGTTTACTAGAAACCAATCTTCTCCAGTCAGAAGCTTCCATGGTTCAAATATTTCAAATATCAAATAACTTTGATAGCTCTCTTTTCTCCTTACACCTTCTCAAGTAATGCCTAACTAACTAATGTCCTGAAGGCTTTCTTTTTACTAGAAAGTTAAATTTGAATCTCTTTCATCCCACATTGTTAGAATAAATTCAGGTGTCTTAGTGTCTCCCCCCTATAGATAGTCCAGAACTAGTTTCCCAACTCACATTTTACTTGAGGAGCCCAGAATTTTCAACGTGATCAGATTTGTTTTCCCAGAGTTGTCTGCACAGTTTAAAATACCTGTCTCTTAAAACCATTCACTAAAAATAATTCATCATCCTAGTAGCTTTAAGAAAACATTTTTGTTTAAGTATTATTTATTGTGTTCAGTTTCTCAGACTTTCTAAGACAATGTGTTTTGTTTTGGTTGTTTACATATTCCATAGTAATTTCTCCTAAACATCAAGATAACATTAATTGCACTGTTTAATTATGTCTTTCTTTGGAAGCAGATAATTTTGAAGGGAAGGAAGTTAATAGGAAAAATCTTTCAAAACAAAGTGATGATAGAAATGTTAAAAAAAAGTGTTCTCTCAGATAAGGAGGTATAAATGTATTACTGAATTAATGTATGATTTATGCATATGAGTAAATATACTTTCTGCAGCTGCACACATTCATATGGTAGTTATGCAATTTCTGAATTCGGCATATCAAAATGGTGCTAGCAAAATGGGTATATACCATTTTTAAATATCTCTGAAATGTTGAAAGCTCATATAAAAGAAATCAACTATCAGTGACCAACAAATGTATCAACATAAACACAAAGTAAGTATTGGCTGAAAAAATATCAGAATGAGCTGGATATCCCCATAGAACATGGCCTTTTTTTCTCACAAGGTACATAAACATTTTTGGCCAAATTTCTTTTAGAAAAGAGGAATAATGTATTATATTCCCTCCTTGAACCCTTCTCAAAACTTTACAAGCACCATAAGTAAACATCAACATTTTCTTCAAAGAAGTTAAACATTCTTCCAGTGCAAACATGCAGAAAGAAAAACTCATAACACAAATATTTGGGGAAAAGGAATTTACTTATTTACATTTGGTAGTTTTTGAAACTATACGTGTATTTCTAATTTACATTTTGTATGTCTCTTTTGTTTGGAGTAAGCAAAAGAGTCTGGTCCATGGGACTTGTAACATTGATTAAAACGGCAAGCATTTCACTAAGATGTCAAAAACAGGAAGAACTTCTGGCATAATCAGGACTGATAGTAGCAAAAAAAAAAAAAAATACTGGCAAATCTTTCTGATGAAGAACTGTATTAAAGTACAATCTATATCAAGTTTGATTTTAAGAGTGATGATAGAGGTCTGTCTACCATAGTTTTGTGGCTTGCATATTGAATTTCCTAAGTTCACTGATCTGACAGTGAATAGAATTATTTTTATGTGATCATAGACTTCAAATAAATATTCTTAAAAATAACATCTTAGGAATTTACACTTATAAGATACTTAATGTTAGAGTAGCGATGCTTTTATAAGATGTTCATAGGTAAGAATGTAGCCTACACAAATAACCCTCTGTATAGCTAGAGGATCCTATCAAACTGAACTATTTTTTACTGATCATTTAAATCCACTCATATAGATGTAACATTAAACAGTGGGGTCAAGAGAGAAAGCGTGCTAGACCATGATTGAGAGCAACTAAGTCTAACTTTAACTTTTCCATAATTAGTTATATAAACTTGGAGAAAATCACCTAGCCTTTCTTCATCTCTAAAATTAGAACTTGCCATTGATCAGAATAATTTTGAAGATAATATGAGATAATATAGAGTAAAAAAGGATTGAAAAGTTTAAAACTATAAAAGTTAACCTGTTAATTGCTAATAACCATACAAGTAATAAGAAGTTGGACTATTTCCAAACTAACCTAGAAGTTATATAACTTAGGATGTTTCTGGCCTTCGATAAATCCTGAATAAATATTTGTTATTTCCCTGAAGAAGCATGGGGAAAGTCACTTCACAAGCACCATGGTCCTGTGAAAACAGGTACAGTAGTCTCCCCTTATCCACGGGGATATGTTCCAAGACTCCTAGTAGATATCTAAAACCATAGATAGTACTGAACCCTATATACTGTTTTTTTCCTTATATACGTCTTCTCTTTGGCATATTTGAATTGCCAGTATCAGTACTCTTGCGCTTAGGGGCCATTACTAAGTAAAATAAGGGTTACTAACAGCAGTTTTCTATGCACTTCTCTTTTTCTCACCTTCTGGATATCAGCTTTGAGGAATCATTTCATATTTGCTTCCTTCTCTTCTAAAACCATTTTTGAGAAGATAGGAAGCAGACAAAGCAAAATGGGAAAGGTAGCGTCACCGCTAAATGCACTTGGGGCAGTCTCCAAGCCTCACACTGCTTCAGTGTTGGTAGTGTTTCTTGCAAGCTCTCTGTAAGGCTGGTAGCTTGCTAGCTCTCTACTATTTTGGAGACAGACCGTTCATGGCTAGGGAAGAAACTCCCATAAGTCCAGTTAGCTCCCTGTGCATTCTGGCCCTCAATGGTTGTTTCAGGATAAAACACCTTGGTCTTCAATGTTGTGTCCAATCTGAACATTCGGAACCTGGAAAAAAAGGAACAGAGTGCAGTTCCAGTTCAGTTTTAAGTGTAAAAGGAAAGTGAGAAAATAGACTCAAGAATGAAAACGGGACTAGGAGGGCAGCCATGTGCCCTAAATCGAGGCTCTTTTCCTTTTGTAGGTTACTTAACCTTCCTCTGCCTTATTTTCCTTACCTGGACAATGGGAATGTAATATGTAAAGCTGTGATATTTGAAGAAAGTTTAAAAGAAATAATGTATGTAAAATACTGAGCCTGGCACATTATAAGAAAGTAAATAATGGTAACCGACATTAAGGCAAAAATTATATTTCTTATTGTGCTAAGTCCGGACTGATTGTTACTATAACTTTTAAATCAAAATCAACTAATTATAAGTGTTTTTCTAAGTTCTTAAGAATGTATGTAAAGTTTCCTTTTAAGAATTTCAGGTGGAGACTCATAGCAACATACTGCCATAGATTTTTTTTTTCCCCTTTTAAATAGGGAAAAGTAAATTATTTACCAAGTAGGTTCAGAAGCTAAAGCCAGGGGGGAAAAAATGCAACTCTGCACCTAAATTTAATCTGTGCTGAGCAATTTCTTGGCTGTGAATGTGTTTGGAAAGTATAAGCTCTCTTATGTGATAATTATTTTGGTTAGCTAGAAGAAAAATAAATGCTTAAAATTGCAAAGTTTGCAATTTCATGTAAGGATGAACATTTTTTTCCCCCCAGAATGTAAATATGTCAGTTTGAAGACAGAGAGAAGAAGGATAAAGAATAACAGATGCTTTCATTCAACAATTTTATTGAGTGGCCACTATGAATCGTGCACACATGAATGCAGTCAAAGCATCAAGGCACTGCCAAGAGTAAGATACCCAGATGTCTTAGTGCAAGAGTTGGTAGGTTCTGGATTATGGACATTTTGAAGGATGCTGTGAGGGGAGAACCTGGTTGGGGAGTAGGGAATGAATGCTTTGTTAAAGGGTTAAGGAAGTGTCAGTCACAAAGCTCTGGTAGCTTGGGAGGAGAGGTCTTGCCCCACTGCTGCTAGAACTTATCTTTTCCCCAGAACAGGGTCTGATGAATAGCAGGCCCTCCATGTGTGCCTCATGTTCTACTTCAGCCTCTCAGTTATGTGTTCCAATCCTGGGAGGGTCCTTAAGAGTAGCTGGGCAGAGAAGAGCAGCCTCTTTGAGAGAGGTTCCCAACCTAGAGAACTGCAGTGGCTCTCATCAGTATAGTGCAAAATATGGCTGAGCCCTTGTGTCAACTTGCTAAAATGAAGATTTCTTTAGCCCCACAGAACAAACTCCTGGGCGTGCATGAAGCACCGGTGCTCACTAGCTCTGACTTTTTTTTGTTTTGTTTTGTTTTGTTTTGTTTTGTTTTGTTTTTGACAAAGAGTTAAAATAAAGTACAAAATAGTGGTAGTGGGGTTAAACTTGACTTTTTCAGCTCAGTGTACCTAATATATGATCTACCTCTTTGGTCTTGTTTTAAGGGGCAGAATTTATATTGGCCTTTGCAAGAAACATTTTTAACAGGCCTCCTCTTTGTCTTTCAAATATGTTTGCTATTTGTACTTGTCTTGCCTTCCAGTGAGAAGGTACTGGTAACAGACATCCCATTCCTGAAAATGATGGCTAAACAGCACTCACAGCCAAACGAGTTGGGTTTAAGGCCTGACTCCAGCACTTATTAGCCATGAAACTTGGGCGAATCCCTTCACCTCTAGGTTCTTCTATTTTCAAATCCCTATGCCATAGATTACCTTCTCCTTGAAGAGTAAATAAGGTTTCATGTGTAAAGAGCTAAGCAGAGCACAGCCTACAGGTACTCCATAAATTCCTCGAACCCCCACAAACCTTATCCAAATGCACTACTGATCTCATTTTTTAAGGTGGTGGTTTATACATCTTCAAACATTGTCTAATTCTCTTATACTCTTCCCTTGGTTGACCATGCCTTTCTCCTTCCTCAGCTATCCAAGGAAAGTTCACTTTTCAAGATCCTACCCAAGTAACCCCTCTCTCTCTTCTGGTCTTCTCTCTCAGTTCCCCCAATCCTAGTTAGCCCACCACTCCTTCTCGCATGACACATGTACAGTTGAACCATAATTATGTACTTACCTGTCATGCCCACTAGACTGTGTGAAACAGTCATTCTTAAATCCTCAGCACTTAGCCTGGTGCCTGGCAGGTCATAGGTGGTCAAACCACATACACACATATATGTAATTTTGCTGAATGCCTGGATAGAATGAATGGATGCAAGCGTTGACGGTTGGACGGGGTGATACGTGTGTGCTTTTGGAAAGGCGATGGCCTATGAGAACTGTGGTCCTCTAGGCTTCCGCCGTTTCCAGATCGCCCACATTGCTGAAGGGTAATGGCTACCTTCTAAGGTCCCGCCGGTTTCTCTGCTTTGGGACACAGCTCCGCAGGGCACCGGCAGGGGGCGGCGTTGTCACACTGCTGGATGTTCCCCGGGTGACCGTCCCCTCCCCGGACCCCACGAGGCGCGCAGCTTTGGTGACTAGGCCGGGGCTCCCCCAGTTCAGAGGGGGCGGTCTGTTCTTCCTTCCAGGATAGGCGGCTGGGGTGGCGCGGGGCCACGCGAGGAAGCTTTCGGCTTCCCGGCGCGCTCCCCTTCCACCCCACCTTAGCCTCTCGGACCCTCTAAGTGACTCCGAGTCTGGGACAGGCAGCGAGCGGCCAGAAGAAAGGGTGGGCAGAGGGCGAGCTTTCTAGCAAAGATGGTGGTGCGAGGACGGGTGGGGATAATCATTACACTCGTTTCGCAGTGCCGCAGCTGGGGGGAGAAACTCTTATCCTTTAAACTCGCACCTTGACTAGCAAACCAGCTCATTCCCACTGACATTTGTTTTCACTTGAAAAAGGCAAACCTTAGCGCGGTATTACTAAGGCGCTTTTGCCTCCTGCGGTTCTCAGTGACAGGTCGCGCCGCCAAGTGTCGGGCTCCGCGCGCGGCTCTTTGCGCGCCACAAAGGCCACGGGCTACCCGCGCCGCGCGCTCCGGGCCCGCCCCCGTCCTCGGCCCCTGGCCGGTGGCCGTCCGGCCGCCAGAGCCGCCCGGGAGCCCGCTTAGTGACGCGCGCCGGCCAGGGCTGAGTCCCGGCCTCCCGGAGCCGCTCGTGCGCAGAAGTCGGACCCACGCTCGCGGCCCCGCCCTCGCGTCTCCCCAAGCTCGCCCTGAGCTTCCAGGCGCTTCCCGACGTTTCCAGAATCGAAACCCAAGGAGCCAGCCCCTCCTCTCAGGCGCAGCGACTGATTTGAATGGACAAGTGGACTCATTAATTCACCCAGACACCGGGTTTATTAATGAAGTAAACCGTCTAGCTATACACGCCACGGTGTTTAAAAGGGAAGTCGTGAAGAACCTCGGGAGCCCCATCATCTGTAAGAACCGGCCACATCTGGCGAGAATTTTATGTTTGGGAAGTTTCTGTAGTTGCGAGATGTTAGTTACGTTCCAGTGTTGAGGACCACTTAAGGACTCGTGAGACATTTTTGTCTCCTCCGTTGGGGAAAAAGAAAAAACGCATAGGCGAGGGGGCTGTATGTAAGAGAGATATGTGTATAAATACACGCACATAATATACACGCACATAATATACGCGCACATGTGCTGCCACTGGCCGGGCGCTCTGACAGCCGTGTGGCTGGGCCCCCGCGGCGCCGCGCGCCCGCACCTCCGAGCTCCGGCCGCCGGCGGGCAGGGGCGGCGCCCTATGCAGATGAGGAGGGTGTGGCGAACGCGCTGCGCCAGGGCCCCGGAAGCGCGGAGAGGCCCGGTATAAAAAAAGTACTGAAGACGTTTCCCTCGCATAAGTGCTAAAGCTCCAGAGACCGGAGCGTGTGCGGCGGCGGCGGCGGCGGCGGCAGCAGTGGGAGCCGCCACCTCTAGGACCACCGCAGCTGAGACGGCAGCAGCGCGGGCGGGGGCGAGAGGCGGGAGTGGCCAGCTCCGGCGGCTGGGGTCTGGGAAGGACTAAGTCGCTCGCCGCTGCCTGGAGCGCACTCGCGGCTCCTGGAAGTGTTGCCCCTTCGCGGCTCCTCGCTCGCTGCGCTCCTAGAAGGGGCGGCCGTCTCCAGGTGACACAGACGGGACTCCCGCTTGCGCTTTCCAGATGCATCAGAGATACTTTTGGTGCGGGGCTGCTCTGCGGGGCGCGGTGCGCGCGGCTGGGGACAGGAGGGGCTGGGGAGGAAGAGCCTCAGGGGAGTCAGTCCCCGAGTCGGGCAGGGAGCGAAGCGGGGAGGGGGCGCGCTCTTTCCTCTGCGGGCTCTTCTCGTTCGCTGCCACGCGCCCTCACCTAGCTTCTTCTCCCCTCTTTTTTATTTTTATTTTTCTTCTTCTTTTAGGACCGACCAGGGCCAAGTGGCATTCGGCGGGCACTTCATGGCGGAAGGCGAGGGGTACTTTGCCATGGTCGAGGACGAGCTGGCCGGCGGCCCCTACATCCCCCTGGGCGGCGACTTTAGCGGCGGCGAAGTCGTCGTCGGCGGCGGTTTCGGCGGGCAGTGCTTGGACTATTGCGAAAGCTCCACGGCGCACTGCAACGTGCTGAACTGGGAGCAAGTGCAGCGGCTGGACGGCATCCTGAGCGAGATCATCCCGATCCACGGGCGCGGCAACTTCCCCACGCTCGAGCTGCAGCCGAGCCTGATCGTGAAGGTGGTGCGGCGACGGCTGGCGGAGAAGTGCATCGGCGTCCGCGACGTGCGCCTCAACGGCTCGGCCGCCAGCCATGTCCTGCACCAGGACAGCGGCCTGGGCTACAAGGACCTGGACCTCATCTTCTGCGCCGACCTGCGCGGGGAAGAGGAGTTTCAGACTGTGAAGGACGTCGTGCTGGACTGCCTGTTGGACTTCTTACCCGAAGGGGTGAACAAAGAGAAGATCACACCACTCACGCTCAAGGTAAAGCCACCCGACTTGGGCGTGGGTCCGCACCCGGGCCGGGCTGGGGTGCGGCGGGCCGGGGGAAAGGGGTTTTGCAGAGGGACTTGGGTTTGATGCCACAGGTCTGCGGCCGTGACAGGTTTGGGCGCGCTTATTTACTTTGCTTTTGATTTAAAAAAAGAAAAATGAGTAAAGTGAGGTGCGTGGACAGTGTTGAGCGTTTTACTTTACTTGGTGCTTCAGCGCCACAATTCTTCTGCTTCCTCCTCTGCCCTCCCTCCTCTTCCTTCTCCTTATGTTTTAACTCTTGGCTTTCCTTGCTTGAGTCTTGTCCAGAGGAGAGTCTAAGTGGAAGAATGAAATGATGTAAATCACTTTTTGAGTCATTTTGTGATCTAGCATTTGGGAAAATAGCAGCCTGCAGCAGAACCAAGTCAGTGAGCTTATTGTATTGGAAAACGTGAATAGGTTTTCTAGCTGCATTTAGCTGACTCTGTGTGTTTAGGATAAATGTGGTGCTTCTCCGGGTTGGTTCCTGTGTTAAGGTCTAGTGGGTCCCCCTCCCTACTTTGGTTCAAAGCGCGTTTTATATGTTTAGTTAAAATTGTCTGAGGAATCAGCCTCCCAGAATGTCCTAATATAGTTCATTTTGATTGTAACTGCTGAGTACCCCTAGAAGGACAGAGGAGAGACTGATCACATCTGTTGCCTCAGGGGGAGAAGAACTGGGTGACTAGAGACAAGGATGAGAGGCAGACCAACTTTTCACGGTATCCTCTTCTGTCTTTTGATCATCGTGTGGATATTGTGTGAATGTTGTACCTGTAAGACCATTTTCAAAAAATAACACTTCAAAAGTCAGACAAGACAACAGAACCTCTCAGTCCTGAGCTACATCTGCCAAAAGCCTCAAATTATTACTTCTAGTCTCCTTCCCAGACTGTAAAACCACTCGTTAAATGTATTTTTTTTTCTGTTTTCGGAAGACTGTTTAAGCCTGTAGGTAGTGTTTTGCTGAAACTTGACAAAACAAAAGGGAAGGAGCAAAATAAATCTCATCTGTGAAGAGGATGTATTTATTTATTATTTTTTCTAGGTATGCTTATCTTCTTGTTTTATCTTTTGAATTGTAGGAAGCTTATGTGCAGAAAATGGTTAAAGTGTGCAATGACTCTGACCGATGGAGTCTTATATCCCTGTCAAACAACAGTGGCAAAAATGTGGAACTGAAATTTGTGGATTCCCTCCGGAGGCAGTTTGAATTTAGTGTAGATTCTTTTCAAATCAAATTAGACTCTCTTCTCCTCTTTTACGAATGTTCAGAGAACCCCATGACTGAAACATTTCACCCCACGATAATCGGTGAGAGCGTCTATGGTGATTTCCACGAAGCCTTTGACCACCTTTGTAACAAGATCATTGCCACCAGGAACCCAGAGGAAATCAGAGGGGGAGGCTTGCTTAAGTACTGCAACCTCTTAGTGAGGGGCTTTAGGCCTGCCTCTGATGAGATCAAGACCCTTCAGAGGTATATGTGTTCCAGGTTTTTCATCGACTTCTCAGACATTGGAGAACAGCAGAGAAAACTGGAGTCCTATTTACAGAACCACTTCGTGGGGTTGGAAGACCGCAAGTATGACTATCTCATGACCCTTCATGGAGTGGTAAATGAGAGTACAGTGTGCCTGATGGGACATGAAAGAAGACAGACTTTAAACCTTATCACAATGCTGGCTATCCGGGTGCTAGCTGACCAAAATGTCATCCCTAATGTGGCCAATGTCACTTGCTATTACCAACCGGCGCCCTATGTAGCAGATGCCAACTTTAGCAATTACTACATTGCACAAGTCCAGCCAGTATTCACATGCCAGCAACAGACATACTCCACTTGGCTACCCTGCAATTAAGAATTATTTTAAAATGTCCTGTGGGGAAGCCATTTCAGACAAGAAGGGGGGGAGGGAAGGCTGAATGACCCAGCCCTGATTAGGGACGTGTTTTGTGCAATGATGATCTGCTCCTGGTTTTAAGCTTGGCAAAGCTTGTGGATCCTTTCATAGGTATGGGAGCATGATCTTCAAGCGATCCCCACCCACCATCAACCTACCCATCCGGTCCTCCTATCCAATTGGATTCTATCCTGAAACAAAAGAGACCTGTCATTCAAAGCAAGCAGGTTCTCCTAAAATAACATGGGAAAGAAATGCTTGATGACAATATGGGTTTGCAGTACCTTGCTCCCATAGCTTTGCCGTAGGAAAGAAAAGTGAAGTTTCTTATAAGATGGAATTCAAAAAAGGGAAATTGGAAAGGATAAAAGGTCTCCCCTCAACTTAATTATCAAATCAAATTCATATAGTAACAACACAAGAAGAAGGGGAACTCCAACATTGGGTTTACTACCTGAGGCTCGTAGCAAGTGCTTTCTGTGAAATTATTCTACTGTGCTAACAGAAACGGCTTGCTCTAAATGAACAGTAGTAGGTTGGTGCAGTTTTCATAACAAACAGCAGAACTATGATGACGCAATCCATTATTTCCAGCTGCATGCATAGCTCGCATTTTTAAAATGTGAAAATGCAAGCAAAAACAGCTGTAGCAAAGAAAAGTAATGCTCAAGGACCAAAGATTTAACAGATAAAAATACCCAAGTAGAAGAGATATAGTAGAATATATAAAGAGTTACTATATTTGTTACACACCAATATACATCAAAGTGCCTGTCGCCTTTTGAAAATTTGGAGTGGAAAAATTTTATGGTTTAATGATTATTTTATTTTATCAGGGACTAAAGAAGAAAATAAAACAACACATAAGCTTGTGAATGGTGGAGGAAATGCCCTATTTTTTCTTGGCAAATACTTGTATAAAGTTAACATTGTTGGTGTGATATCATAGATACATATGTATGTGTATGTATATTATGTGTGTATATATTCATATTTGGTACGAATATATACACACAAAACATTGACTATGGTCTAGAATAATGTAGCAAATAGGAAATGTTTAAATACTGTGTTTTTATGTTTTCAACAGGATGACATGAGATGTGGGCATATTGCATTGATGCATTAAAACCCACATCTAAAAATATTAAAGCAAATGAAGGAGGAAAACAAGTAATATATTTGATAGGAAGAGCAGAAATTATACATTTTTAGTGAGTGTTTTTCCTTTTTATGTGAGCCATAGAATTCCACAAATGGGAGAATATTTGTTTGGCAGAGCACTCTTTTTTTTTTATACTGAAGTGCCATTTTGACAGTTTGAACCCTTTTATTTTTTGTAATACTTGCATGCTTCCATGGTGTATAATCCAGTGGATCATTGATCAGTGATAGTCTATTTAAATCCCTGACTGCTAAAAAGAACTTCTGGTGATCTGAACACTACTTATTAATATTTAAATAAATTTTTTAATGAATGCATTCTGCATTCCAGGACCACTAGAATTTAGTAAATGTGAAATGACCCTTTTTAAAGAGTATTTGCACAATTGCTTAAAATTTATATATGAGATATATATTATATATAAAATTTTATAAATTCATGCCAATATGAAACATCTCTAATCTGGTTGTCACACTGCATTTAAATATTTAGTACTGTACTTTAAATTCAATCACTTTGCATTGACTCAAATCCAACCTTATATTCTCTTTCCCAGTTACACCTTTGTGAAATGAACTGGTATTACTATTTCAGTTCAATGACAGCTAGTCCTGACACCATCCCTTCTCCCAGCCCTTAATTCCTTTGGACACTGGTCTCTCTGGAAATCAATTTGTTAAAAACAAAACTAACACATAAAAACCTTCCCTATGTATTGTGAAATAGCCACATAATCCTTATCAACTCTGGTGGATGAATGCTTACTATGATAATTTCTCTGAAGAATCAACCAGATTTTTATGGCCAGTTAAAGAGGGATTGGGGAAGAGAATAGCATCATCCTATTGGCAGTGTAATTTGTTTGTTATCTGGGCATCACTCAGATGCTCAGTGCTAAATTAATCCATCTGAACTACCTTTTGCACATCTTTCTTTGAAGCCTTAACAGGAACTTGATGGGTTTGCTGTAGCAGCTTCCCTGTGAATTCTGTCCTAGCTGTAACAGCTACTGCACTGCCACTCACTGCTTCCTAGGGAACTCTTCCTTTTCCCATGTTGGCTCAATCTCCTTCACTCCAGCCCTGGGTTTGAAAAATTAATTGTGAATTCCCGGGAACACTAGTCCTTTTGCAGAATAAGCCTGATACTTAACTATCAGAAACCAGAGCTCCTCCTGTTTACCTGTTTGGAAGTTTTCTAAAAGAAAACTAAGGGTATGCTCGGGAACATCGGAGCAGCTGGTAATCTGCCTTCATCCTTCTCATCCTAACTCTTGACAAATGAGTTGTCCACTATTTTTAAAGGAATCTGGAGGTCTCTGGCTCTGCCATGGCAACAACCTGCTGTTAATTTATGACACAGATTTTTGTTTGGAGGGGCCTTATTTGATAATACACTTTTCATTTGTTTTCTCAAATATTTATGTTCTTGCTTACTCCAGGGTTGGTAGCATAAGTTGAAAGTGCCAACACGCGGCATTCAGATAGAACAGGCTGTACTGAAGACAACCTTCGGCATTTATACTTTAAAACTTACATAATTTATTTCTATTTTGTATGTACTATAGTCTTGTGCATATGTAGTTGAACAAACAGTGGAATATATGTCTTTCTTTGTGGATGTGTGGCCTAAAAATTTGAATGTCTGGTGAAAGATATCCATGTGTATAGGTCAGAGAAAAGAACAGTTCTCAACTCCTGATTAGTGCCTGTGATTTGCTTGCTTTTGTGTTTATCTGGCCTACTGTGCTATTACTTTAAAACAAAAAGAAGTTTTATCTTCTAGAGAGGCTCTTTTCACCTGTCCAGTCTGGCATGTCAGAACATTTCACCTGTGACAATGCCTATTAAAAAGTTTACTTAGTTTGCAGTAAATCTAGTTGCTTCAAGAAGTCCTACTTTGATATGGACTTTTCCCTTCCAGGAATGAGATCAAGTATCTGCTCACTTTGATATTGGGGGGACTATTTTAGCATGGTTCCCAAAAAAGGCAAGGATGGAAGAATATCTGTAAAACAAACCAAGGAGGAAATGCAAAGAAAAGTGAACATACTGTTTTGCCACCTCTGTTTGCTTAGTGTTGGTTGCTTTACTGTGCATAAAGTTGTTTTCAATGCAATGCTTGTCAAATAAATATTGTGAACTATTTTGTAAATGAAATGTATTATGTTGAAAGCTGTCAGCAATTCAAAAATAAGCTTTTTTGTTGTTTGAAGACAAAGTGTATTAGATGAAACCAAAAAGTTAAAAAAAAAGTAATTTTATATATAGTACCTATTTGAATATAATCTTTAAGATTTCTTATAGCATAGCCTTTTCAGTGCTAAGAAAGAATCTCTATGTAATATTTTGTTGTAATAATGGCTTGCAAACAAAGTACGTGGTAAAAGTACAAAGTTGGAAGATGTCAAGATAACTTGGCAAGACTTGCTGCAAAAGTCTTGCGGAATGGAGGAGGCTCTGCCCGATGGCTGTCTCTCCCTCCAACCTCTCTCCAACCATTGCCTGCTCTGAGACGTCCTGTTGCAGCAAGCTGCACCTTGGGTCACTCTTTTGGAATATTGACTTCAGACTGTGCCACAGGCAGAAAAGGAGTTGATGGAGAATGGACTCTTAAAAACTGACATGTTTGAATCAGTGCTAGAGGGAACAGATCGTGAATTTTGTTTACAGCATCCAATATTTGGATTTTTTTCTTTTTTTTTTTTGTAAATAAAAAGAAGTTATTTTTTTCTATTCATTTGTGTCTGTTGTTCTTGGTGTCTGTGCTGGCTAAAGATCATGTCCTCTGAATCCCAGACTGTGTCCCTGAGAAAAGACAAGGCGGTATTTGGAGAAGACCAGCCTTTAGCAACTTTGTGATTGGAGTACAATAAATTAAAACGTTCAGCTTTCAGCCAGCCCATCTCTGACTGGCTCATTTAGCTCCAAAAGAATTCAGTGGGTGCCAAAGTTGTTTTCTTTGGGCACTAACTTAGCTGTGTGAAGTGACTCAGAAGAGCTGTTTTCCAATATCGGTAGGGACTCATGGCTCTGGACTACAGGGCTCTAGTAGCCCCGAGTGGACCTTGGTATTCATGAGTAGGCCAAGTGCTTGGTATTCATCAGTCATCGGTGATTTTATATACATTATCTGTTTGGGGCTCTATACTGTTATTCGGAGGAAAAGTAGAAGGGAGAGCAATCGTAGGGTCTAATATGTTGTACTTTGTGTGTGTGCCCGTGCTGGGTGCAAAGAAATCACCCTTTTGACTAGTATTTACATGATCTCACCTGTTCAGATCACCAGGCGGCATGCATTTATTTTTTAATTAAATATGTTCTTTGTGTAATTTTGGTGACTTTCTCAATACTAGTAGCATGAGAATTTGGTAATCCTAGGCTATTAAAGGACCTACTGGTGGTTTTTAAAAATTAGTCTTGATGTCAGATGGAATGCATGCTTGACACTACATCTATGAAAGAGCCACTCCTGGCATTGAAAGACAGCCTCCCCACACATACACATCATAAAAATACAAGATTGTCATTTTGTTTGATACAAGGGTAACTTTGTGTCATTCTCATCTACCTTTGTTGCAAGCGCTTCATCCGTCTGCACGAGTCCCTCACCTATCTGGTCATCATAATTCTTTTCAAACAAGGTTTGAATAAGTGCAGTACATATTAAGCTCCTCCTAGACGTAGATACACCCTGCTATTTCTAGTTGAATTACCAGGCTACATTTAGCTAAGCCTAGAGAGAACCCACCCTTCCTTTCCTTAGGAACCTCATGCCCTAAACATTCAGTTCCCTGAAGAAGAAAAACAAAAGACAAAAATCAATACCCAAAAGCAAGAACAAGGAAATTAAAATCATGGTCTTTAAATATAAGGTAGGATAAGAACTAATAAAATCATCAAATACTTCAGAAATTAAACTGTGATTTCCTTCTTAGAACCAAGTTTGAAGTAAATGACGTGAATGTCCTTCAGTCTGATAGCAAATATGTTTAGGTGGGAGAGGCGGGGAGATATTTTAAAATGACAGGGGCTTTTACCATGCAAGGCCCACGTCTTGGTTTTTAATGCCAAGCTCCAAAAACGGGAACTAGGTCTCCTTGGACAAAGCGCTTAATCTAGGGCTGGGGCAGGGAATATACTAGAGGAACCTGGAGCACCTGTAGTTCCAGAAAGCAAAGATATGCTAAAAAACAAAACAAAACAAAAAAACAAAAAAAAAAACACAGCAACGAGGGGCATGTCAAAAGGACACAGGTGCCAGCTGAAAGAGTTCCAATGGTCGAAGCTTGAACAATTTGAGCAATGAAATAAGTAGCATTGGCTTATGACCCAAAATATAAAATACCCATGAGTCCCCACAGATAGAAATAAATGATTGCATGAATAAATAACTAAGAGTAAAGAGACAAGTTTCATGTGCAGAATCTATGCCTCCTCAAGGAGCTGCAGCTTAACTCTCTGTACCTCTTGATTGTGGGCTGTGCATAGTGACTTCCTTCCAAAGTGTACAGTATGGAAAAGGGTGAAAAAAGAGTGTACCATTGGAGAAACCTGACAAACTATAGATGACCATGATCAATATCAACAGTGATAAATCACGAAGATAACATGTATCAGTGTCAAGTGACGAAAATGGCACTTTACCTCTGTTGTCTTCCTCCTCAAAACCCATAACCTCTAATCATGAGAAAAGCACCAGACAAATCTAAATTGAGGGCATTCTCTAAAATACTGGACAAGTACTCATCAAAACCAGGAAAATCTGAAAACTACCACAGCCAAGAGGAGCCTAAGGAGACATGGCAACTAAATGTAATGTGGCGTCCTGGATGGGGTCCAGGAACAGAAAAGGACTTGAGGTAATCTGAATCAAGTATTATTGAAATAATATTTCAGTACTGACTCATTAATTATGACAAATGTACCATACTAATGTAGGACATGGGGAAAGTGGGCATGGGGTATATCGGAACTCTGTACTACCTTCACGATTTTTCTGCAAATCTAAAACTATTCTCAAATAAAAAGTTTATTTAAAAAAATGAAGACTGAGTGACCATTCCTTGCTATTTCTAGGGAAGTGACTCCCTTTGTAAAAATTACAGTGAATAGTTAATTTTCTTTTTAACGTCTTCTGTACTTAAAAGTGTTAGGAGAACATATGAAAGAGTGAAAATAAAATTATGTGTTTTACTTTAAACTTTTAGAGAAGCTTTATCTACAAATTATTAGAGAAAAGAAAGGGGGGTGAAGAGAGCTGAGCTGTAGCCAATGTTTGTAAAGTAGTAGGAGGAATTCATATTACCTTGGAGTTTCAAGGAAAGAATACTAAATGTAGCTACAAACCATTGTCTAAGAGTTCTGACAATAAAGTTTATAAACTTGTTGCAGTGATGTTGCTAACTTTTTTTTATATCAGAGAGATTATCCATTATGAATTTGTACCAACTGGACAAACAGTTAACCAAGTTTACTTTTTGGAAGTGCTGAAAAGGCTGCGTGAAAAAGTTAGATGGCTTGAACTTTTCTCCAACAATTCATGGCTCTTGCATCACAACAATGCACCAGCTCACACAGCACTGGGAGGGAGTTTTTAGCCAGTAAACAAATAACTGTATTGGAACACCCTCCCTACTCACCTGATCTGGCGCCCAATGACTTCTTTCTTTACCCGAAGATAAAGGAAATATTGAAAGGAAGACATTTTGATGACATTCAGGACATCAAGGGTAATACAACAACAGCTCTGATGGCCATTCCAGAAAAAGAGTTCCAAATTGCTTTGAAGGGTGGACTAGGCACTGGCGTCAGTGCATAGCTTCCCAAGGGGAGTACTTTGAAGGTGACCATAGTGATATTCAGCAATGAGGTGGGTAGCACTTTTTCTAGGATGAGTTCACAAACTTAATTGTCAGTCGTCGTAGATACATATTTATAAACATGAAGTACTAAAATGAGCAAGGGGCTAAACTTTCATAACTTTCATACAGGGAACCTTGGAAAGTTGTTTAGGAACTCTTTGTGAGGGAGTAAATGAAATATTTTATTTTGAATGCTAGGGGAGGCTAATATTTAGCAAAGTATTGAAATGAATTATTGTTTAACGTAAATAACCTCTTCTATAACTTATCTGCTTACCTAAGCTTCTCATTCAGCATATGAGGTGTGTTTTTTTTTAAAGTGAAAGGATTCCTGTTTTTATAGTTACTTTCTCACCTCAATCACTGGTATTAGAAATAGTTAAAAATGCAGTTTTGAAAACTAGATACTCTTAGTAATTTTTAAAGCAATAATTCCAGTTTAGCAGTTTATGAAGTTAGGGCAAGGCCTGTGCTTTCTTGCTTAGGGACATGAAGCACCCTGAAGGAAAGGAATTTATGCATATGGGGCTAAATTATTTCTAACCTCCATCACAGAAAGTTCCCTTCAGGATCCCCTTCAGAAACTATTGATTTTCCAGCATAGTGTGTACTTATCAGTAATGCCAAGATTTTGTGGCATCATCTGGCCATGTCATTAGAAAACAGCTGAAACCCTTTAATTTTTTTTTTTTCGCTTAGCAAACTTTGACTTAACGAACTACACTAGACACTATGGATAATGCCATTCTATGCATTAATCCTGAGTTGCATATGCTCTGGAATTTCTTCTTCGATACATCTTCAAACAAGGTCAAGAAGATCACGGTTCATATGTTCCTGATTTTAATAGGGAATAGTTAAAAACTATTAAAATATCTGTAATTTAGGGTCCAATGATTAAAAAAAAGAAGAGGAACAAAATCAGTTTCAAGGAATAAAGGCTGAATTAGAGTTGACAAATTTAGCAAATAAAAATATAGGATGCTCAGTTAAATTTGAAATTCAGATGAGTAATGATTTTGTTAAACTATAAGTATGTCCCGTGTAATATTCTGGGCATACTTATACTAAAACTTATCTGTATCTGAAATTCTAATTTGGGAGTCCTGTATTTTATCAGGTAATCCTATAACCTATATAGGATTACAAAATAAGGCTGAAAAAGTGTCCTACTACAGTTTGAGCCAAGAACACTTTAGCACTTGTTAATATCTAACTTTAGGTACCATTAAACATGGCATTCATATAGAGTATCCATAGCAGCAAACCCTTTGAAACATGGTTCTTTCATTAAATATTTACTGAATGCCTTTTATATGCTTAGCCTTGTACTAGATTCTGAGATCCAAAAGAAGTGAAGGGTCTGGTCCATTGCCCTTTAGAAGGCTAGGTTCCACTTGCAAGTAGAATTTACTTGCTGAAAATTAAATTTCAGCTACCCAGCAGTTAATTACTCACCAGGCTTACTTAGCTCTGCGCAGGGCACCATAAAGAGCCCTGTGGACTAATGGAGAGTCTGGTTAAGGGTAATAGCCCTTGAAATGTGCCTTCTTGGGAATTTTCAGAGGCAGAGCTCCCCATAGGTAGCCCCTGTATAGATAGACACTGGCCATTTGCTTGTTTTGCAACAAAGGATAAGGGTAGATATTTTGCAATTTCTGCCGAGGAAAGTAAAAGTTCTCCCTGAGTTTCTGGACACTTGGGTTCTCTTTTCAAAACCATTGCATATATCTTTAGGACATAACTAAAGATATTTTACCTTGAAATTTTATTGCGCTATAATCCTGTTTGCTGCAGCACATTAAAATTCCCTTGAGTGTTTCTTATGTAATCATTTCTGGTTTAATGTCATCTTGAAGTTATCATAATTTAGTCTCTGCTGCTTTTTCCATAGCTGGAAAAGTCCCTCCCTCAGATGCTTCCAGTGCATCAAATGCACCAGGCATTCAATGCACCCCAGACTTTATCCCGTCCCAAATTGTGTAAAAGAAAATTTCTTTCTCAGATGCTTCAAATGCACCAAATTAACCCCAGACCCACCCCTCTTAATTCGTGTAAGACTAGTTGTTTTCAGTCTGGGTATTTATTTAGTTAGGGTAGAGATCTTAGTTAAAGAACATTTATAACTGTCACTGATTATTTATGTGCTCCCTTGGACTGCATGGGGTAGGAGAAATCTGCAGCTTTCACCATTATTAAAACATTTAATACTTCCTCATGCCGTTGGCTTGATACTCTGAAGATTTACAGAGTTATACAAAGCTGGCTTCTTTTCACTAGCAGATTTAATTGAAAAGTGACACAAGGATATGAACAAACAAATAAAACACAAATCAGCAGTGAAATTAAGAGATTTGCCAAAATATGAGTGGCTGAGCTCATTCCCACTTTAGGGCATCTGCCGGTTGTTCCATCTCCTTGGAAAGCTCTTACTCCAGATTTTTACATCTCTTGCTCCCTCACATTATTATTATTATTATTATTATTATTATTATTATTACTATTATCAGTAGCAATAGTAGCTACTGTTGTTGTTGAAATGTTACTTTCTCAGAGAGATCTTCGTTGATCCTCCTACCTAAAATAGCTTTGCCCGGATATTTTTACCAAGTTGCTCTCTCAACCATTATCCTGATTTTAGATGTATGTTACCATTACACTTGTCACTACCTGAAATTGTATATACATTGATGTATTTATTTATTTATTTATTTATTTATTTATTTATTTATTTATCTCCATAGAATGAAAATGCATAAAGGCAAGAACTTGACCTAATTTACTACTGTGTTCATAGTCTGAAATAGTGCCTGCTGCATAGGAGGTGCTTGTTAATTTTGGTGAACAAGTGAATAGGAGAATCCCATTTGGTTCAAGTGAGAGGTGAAGAGACATATCTAATTGGGAAAGTGTTCAAGAAGATGTGAGAAGAGCAAAGAGTGATCGACACTGTTAAAAATAAGAGAAATATCTCAGAGATTGCCTTTACATTGAAAGAGGATAAAGGAGAACCCAGGTGGAGAAATTCTAGTCTTGAAGCAACTTGGGAGCACTTAATAATAGGAGAGAGATGGTCTCAGTTGGGGATGTTTAGGGCAGGGGTGCTTAAACCTTTTCTTGGTTCCTGAGCTTGAGCAGTTGAGCACAGAGGGCCCATTTGTGTTGACATCATTTGTGTGGCATGGTGCTCAGGAACAAAAGTAACAGGAAGCACATCTTCTAGAGCCCGTGGGTCTGTCTCTTTTACAGAGCAAAGCTGGCAGCCTGGTAAAGTGAGGATTACAGTCCTGGTCAGTGACTACACTAATTTTTCATTACCTGCTACATTTCTCAGAAATAGGGAATCTCTGAAAGTGTTCAGAATAGTGAGCACAAAGACTGAGGTCTGTCACATTTTTTAAGTAAGGGTAGGGGGTCATTCGGTGGGGAATGCACTTTGCTGTTTGAAGAAGGCACATAGATAAAGGGTGGTCTGTTCATCAGCCCTTGGTCAAAAGAGACAATCAGCATTTCCACAGTCAAGCCTCAGAACAGTGTTGTCTTGGGGCTTTATACCAGTTGTGACCATTTCTTATTGATTTTTCAGAAGTGTCCCTATTGTCAGAATGTTGTCCTGTTGTCAGACTCCACATCTGCCATGTTGTTGCTTACTGTCACAGTAAGGCTTCTGTTTTATAATTGCTAAGTTAGATATTTGGTGCAATAAGGGTCCCGGACTCCAAAAAAGTCATTTAAAAATTAGTTTCAAACTAATTATTGCCACTTGTATATATTAAAACCAATTTGAATTCTTGGATCTTGTCCTTAGTTCTAACCTACCTAAGCCATGGCAATTCTCATAAGAAGGGAGATTGAGCAAGGAAAGTGAAACAGTGTGATATATTTCATAAAAAGTACTGAGCATTTTATATAAAGTTCCCATTATAAAGAAGGTAGGTTTGGAGCTTCTAAATCAACTTAAGGTTTAAAAAGGTATATGAGGATATCTGTAAAAGAGGGGAATATAAGGAGATACCTTTTCCTCATTTCAGAAAAAGGATGACTATCAATATTGTTTTTACCAGATAGACTCCATGAGAACTTTTTTGTTTTGTTTTGTTTTGCTTTCTTCTGCACTCCGTGATCTTTACAGGCCACTTAGAGGAAGGGACCTGACACTTGTTGGATTCTTACACAATAGTGATATCCATTATATTCCTGACTTCACTGAGTGGGAAATGGAATCTAAGAGGATTAGCTCTCCAGCTGGGAAGGAGAAGGGGGAGGATTCTGAGACATGTCTTGAACTTTGAGTTCTTTGGTCTCTTCTTCTCACCTCCACAAGCCTTCCAGCTCTCACCCTGGAATGCTCATTGTCAGGGCCACTGTTTTTCTCTGTCCTCTATACTTGAGAGCAACTGAAAGCATTTGTAGTGGTTGCCCAACTGCGGTAGTGTGAACCCTCAGAAAAAAAGTGGCTGTACAATGTAATAGTTCCCCATAGCAGGCCTTACATATAGTGTATAATATCAGCAGTACACATTGAATTTGATGAAGTAATTATATTTTCCAATTAATCATCAAAATAATCCTGAGAATTAGCTTAAGAGGGCATTACAGTTATCTCCTTTTTCAGGTAAGAAAAATGACACCTAGAGAAATGAGCTTGTATGTAAGACATAAAGGGTTTTCAAACTCATTCAGAGATTACACGGATGGAGAGTCCATCTCTGCCCGAGACATACGAGGCAAATTGGTCTCCAGGTTTTTGTACAATCCCTCTCCTATCAACCATCTATCCAAAAGGCAGGTGCATCATAGCAACACAGAAGGTAGAAGGTTCAGGAAGAGCATGGAGAGCTTTTCTTACAGGATAAGATCATGTAAATTACCTATTGTGAGTGGATTACCTTACGGAAAATAAGCATGATTTAAATTTTCAATTGGCAGTCAGAATTTAGTAAACTACTTCAGTGCTGTCAAAGCGGTTTTCTGTATGTCCTATTACAGAGAATGGGCCACTTAATCTTTAAATAGTGATCAATTAGCCTGGCTGACGTCACTTCTTACTGACAATACATGCTACCAGCTGGCTGCTTTTGAATGTTTTTTTAATTTTACTTTGAAGAAAATGTCAGAAAGGGAAGGTAAAGAGTGTAATGAGACATGCTAACCTCTTACAAAATTGAATGCTTTCTATAACTCCTAAAATGTTCATTAGTCTTCTTGTGCTGTAGGCTTATCACACCTGTTTAGTTATGCCATCCCAAACATGTTCCTTAGCATTTGTCTCCTAGCTTGAGACTTCTGCTTAATGATGTGACAAGCCCTTCTTGATGCAAAATGTCAAGATTCTTTGTCACTTGGCAGATAGTTCAGGGTCATGGGGTATAGATGGGTGTAAGATCAGATCTGTGGACTTGACTTCTAGTTCTGTACTATGATATACTTCTGAAATGGTGCTTGAGAAAACATGCATGCCCAGGTCCTACTCCTAGCAATTTTTATTTAGTGAGCTTCAAGTGAGGCAAGAATATCTATAATTTTTATAAAGTATTTCTGAAGCACAGCTCTGCTGAGAACCTCTGTTTGCAGATGCTGATGGTACCAAATCTATGTCACTTGGCCTAGACCCTCTAGAAAGCAGAGACTGAGGCACTGATTATGATCCTAATAGTTTATTTGCTGTATAGAATCACAGGACGTTGGCATAAGGAATAGGTGGGATTCATTTCAACACAGTATATCACCATGTTGGGTACTGCATCACAGGGTGCCACAAAACAACACAACAAGCGATTCAGCAGGTTTGTTCAATCAGCAGAAGGTTTGTAAGAAGGTATTCAACCTTGGAATAGTACACAGAAGGGAGAGAGGGAGAAAAGGAAAGGGGGGAGAGAGAGAGGAAGGGAGAGAGGGGAGGAGGGAAGGAGAGAAGGAGGGAGAGAGGGAGGGAGGGAGAGAGGGAGGGAGACAGAGAGAGAGAGAGAGAGAGAGAGAGAGAGAGAGAGAGAGAGAGAGAGAGATTTACCCACCTGATTTCTCCCGGTCTCCCTTTTCCTACTGGTCAGAGTTCACTCTACTCTAGTTCCAGTTGCCTCATCTAGCCCCTAAGTGGCTGTGCAGGAGAACAGGGTCTCATCTTCTGCAGGGTAGTGCTTCATTAAATTCCAAAGATGGGGTGGATCTGGCAAGAAGAGGTCTGCAGACTCAGAAAGAGAGAAAGAAGATGGTCAAGGTTTGTGTCCTACAACGCCATATTGTCACTGGAGATAAGGAATAGACCACTGAGAGATTATTTCAGCATGTCATGGAGATAGAGCTCGATGTAAAGAAGGAATGGGAGATTAGTGGAGGATGGGACCAGAGAAAAGGTATTGAGAAAAGAAAAATTGGTGTTGAGTATTGTTCATTGGCACTTGACATCTCTTCCCATTTTTCTGCACTTTCCTCTATATCTCTGGAATTAGAAAACAAAGAACTTCATTTGCCAGAGTTGCTTGCAGCTCAGGCTCTGGCTGAAATTCAGGTTTTGCCAAAAGAAAGCACTGGCATGAGATGTGGCAGAGAGTCACATCTTCAGGCACTGTGGTGCCTCCATGTAGGCTCCTGTAGATGTATGTACTGGCTACAGCAGTAGTTTTTGGAGCTCTAGATTTCTGCTATGGTGATATGATTTTATTTTGTTATTTATTTTCTGTTTGGATGATCTATCCATAGCTGTCAATGATGTATTTAAGTCCCGTAGTATAATTGTGTTTTGGTCAATTTCTCCCTTTAGTTCTGTTAGTAGTTGCTTGGTATATTTCGGTGCTCCCTGATTGGGGACATAAATATTGATGACTATTATGTCTTCTTGTTGTATAGTCCCCTTTACCATTATGAAATGTCCATCTTTGTCTCTTGTTATCTTTTTCACCTTGAAGTCTGTTTCATCTGATATCATTATGGCTACACCTGATTTTCTCTGGGTACCATTTGCTTGGAGTGTCAATTTCCACCCTTTCACTTTGAGTCTATGCTTGTCCTTGTAGCTGAGATGTGTCTCTTGGAGACAGCATATGGTTGGGTTTAGTTTTTTGATCCAATCTGCTACTCTGTGCCTTTTTATTGGTGAGTTCAATCCATTTACATTTAGGGTGATTATTGATATGTGACGATTTCCTGTCATTCTATCTTTAGTTTTCTGGTAAGGCTGTGTCTCCGTTGTTTCTTTGCCTTTTTGTTGTTGTCTATTATTTCTGTGTGGTGGTATTCTATGATGTTTCCCTCTGTTTCTTCTTTTATTACAGTATCTCAATTCTGGATTTTTTTTGAATGGTTACCCTTAAGTTTATGTAAAAGAAAATTTGATATTTAGAGTATTCCATTTTCTTCAGCACGCTTACTTTCTCCATTCCCATATTCCAGTTCAGGCCTTTACACTCCCCCTTTTTATGTTACCACAAATTGACCCTCTTGATGGTGGTCGAATAGCCTCCTTTAGTATTTCTTGTAGTGCAGGTCGTGTATTAGAAAATTCCCTCAGCTTCTGGATGTCTGGAAAGGTCTTTATTCCTCCTTCATATCTAAAGGATATCTTTGCTGGATATAGTATTCTTGGCTCATAATTTCTCTCTTTCAATAGTTTTAATATTTGGTTCCACTCCCTCCTGGCTTGTAGACTTTCTGCTGAAAAATCTGATGATAATCTAATGGGCTTTCCTTGTAGGTTACCGTCTTCTTTTCCCTGGCTGCCTTGAGGATTCTTTCTTTGTCTTTGATTTTAGACAGCTTCAATACAATGCGCCTTGGAGAAGGCCTGTTGGGATTGAGGTAATTAGGATTTCTATTTGCTTCTTGGATTCGAGGATCCAGTTCTGTCCTCAAGTTTGGGAAGCACTCATCAACAATTTGTTTGAATATATTCTCTGTTCCCTTCTCTCTTTCTTCTCCTTCTGGTATGTCCATTATTCTTATAGTGTTCTTTCTAATGGAGTCAGAAAGTTCTTGTAGAGTTCTTTCATTTCTTTTACGTCTCAAGTCTCTTTCTTCTTCCATCCGTGTCATTTCCAGGTTTCTGTCTTCCATGTCACTGATTCTTTCCTCCATCTGGTCAACTCTACTACCTAAGCTGGTTATTTCATTCTTAATTTCCTCTATTGAGTTCTTAATCTCCAGAGATTCCATTTGGTTCTTTTTTAAAATTTCAATCTCTTTTGTAAAATGCTCATGTTTTTCTTTGATTGTGTTTCTGAGTTCATTAAACTGCCTTTCTTGTTGAGTTTTTTTAGAACTGCGATCTTGAATTCTCTGTCACTTAAGTCACATATTTCCATATCTTTAAGTTCCTTTTCTGGAGACTTTTCACTTTCTTTCTGAGCTGTCTTGTTGCCTTGGTTATTCATGGCAATTACTGATTTATTATTTCTCTTCCTAGACATCTACAGGAGTGGCTTCTGCAACAGGTTGATAGGAAGAGGTCTTTCTTTTGTTTTCCAGTACTTGTTGGTAGAATGTTTTATTTTCTCTCCGACTGCAGCCTTTTTTTCCTTTCTGTCACACAGTAGTGCTATGTTTTCTCTGCACTATTCCAGCTTCTCACACAATGGGGGGATTCCCTGGGAGACGGGCTTGTCCTCTGTTAACAGTTCGCCTGGGTCATAGGGCGCCACATCCCTGTGGGGATGTGGAGAGCTTTTGAAGTTCCGAAGCTCTTCCTGCACCAGATTCAGAGCCCATATGTTTCAGCAGTTCTGTTTACTCCTGCAGGGATCTGCCCAGATAGTTGGGGCCAGGGGTGGGGTGAGTTGTGAGAGGTGACTCAGAGCAATGGTGGCGACCACCACCACAGCCCTGCTTCCACAGCTCCCTCCCCTTTGCCGGAACTAGTTGGGCTGTGAATCTGTGTCTGCGGTCCAT
Organism: Rhinolophus hipposideros; assembly: GCF_964194185.1. NCBI lineage: Eukaryota > Metazoa > Chordata > Mammalia > Chiroptera > Rhinolophidae > Rhinolophus > Rhinolophus hipposideros. The sequence goes on from NC_138049.1 coordinate 68,084,403, forward strand.
AGTTCTCAGGACAGCAAATATTCTGTTCTTTTGATCTGACACTGCTACTGTTCTGCTTCTAGCACCAGGCAGGTGGGGGCGGGGAGAGCTCTGAGAGGGTAGGGAGGGGGTGGCTAGTCTCAGTGCCTAAGGCTTCCGTTCTCTGCTCCACAGTGAGGGCTTATACCTTCGTTTTCAGCCTCCTTCCCTCAGTCTTTTCTCGGAGGTCTCTGCCGTGAGCGTTGGGTTCAGCCCTGTTTTATGCTGCCCCCTCAGCCCTGTGGGCCATAAGTGGAGCCCTAGCAGTCCGAGTTCTTCCCTCTCCTGCAGCTGCGGTAGTTCCGGGATGCAGCGAGCTTGGAGCACTGAGCTAGGTCTGCGCCCGTGCGGCTCCGTCTCCACACTTCTCCCATCCCTCCTCCCCCGCTCGCGCGATTCGCCCACCTTTAGGTGAATGCAGTAGTGGGCCTCTTTGTCTTGCTTGTCTGCTGTGCAGGGAGTCCTTTGTGGAGTTATTGTTATTCAATTAGTTGTAAATTCCAGGGGAGCTTTACAGAGGCTCACCTCAAGCTGCCAATTTAATGACCGTGATATGATTTTAAACCCAAAAGTCCAATAGGACTTTCTGATGTCCCCTCCTTTAGTCCTTTCAAAGATTTTGTAAGTACAAAGATTTTGTACCCTCTTTCTGCATTAAAAAAAAAAAATCCTTTATGATTGAAATATCTGGAACAGTTTCTGTTTCCTATAATGTAGTCAGACAATCAGTAGCACTGAGAGCAAAGTAGGCTTTGTGGGAGCCTCTTCTCCGTCCATCATCAGTCTAGGAATGGGAAGTCAGCAACCGTAAGGTTCCATGGTTGAAAGAACACAGAATGTGGGGTGAAACTTTCAGGTTTGAATTCTGGTCCCACCACCTACAATGTAATTAATTTAGACAGGGTACTTAACCTCTTTGGGTTTTTGTTTTCTCAACATGACAAATGTACTAAGTAACTACATAACTTAGATCATTGCTATACAGACTTCATGCGATAATGGATATAAAAATTATTTTAACAGCTGTAATATGTTTTAAATCTGAAACCTTTAAAGTATCAGTACTTTAAGTGATGCATGTTGTACGTTGTCATCTGGACTGGAATGAATCTGCTCAAATAGTTTTTGCCAGGGACAAGAGCAATTTGTTCAATATTGCATCCCCAGTTCTTAATGCAGAGCTTGACCTACAGTAGGTGCTTGATAAATGTTTATGGCATGAATGGATGAAAGATGCTTGGTAGCTTAGATCCAGACTGTAAGTTGCAGGTGGGAAAGTAAGAGTAGACCAATGTTAGATTTCATTCATAAGACTGGCTAACGCTGTGCTCTGTAGGGTAGGTAGAAAGCATTTAAGGGACTCCTCGATCAGTTCCTGCTTCCTTTTTGTTGGTGGTATCAAGTATTTGGAACTTTTCATTTCATTGTCTTCAATAGATGTTTGAAGCACTCCTCAATATGCAAATTCTTCTGACCAAATCTTATTGATGCAATGGAAATTCAATTATTAAAAACCCATGGAGAATGTAAGAATGTATACCTCCATTTCTCACGTGTCTGTCTGATGAAGTATTACTGTGCAGTCTCAGTTTTCCATGTATCAGGATCTTCCTTTAACCATTTTGTCTGATGAGAAAACATGTTTACATCATCATGTATTTATTATTATTTGAAACATTCACAAAACAATTTTGAAACTTACTGCTAGCAATAAATGCTATTTCCTACTCTTTGCTAGTCTATCCTATTTTATTCTGTTTAATTTTTGTAAAATGCTGGTTGTGATCCACCAAATTGATTCCACAAATCACATGTGTTACCACCTATAGTTTGAAAAATATTGGTGTAAAACATTAGAACTAGAATTAATAACTATGACTTATAATGTTCTTACCTTACATTTCTGTAACAGACCAAATATATATATATATATATATATATATATATATATGTATATATATATATATATATATCACACACACATATATATATACATATATATATATATATATTTAAATTTGCACTATACAAGAGCATTACTTTGTGTACTATGACTTCTATTTAACATAAGAGGAAATGATGAACTACATCTTCTTACTCCAAAGTACACTGGTATTTCTGTTATGCATCTAGTGCTGTGTTTTTGGTACAGCCTTAGTAAGCTTTGTTATTTGGTACAAGTCATTTTTTTCCCCCCTACATCTCAGTTGCCTTGTTTATAAGTAATTTGAGGGTAGGCTGTGGTGGAGGAATGGGGGGAGTGTATGAGCTTAAGATTGGAATTGGGCTAGTTTTCTGCCTTGATCTTGACTGAAAGAGTAACATTTATAAGTAGGACATATATTTTCAACATTTAAAATTTCTTTCTTTTTCTTCTTATAATAACAACAATAGCAAAAATCAGAGTTTAGCATTTATTGAGCACTCCTTCTAGTTCAGCGGGAACAGCTTGTCTCTCCTCTATCAGGATGGCTTGAAAGCTGGGCTGTAGCCATCGGAAGGCTGTTTGCTCACAGGCCTGGCAGTTCATGCTGGTTGTTGTCTGGTCTGGGAAGACTGAAACACTTGAGACCAAAATAGCTGGCGCTCCTCAGCCCCTTTCTTTCTGTGGTCTTTCCATGTTATCTATGCAGTGTGGCAAATTCAGCTTAGCCCGACTTATTGCAGAGCTGCTCAGGGTTCCCAAAGTGCATGTCCCAAAGGAGAAAGCCAGGTGGTTTCAAATCTAGCCTCTGAAGTTGTACAGGATGATTTCTGCCATACCTTGTTTTTAAGAAGTAAATCACTTTGGGAATTCAACTCTTCTTTATGATGGGAGGAGGGTCAAAGAATTTGTGAACATATAGTAACACCTCCATGCTTTGACTATCCTGACTGGGGACAGCAAAAGGCTAATAATGTGGTTGGGTACCATATAACTAAATTTGGGCAGTAAGCTTGGGGCTGGACAAGAACTAGAGGGTTTGAGCTGGTCTGAATGGGTCTCCAGACTGATTGGATTAAACCCACCTGTCTCACTTTGTTTATATCTTCCACCCCAGTACCCAGCTGGCATTGGGAAATCCTCCAGACTTCTAGTCTAGTCCATGAGTTTTGAAAAGGCATTTGGAGTTGGGAATGGAAAAAAAATATTTACATATAGACTACGTGACACCCCTCTGAAGAGGGTGAGGGTGGCTGGATTCAAGAGGGTGGCTTGAGAGGAAGAGGTTAAGGATTCTTCCACCAAAATGTCATGTATATCAAAATGTCATCATAGGTATGTGTGTTAAAAAATGTGTATACCTCCCTTCAAAAGATTATATCAGTAATAGGTATGTGTGATAGTAAAAATATGTACATCTCCCATCAAAAGATCATATCAATAATAAATGTGTTTGAATAAAAATATGTACTTTTTCCGTAAGCATTTTCTTACTCATAAGTTAATTGATGTCCTAAAAGAAGAGTATAGCGAATGAACATTAAAATCACTTTCTTCTTTCCTCCTCCCCAACATTTCAAATAAAGTAAATTTATAACATGTATTTTAGTAAAAATTCTTTTCTATAAATAATAAAGCACTGGTAAAAGAATTCCCTCTTAGTAACCTACTCTATTGAGGTGGTAGAACCAAGTGATTTATATAGCTTTCATTTAAGTCATGAGTTTTAAAAGTGTATCTATTCTTGAAATTATTCTAAATTCTAGTTTATAGACTAATAACAGCCTCCTTTGAAATTTGATAAGTAATTGAAAACCAAGAAGCCAAGAAGAATGAAGGACATTTGGAAGTTGTTCAGAGGAGAGTCTTAAAGATGATTAAAGGATTGAGAAATGAGACCCAAGAAAGTATAATTTATTGAGATTATTCAACTTTGACAGGACAGCGTTTGAGAGGATGACTCAATTCGACTTGTATTGACTGGAACTCTCTCCCGTGCTCCTCCATGCACTATAGCACAATGCCAAGGGATGTCCGGGATTGGGATTCTAGAGTAATGAATGTTTCTATAATGGTTTTGATTCCATCTCTATCTCCTGTCACCAAGTTTAAATTTTACTAAGTATAATTTTAGTGCCTTCTAATACTTTGAAAATACTTAATCCATGGAGCCCTTATGCTCAGACCAAGCCAGATAGTAGAGTTTTTACATTCTAAACTCTTAAACAGGAGGGTACCTTGCTGTTTATTGATCTAGCTGAGTCAGGAGCTTAATTTTGGTTAGTTTCTGTTAAAAAAAAAAAGGCAGACTATAAAAATCATAATCAAACTTATAAATGATCATTATAATTTGGTTTCAAGGCTGGTTGTTAAATAATTTTCAAGTAGTGGTTGCTAATTGATTTTTCTCTCCCTAGAATGACTTAAATATGGTGTACCTTAAGACATGGAAGATAGAAATGATCTGCATATGTCTTTGGAGACCAAAATCATCTGAATTTTCTTTTCTTAGTCTTTTTTTTTCCATTTATGTTAAGGACTTTTCAACATTTCAATAAAAAAAGCTTATTTGCAAATTTATAGATTGCCTGTGAATATTCTACAACTCACACATGCATGGTTTAAGTCCATAAAAGACAGTACTGTTACATTTACTGAGAACTTGTTGCATACTTATGTTTCCTAATTACTACTTTAGCAAGCATTCTTTTTGGGAATTTTTCCTATAATCAATCAGCTTACTATTTTGATAGCCATTATGTAAGTGCTTAATTAAATTGTGTTGTGCAATGTGCATTCTTGCTCCTGATCTATTTCCTTGATCTTAAAACCAAATGTCTCTGTGGTAAATGCATTACACATAGAAAAGACCTTAGACCCTACTTCTTCTTGTAAATCAGTTTCCTTTTATGAGTTTCCAGTTGTGATCTTGTTACAATTGGTTAGGCAATGGGAGAAAATTTTAGTTGGATTTCAGAAGTGTATTCTACTTAGCTGTGGTAATGAGGCATTCACTTAAGGTATCTTCAATATATCCTGTAGGCCCAGATTTTCTAATTCTCAGAGTCATCAAATCTGATAAATTACATATATTCACATGCCTATGAATGCCCTACAAGTGGATGTAAGGGCTATACTCAGAAAAAATGTTGGATGCTTGTATCGCCTTCATTGGGGTGCATTTAAGAGGAAATATGGCAGTATCTAACCCAGGCACATGAGCATTTATAAACTACTGGAAAACATGGAGAGTTCACAAACCGTGAGTACAGATCGCATTCTTGGAATGTTTAAAAAAGAGATATTGCCCTTTGATAATTGAAAAGAGAATTGAAAAAGAGAATTGCCCTCTAGGAATTGTTTTTTTAGTCCACTCTTATAACTCCTTTCCTTTTCTTTCAGTTACTAACTTTTAAAATCATTTTGGTTGAATTCATTAATGATTAGTTTCCTCTTTTTCTATAACATGTAGTATTCATATGATGGTCTTCCCCCCAGGCAGATCTTATGTACTGAGGCATTCTTAACTAAGTTTGATACAAATCTAAACTGGGAATCCAATTAAAACAATTATCATGGTCAGTCAAAGCAGTGGAGATTTGCTGGACAGTGCTCTATACAAGCTTTTGTGGGGACCTTCTTTCCTCTGTTCCTCAGCCCTGTGAATTGCAAACCATACAGATTCTCAGCTATCTGGAAGGGAAAAGTCATAGCACCCAGGATTGCTGTAGGTAGTCTAGGTGATTCTATGAAGCTCATTGCTCCATTTCAGGCTCTGTTTCCTTTGGGACCTCCGTAGTGAACTCAATGAAATTCTCCACCTGACCCTTTTGACTACGGATTTGTAAGATGAGAGGCTACTAAGGCTTCCTCTCCTAGGCCACAAGATTGACAGGCGTACAAGTAGGTTGCTTGTGAGACCAATCTCAGCTGCAGGCTGCAGGCAGGTTATTTGTTGATAATTGTTAGAATATTATGGGATAACTTTTGTACTTTTCCTAGTTAATTATTTTTAATTGTCCTATCCTTTCTCCTATTTCTTTTTGTTTGTTTTCCCTGAATGTTTTTTAAATATACTGATCTTTTTTGGTGATCGGATTTGTTCAAAGTAGGCTCAAACATGTTAAAAAGACTGGTAAATCCTCTCAAACTGAAACAAAACAAAATTACACACACACACACACACACACACACACACGGGCATGCACACAAACATGAAATCTAAAATTGTAGGAAGAAAAATAAATAATTCTGTTATCAAATATCCTTAGACCTCAGAATTACATTCATAAAAGCATAAGGCAAAATGAGGGATGCAATGCAGATGAACTGGTTCTAATGCAACACTTGCTTTATGCCTTAAGAATTTATCTGAAACATTATGGGCACAGTAAACTATATTTTTAAATTTTGGTACTAAGAGGGCTATCACTGAATGAAATTCTTCACTGCATCTTTCTGCAAAAATAATTATTTTGCAGAGGGCAGGAGATCATATTTAATAGATCTCTTTCCAACTTAAACTTTCTTTCTTTTAATCTCTCTGAGCATCAAGTTTATAGTCTGTAAAATAGAGGTACTAATTTATACCTGATAGGGTGGTCAGAAAAATTAAAAAATAATTAGCGTAAGCTTGCTTTTTGAATAAAAAAGGTCTATATAAATGTTAGTAGACTTATGTTTCAGACTAGAATCTGTAATAAATTAATAAGTCTTTAACATGCTACTGTAATATTATTTAATTTTTGTAAAGGAGATGTCAGAAAAATGACATCCAGTCCTGCTCTGTTGCTGAATTCCAAGGGGTGACTTGTGCAAATCATTAACTACTCTGAATATCAGTTGTTTTAAAGATTTTTATTAAACCTATAGCAAACGCACAATATTATATTAGTTTCAGGGGTACACCATAGTTATTTAACATTTATATACCTAAAGAAGTGATCGCCATGATAAGTCCAGCAACCATCTGACACCATACTATGTTATCACAATATTATTGGCTATATTCCCTATGCTGTACATTACATCCCCATGACTTACTTGTTTTATACCTAGAAATTTGGACCTCTTATTCCCCTTCACCTCCTCTGCCATTTTTAAATTTTTCAATTACTATTGACATTCAATATTATTTTATGTTAATTTAAGGTGTACAGCATAATGGTTAGACATTTATATAATTTAAGAAATGATCTATCTTACTAGTCTAGAACTCATCTAGCCCTATACATAGTTATTACCATATCATTGACTATATTCCCTACGTTTTACTTTACATCTCCATGGCTATTTTGTAGCTACCAATTTGTACTTCTTAATTCCCTCACCTTTTTCATCCTGCTGCCCAACTCCCTCCCATCTGTCACCCCCAACAAATCTAGTACCCATCTGACACCATACATAGTTATTACAATATTATTGACTATATTTCTTATGTGACACCCTACATCCCCATAGCTACTTTGTAACAATGAATTTGTACTTTTTATTTCTTCCCCTTTTTTTCACCTACACTCTCAACCCACTCCCATGTGGCAACATCAAAGTGTTTTCTGTGTCTATGAGTTTGTTTTTGTTTTGATTGTTAATTTTGTTTTTTAGATTCCACATATAAGCGAACTCACATTGCATCTGTCTTTCTCTGTCTGAAACTCCACTCAGCACAATACCCTCCAGGTCCATCCATGCTGTCGCAGAAGGCAATAACCCATTCCCTTCCCCGGCCAAGCAATATTCCATTGTACATATGCAACACCTCCTCTTTATCCATTCTTTTAACAATGGACACCCAGGCTGCCCCCACATTTTGGCCACTGTAGACAATGCTGCAATGAACATATCAATGCACATGTCCCCTCAAAGTAGTGTTTTGGGTTTTTTGAAATAAACCCAGAAATGGGATTACTGGGTCTTTCATTGTCTCTTCCTATAGCCTTTGTTTTAAAGTCTATTTTTGTGTGGTGTAAGTATTGCTACCCCAGATTTTTTTGTTTGTTTGCTTTGTTTCCATTTTCATGAAATATATATTTTCCATTCTTTTACTTTCTGTCTGTGTGTGTCTTTCAAACTGAAGTAGTCTCGTAGGCAGCATATGTAAGGGTTTTGTTTTCTTATCCATTCGGCCCTCTTATGTCTTTTAATCGGGGCATTTAATTCATTTACATTGACAGTAATTGTTGATAGATATGTAGCTATTGCTATTTTATTATTCATAATTTTTATTTTTTCTTTCCATCCTAAAGAAATCCCACTAACATGCTTTGAAATACTGGTTTGGTGGTGAGGAAATCCTTTAGCTTTTACTTCTCTGGGAAGCTCTTTATCTGTCCTTGGATTCTAAACGATAGCATTGCTGAATAGAGTACCCTTGGTTGTAGGTCCTTGCTTTTCATCACGTTGAATATTTTGTGCCAATCCTTCTGGCCTGCAAAGTTTCTGTTGAGAAATCACCTGACAGCCTTATGGGAGCTCTCTTATAAGTTACTAGTTGACTTTCTCTTGCTGCTTTTAGGATTCTCTCTTCATCATAATTATAGTGTGTCTTGATGTGGGCCTGTTTTGGTTCATTTTGTTTGGGACTCTGTTTCCTGGGCTTGTGTATCTATTTCCTTTGCCAGGTTAGAGAAGTTTTTAGTCATTACTATTTCTTTAAATAGGTTCTCAATCTCTTAATTTCTCTCTTTTGCTTCGGTACCCCTAGAATGTGAATGTTGTTATGCTTGATGTTGTCCCAGAGGTCTCTAAAACTATTTTCATTTTTTTGGATTCTTTTTTCTTTTCGCTGTTATGATTGGGTGTTTTCTGTTTCCTTATCTTCCAAATCACTGATTCGATCCTCTGCTTCATTTAGTCTGCTGGTGATTCCTTCTAGTGTATTCTTCATTTCAGTTATTGTATTCTTCACTTCTGACTCGTACTTTTTATGTCTTCTATGTCCTTTTTTTACGCTTACTGCCTTTGGTTGAAGTTCTCACTAAGTTCCTCAAGTATCCTTATAACCATTGTTTTCAGTTCTGTATCTGGTATGTTTCTTGCCTCCATTTTGTTTAGTGATTTTCTGGAATTTGCTCCTATTCTTTCATTTGGGATGCATTTCTTTGTTTCCTCATTTTGACTTCATCTCTGTTTGTTTCTATGTATTAGGTATATCTGCTGTGTTTTCCAGTGTTGCCAGGTGGCCTTATGTAGTAGGTGCCCTGGGGGGCCCCATGACAGTCTTCCTGGTCACCTGAGCTAGGTGCTCCAGGAGTGTCCCTTGTGTGGGTTGTGTGTGCCCTCCTCTTATAGTTGAGCCTTTCTTGCTATTGGAATATCAGCAGGTGGGATTGACCCTCAGGCTGATTGGCTGTGGGGTTTGGCCATGTCTGCATTTTATGAGCTGTTATGCAGCGGGCTTACCCCACTGAGTGGGATTCATGCCTGCAGGCTCTGGTGCCTGATGAGATCGCCCTTTGTCTATGCCACTTGTGAAGATAACTGGGCAGTAGTTTGCTGTGGTGTGAAGCTACCGATTATGTTGGTTTTGGAACCTCTTGGGAGGAGTGCTGGTGCACGCCCAGGGGACACACTCCCTGTGACCAACCAGGGGTACCTGGTCAGAGCTACAAAGCCATCCACAGTTGTTCAATGCCTGTGCTAAACCTGGAGCCATGTTGGAGAGGCCTCTCTGCTGAGGATGTCTGCCACCAGTACCAGGCCTGGGGTAGCTCTGCAAAAAGCCAGGACACCTGAAGGCCTGTTGCAACCTGCCTCCACCTGCTGGGTCCCTTAAGGTTCATCCGCTGATAGGTTCTCATGTGGTATGCAAGTTGGGTGGGGCAGGGTCTCAGGGAGTCACTAGAGTGGGAAGAGTTGTATCACCAAGTTAATGTAAATTCTGGTTTGGTGCCAGTACTGAGCCTGCCGCTACTCAGCAAAAGTCTCAGAGCACACTGAGGCCTGCCATTTGCCCACCAGGGGCCCACAGACTCTGATAGTTTTTTAAGAGAAAGTGCAATGGGCAGAGCTGGCTACTCACAGAGAAAGTACCTCTGGTACTGGGGGACGTGGCTGGGGTGGGGTCCCAACAGAGTTCACTAGACCAGTTTAGATTCAGATTGTGTTGGTGGGGGTGGGCTCAACACAGAAAAGCTGGTGCCCGCCTACTGGCTGCATGAGAGGAGGACTCTTCCCAAGGAAAATGCTGACAATCCTCCAGCCCTTGCCTTGAAACCACACACCTCAGTCTGCCCTTTTTATGCCTGTGACGCTCCCCGCCAAAGTCACCGTCCTCCATCATAACCCAGGATGAACGCTTGCAAGTGAGTGAGTCTGTGCATGGGCCATTTAAGAGGATGTCTGGGTTTCCCGCAGCCTTCTGTCCCACCGGATGGTTAGAATATCCTCTGTTTTTCAGTCAGTTGTTGTGGGGGGAGCCTCTTCTTGGCACCAGTACTCTGGGCTAGGGCGCCTGGTGGGGGATTCAGGTCCCTCACTCTGGGGGAACCTCCATGGCTGAGCTATTCCCCCTGATTTTCAACTGCCACTCAGAGTTTTGGGGGTCATTCCTTGCCTCTGCCTCTCCTTCCAGTCTTGATGTAGCTTCTTTATGTTTTCAGTTATAGGGCTTCTGTTTGGCTAGACTTCAGGTGGTTCTCCAGATTGATTTTTCTATAATTTATTGTATTTTAATGTGTTCATGGAAGGACGTAGCCACAGTGTTTATCTACTCTGCCATCTTGGATCTCTCCTGAACATTAGTTGTTCATTCATTTAATTTATTCAATATGTATTGAGTGCCGACAGTGTGCCAGGCAGTGCTGTTGGTTCTTGGGATATAACAGTGATAGACAGAAATGGAACTCATGGAGCAGGCATTCTGATGGGTTGAGGCAAGCATCAACAAAATAAATATATGATAGAGTATGTTAGTAGATGATAAGTGGTTTGCAAAAAAATGAAATAGAAGGGGGAGGGAATGAGAAGGGTGGATTTTAAAAAATTTATTAAGTTTGTTGGGGTGATATTGGTTAATAAAGTTACATGTTTCAAGTGTGTAGTTCTATAATACATCTATATATTGCATTGTGTGTTTACCAACCAAAGTTAAGTTTCCTTCCATCGCCATATATTTGATCCTCTTCATCCTGTTCTACTTCCCCCAGCCTACTTCCCCTCTGGTAACCACCATACTGTTGTCTGAGTCTATGGGATGCTTTTTTTGTTTGCTTTTTTTGTTGTTGTTGTTCCTTTGATGCTTTCTGTTTTATATGCCACATGTGAGTGAAATCATATTGTTCTTGAGTTTTTCTGACTGACTTACCATGATATTCTCAAGATCCATCCATATTATCATAAATAGCAGCATTTCATCTTTTCTTATGGCTAGTAATATTCCATTGTGCGAGTATTTATGTACCATATCTTCTTCATCCAATCATTCATCAAAAGACACTTAAGTTGTTTTCATATCTTGGCCACTGTGAATCATGCTGCAGTGAACATAGGGGTACGTATATCTTTACAAATAAATGTTTTCAAAACTTGTGTGTAGATACCCAGAAGAGGGACTGCTGGGTCATATGGCAGCTATATTCTTAACTTTTTAAAAAAGATTTTATTGGGGAAAGGGAACAGGACTTTTATTGGGGAACAGTGTGTACTTCTAGGACTTTTTTCCAAGTCAAGTTGTCCTTTCAATCTTAGTTGTGGAGGGTGCAGCTCATCTTCAGGTCCAGTTGCCGTTGCAGGAGTCGAACCGGCAACCTTGTGGTTGAGAGGACGCATTCCAACCAACTGAGCCATCCGGGAGCTCAGCTGCAGCTTAGCTCAAGGTGCCATGTTCAATTGCAGGGGGCGGAGCCCACCGTCCCTTGGGAGGACTCGAACTGGCAACAACCTTGTGGTTGAGAGCCCACTGGCCCATGTAGGAATCGAACCGGCAGCTTTAAGAGTTAGGAGCATGGAGCTCTAACTGCCTGAGCCACCAGGCCGGCCTATTCTTAATTTTTTGAGGAACCTTCATACTGTTTTCCATAGTGTCTGTACCAGTTTATATTCCTACCAACAGTAAATGAGTGTTCCTTTTTTTCCACTATCTCTCCAACACTTGTTATTTCTTGTCTTGTTAGTAATAGCCATTCTAACAGGTGTGAGGTGGTATCTCTTTGTGGTTTTGATTTACTTTTCCCTTGTAGCTAGTGAAGTTGAGCATTTTTTCACATATCTGTTGGCCATTTATATAGATTTTTGTTTTCAGTTTTAATGATGGTGGTCAGGAAAAGTTACTGAGAAGGTAACTTTTGAGGAAAGAATTGAAAAGATAAGGGCATGAGCCATGTGGAAATGAGAGGGGGCAGGAGATTCCAGGTAGAGAGAGCTGCATATGCACATCATGCAATAGGAGTGTGTCTTGGCAAGAGCCAGTGTGGCTGGAGCCAGTGTGGGGACAGAGTCCCAGAGAGCAGTTTCCAGGCTCTCAGCCTCATGTGGAAAGGTGCTGGCTTGGTTATTAGATGGTCATCAGCTGTAATCAGATGTCCATCCACTGTGGCTGGGTTACCATCAACTGTTACTGGTTAGCCATTAGCCAATAATATGACTGCTGTGGCTATGCTAGGGCGTTTGTTGGTTGGTGGGTTGGTTGGCAGAGAAGTGGATGGCAGATTGCAGATTGTGTGGCTCCTGCTTCCTGTGTCTCCAACACAGCCACCAGGGAGAAATAGTGGTATGAACCCCCTATCCATGGCTCCATTGGTGTTCCTTTTTGGCCTCACCATATCCTGCGTTCTTGTGTGGGGAGCAGGACCAGAGTCCCGGCATGACAGTAGGTCAGTGTGAGAAAGTAAGAGAAGATGAGGCCAAAGGTTTGGTCAGAGGACAGGTTGCATAGAGCCTCAGAGTCCATTTTCTAAGTGACAAAAGGGACATTGGGAGATTTTTGTATGGTTTGGATTTTGACGTGGTCTTTAGGCTGGAGAATATATATACAGGGGTCAGACTTTATCCTTTAAAATCTCTTATGGTCTAGGACCAACATCCTGTGATGTTTTATGGTTTCTCTCCCATTCTTCTACTATTATTCAAGGAGGAATAAAATCTTATTCAAGCTCTTCTTGGCCCACTACTGAGATCAGCTGTTTGGCAGACTATAGGAATTCGTTCTCTGGGAATGTGAGAGTCAGTAGGGCCAGCTGAACCTTCACTATCCCACGGCATTCTAAAAAGAATTTAAAAGAAGCCCTACTATTTTAGAAGTACTAAAGAATCAATGATGGTGTATATAAAGGTCCATGATGTGTGTGTGTGTGTGTGTGTGTGTGTGTGTGTGAGAGAGAGAGAGAGAGAGAGAGAGAGAGAGAGAGAGAGAGAGAGAGAGAGAGATGTATTTTTTTATCTCAGCACAAGAGAGAAGCGTAGTACAAATCAAGTTATGAACATATAGGAAGACTCTCTCTCATCCTTCAAGCTCTTCACCAACACACAGAATGCTGCCCTGCGGATGTTTACATGAGCCTATTGCCTTAAGAATAGGTGAAATAATTTGTCTCAATATGGTATAACCACATAGGATTCCAGAGTGAGGATGTGCTAGTTAGTAAATCCCATAAAACTTATAAATTATTAAAAAATGTTAAAAAAATTGTGTTAGTACTAAAATTATTTGTAATATTTTTACAAATTTGTTTTTACATGCTAACTCTATAAATTCTTAAATAAAATTGTTATTGGGGCAGTAAATATTTTTTGTGCGTGTTTGATGACCTGCAGTACAGCAAAGACAGAATCTAATATGACGTAAAACAGCTGTTGTTCTGCACATTCAAGTGATGGCTGATGCTGATTTTTAAAAAAGAATAACATAATTTTGTCTGTTTTTTAACACATAATTAAATTAAGTCTTCTTTATTTTGATGTGAAATTTCTATATTTAGCAATTATACTAAGTTGGATAGAGATACAGAAATTGCACTTCAAATTCACTTACATTTTCTGAGAGAAAGAGGGAGAGAGACACACAGAGGGAAACACTAATGCTATCTGCACTGAATTTTTATACTTACCAAAAAAAAAAAAAAAACAACATTAACCAAAAGTACAAATGTCATAAAAAAGATGTGAGTGGCAGTTACCGAAGGGCATTTGTAATCTATGTAAAAGACCTTGAAATTCCCAAGAGCTAAGTTTAATAAAGGAAACATAAGACTGTCATATTGAAGTTCATAAAATTGACTTGGGAGGATATTCATAGTTTTATTTCATGCTTGTGCATAAGACAATTTCTCTGTATCACAAAGGACTAAAGGAACACATAGGTCTGTATTAAGGTTTAAGACAAAGCACAAGTTAATTATGACACAGCTAAAGGATCTATTAAAAATTATGTTGTTTATTAAACATTAAGGAGGACCATGAACCCCAAATAGTACTGTCCATATGCTGCTGGCTTGGAAAACCAGAAATATGGGACTACTGAGTATTTTAAACAAATTCATAAAATGATTTCCCAGGTTTTCTTCTGAATTGCTCGTTTTGAGAAGTTGCTTAGATATGATTAGTAAGAGTGAAAATAATCACCAGACTATTGGAAAGAATCATGAGTAAAAATGATGATCAAATAGTTAGTTTTTCTGATCCTTTATTTTATGCATTTTTATTTTTTCTTCCACCAAGGCAATTAGTGAGTGAATTTGAAGATGTGTATGTAAGCATTTTTCTCTGAGGCAAATCACTTGCACAAAAAAGTTAAGAGACCCCAGAGATCTGAGCCTGACTGGTAGATGTCATATCCACAGCCACTGTGCCATCATCCATTACCAGCATGCAACGCCAGCAAGAATTTCTGCTGGCTGTGATTTAGAGGTCGTTAGGCAAATTGTCACAATTTTGAAATTCATTTCTTTTAATAACAACAGCAAGTCTGTTGTTACACAGTGCTCTTACATGCCAGGCACTATTTAGATTTATTTAATTCTCACATTGACACTATCTGATGTGTATCAGTTAGCTTTTGATGTGTAAGAAACCATTCTGAAACTTAGTGACTTCAAGCCATGATCATTTAGTATTAGTATTCACTAGTCTGTGGGTCAGATGGTGTATCTTTTGTCAGCTGTGGGCCAGGTAAGGAGCTTTGATCATCTCAGCCTCTCTATTGTATCTCTGAAGTCTCAGCTAGGACCACTGCACTGACTCATTGGTTCTGGTACATGCCATTGCTCATTGTCCAGCAGCAAGTTTGCATGATGGGTGCATCATGTTCACAAGGAGGATGCAGAGGTCTAGGAGAGGGTGGAGGACAACAATTTCCCTTGAGGCCTGGCCTTAGAACTAACTGATGCAGTGTCACTTCCAGTGAACTCTGTTGGCCAAAGGAGTCAGAAGGCAAGCCTGTAGTCAAAGGCAGGGGAAAGAAACTGCACCTTTTGATGGGAGGAGCCAAAATGTGTTTGGATAAAGGGACTATGTAAAAGACTATGTGGGTTTTTCCAATCTGCCACAAGTAGACACAACTATTTCCATAGGACAGGTGAGAGAACAGAGAGAGAGTTAATATGACACAGGGTTGTATAGATTCTAAATGTCGCAGTCAGCATTCAGACCCAAGGAGTCTGAGTCCAGAATCCATGTTCTTAACCCACATGCTACATGTCTGTGGGTGTGTTTCCCAGATGTCACTGCTGCATATGTTGTGGAGCATGAGAAATCATCTTTATTGTCTTCTTTCATGTAAAAGACATCTGATTCCCATGGCACCATCCAGTCCACCTCATCCCCTGGGCCAAATGCTTACAATAAAGGACACTTTTTCCTTTTTAGTATTTTTTCCTGGTCTTTACTCTTATCTCACAGAGAAAAACCACAAGGTTTTTTTAAGATGTGTTTTAGCAAAGTGTTGTGTGTTGTTAATGTGCTTTTGTTGTTTAGACTACCGATAGCTGAGGGTAAGAACTGATTATTCATATTTTTATTTAATTTTTTTTAGCAAGTTGTAAAATATATTTTTAAAAAATTTTAAAATGAGCTCTTTCTTTTACTTGCAAGTATATTCTATTAAGGTAAGAACCTCAACTCCACACTTCAGTTGTTTCCCCAGCAATTAGCAAATGGTAGGTATTTAGTAAGTATTAATCAAATGAAGTCAAAAATTGACTTTTAACAATTGATTTATCAAATAGAATATATTAATATTATACTCTTTATTTTTCAAAATAACTGTGTTTTAGTTTATTCATTTCCCTTTTCTCATGTATGCATTTGTGTATAATGCTATACTATGTTGAGATATTAAATACATTCTTTATTCATTTTGAATGCTCTTCTTCTATAATTTCATATTATACCTCTCTTGACCTAGACACATAATAAAGTGTTAATAAAGTTAACATAATAGTGTTTCTAGTGCTTGTATTAAGGCTTTCGAGACTAAGGAAACTTTCAACCCACATGGGCCTTTACAAAGATGGAACTTACTGCCCACCCCTGCTATTACTTTGTTTCTCTTTTGAAATCTAATCCTTGGGCCCAACCTAGTGCTATGCATTAATTAAAACCCACGTAAATATGAGTGTTGAAAACTCCTTGAAATTCTTTATTGGAAACTGTTCTCAGTTACCTGGTGAGTGGTTTGTGATGCTTTTCTTACTTTACCAATGGGAATTGAGACACAGACTGGGTAGGCAGCTTGTCAAATACAAAATCAAGGCCAAGGGATTGGGTAGCCAAGATAAGAACTAAAGGAACCTCATTTTATAGCCCATTATTCAGAGACTAAGAAATGTAGTTTGTAAGGAAAGAATCATATGGAGAACAAATACCACCTCTCTTAATCATGAATTCTCTGTGTGAAGTTTGTGATTAGAACATATTAAAAGGTTAGTATGGTTGGTTTGTAGAATCGACAGTGGGTCCACATGATTATTAATAGAAGAAACATTTCATGATTTATTTCATTAGCTTGTATAATTGCTATCCGGAGACAGATCTTATGCCTAGAAGACAAAGAGCAAAATGAGCTTAAATCGATTTCTTCCTCTAGAGATTAGAAGACAAGACATCAGAATGTACAAGAGCCTGAAGCAAGAAAGCTGCTGAACTATGAGTTCTTCCTTTGTGATAAATCCCATTTTAACTCCAGTATTTGTCCACATCAAGCAATTGGTCTCAGAATGTTTTCCATGAATATATTTTATTTCAATGACATTTCTTGTCAATGATGATTCTGAGGTTTTATCAAACAAGAAGTGGGATTTACTCCTGAATCTCACTGGCTTAGAAGTCTATGGTCTTTCCAACACACCAAATTGCTTTCTTTTCTGACCATTGTTTTAAATATTTCTATATAATTAGGATGACGTGTTCATACAGTTCGTTGCATATTTTGCCATTTTCTTTATTTGTCTCCACAGTAAGGGAAAAAAACCTGCTTTTGTGTGAGGGCCACATACCTTTCATTATCCTTCTCTGGCTGTTTCACCATCTGTAGCTCAGGGCTGGGAGTGAAATAGATGCATCTCACTGCCAGACACCCAGATGGGAGAGCACAGGGTGCATACTCAGTGAAGATAAGAAAAGACACACATGATGTAGACATCTTCTGTAAAAAAGTTAACTGATTTAGAATCATTTTGTATGACATTAGTATTGGCTTTAATAGGAAGCAGTGAAATGTGCCCAGAAAACTAGTTGACTGCTACTGATGTAGGAAATAAATGAAATGTAAACACAAGAACATACACAATTCTGTGACAACCTATTGCAAAGCACGATACATTTGACAAGGGCTTTCATCTTGATTAACAGGGGAGTGTGCAGTATAGAGCACTTCACAAATTAGCATTTCTCTTTGTCTTTTTCAATTTGTAATTACCAAACTCCCTGACTGAGAGGCAGAATAATGAGTGTAGTCTTTCCAGACTTATAAAAAGAATTGCCTGGAGCCCTTGTTAAAAACAGATTCCCAGCTCCACCCAGATCCTGATGAATGAGAGCCTCCACTCATCAGGAAGTGCCTTGGAAATTAATATTTTTAATAAAGTTTGGCTTCTGGTAAAGATGGTGGCATAGGTAAGCACTGTGCTTGCCTCCTCCCACAACCACATCAAAATTACAACTAAACTACAAAACAACCATCATTAAGAACTGCCTGAAATCTAGCTGAACAGAAATCCTATAACTGAGGATATATAGAAGAAGTCACGTAGTGACTGGTAGAAGGGGTGGAGACATGGAATGGGCTGGCCCAGCACCCACGTGTGGCAGTGACAAATCTGGAAGACTATCTTGGGTGCAGGGGCGCTTCTGAGGAACAAAGTGTTCCAGACCCACATTTGGCTCCCCAGCTCAGGGTTCCAGTGCCAGGAAAAGAAGTTGCCATAAACTTCTGGCTGTGAAAACCAGCAGGGCTTGTGGCTGAGTGAGACAGAGGGTGGCTGGAGTCCCAGGCATTTCTCTTAAAGGGCTGGTGCATGGTCTTACTCTCTGACGGACTCACTCACTCTGAGCTCCAGTGCTGGGACAAAAGCTTAAGAGGTGCCAGGGACATATGGGAGGACCTGAATTGTCTGGCCTCAGGGCAAGAGCTGGAGGGGAAACTTTCTCTCAGACAGAAGTGCGGGTAGAATCCATTATTCCTTTTGTGAGCCCTCCCCTCACCCAATGTGCAGATGAAGGCAGCGACCATATCTGAGTCTCCATCACCCTGGGTAACACCATTTGCCTGTGCCTAGTGATTCTCTGAGACCCTGCCCCACCCAAATTGCAAGTCTGTCCAAGTTGCTTCTGATGGCTTTTCTATACAAATGCTGGTATTGGCTCATGTTATGGACTTTCCTAAAATCTCTCAAAGGTTCACAAACCCCAAACAAGCAGCATCTTACCTTGCCATGCTCTGTATCTCTTGCTAAGCAGGCACCACAGGCAGCTGACCTTAGTTTACAGGTTCTCCCACGTACCTCCTGCAGAAGTGGTAACTATCTACAGATCACTTTGTAACTCATACCAAGTGGCCCTGGACAGAGCACAGGCAGCAGCTGACCTTGACCTGCACCAGAGTCCTCCTAAGAGACCCCAGAACCAACATACCCAGTGGCCAGCTTCAGACCACATCAGAGCACCACCCCACCACCTCCACAAATAACACATCGAAAAGGGAGACTGGGCAAGCACCAGAGCCCTGCTAAGCAAATGCTGCTCCTAAGGATCAGCCCCTGCACAACAGCTCATTCAATGTAGTTATGGCCAGTTTTCACAACTAATCAGCCTGAGGGTCAATCCCTCCCACTGATGTGCCAACAGCAATCAAGGCTCAGCTACAACAGGAGGACACATACAACCTACACAAGGGACACACCTGAAGCAACCAGCTCAGGAGATCAGGGAGATTGTGTCACTAGGACCCACAGGACATCTACTACATAAGGCCACTCTACTAGGACTGAGACACATAGTAGCTCTACCTAATATATGGAAACAAACACAGGGAAGCAGTCAAAATGAGGAGACAAAGAAACATTCCTAAATGAATGAACAGAACAAAACTTCAGAAAAAGAACTAATCAAAATGAGATAAACAATCTAATAGATACAGAGTTCAAAACATTGGCTATAAGATGCTCAATGATCTCAGGGAGAACTTTAACAAAGATAGTTAACATAAAAATGGAGATAGAAACCATAAAAAAAAGAATCAGTCAGAAGTTAAGAATACAATCACTGAAATGAAGAATGCACTAGAAGGATTTACCAGCAGATCAGATAAAGCAGAGGACTGAATCAGTGATTTGGAAGACAAGGTAGAAGAAAACACCCAATCAGAACAGCAAGAAGACAAAAGAATCCAAAAAATGAGGATAGTTTAAGGGCCTTTGGAACAACATCAAGCAAACCAACATTTGCATCATAAGAGTACCAGAAGGAAAAGAGAGAGAACAAAGGATTAAAAATGTATTTGAGGAAGTAATGATGGAAAACTTGCCTAACCTGGCAAAGGAAATAGACATACAAGCCCAGAAAGCATAGAGTCCCAAACAAGATGAATTGAAAGAGGCTCACACCTTCGTAATTAACATGTCAAAGGTTAAAGACAAAGAGATTCTTAAAATTGGCAAGAGCGGAGCAGTTAGTTATCTACAAGGGAGCTCCCATAATACTGTCAGCTGATTTCTCAACAAAAGCTTTGCAGGCCATAGGGATTGGTATGGAATAGTCAAAGTGATGAAAAGCAACAGCCTACAACCTGTAGGCTTGTACTCTACCCAGAAAAACTGTCATTTAGAATTGAAGGACAGATAAAGAGCTTCCCAGACAAGAAAAAGCTAAAGGGGTTCATCACCACCAAACCAGTGTTACAAGAAATGTTGAATAGACTTTTTTTAAGAAAAAGGAGAAGAAAAAAAGATAAAAAGTATGAGTAATAAAATGACAGTAACTACATACAGTGGTACCTCGGATTTCGAACATAATCCGTTCCGGAAGACCATTCGAGTTCTGAAACGTTCGAAAACCAAGGCATGGTTTCCCTATAGAAAACAATGCAAATGGATTAATCCGTTGCAGACCTTTAAAATCAACCCCTAAAACTGCAAATTTGGCATGAATTTTACTATCTAATGATACCATAGATTCATAAAATTTATGGCGTTTGTAAACTGAAATGTTCATCAACGGAGACATTCGAAAACTGAGGCACCACTGTATTTATCAACAATTACGTTAAGTATAAATGGTATATGCACCAATCAAAAGACATAGGGTGGATGAATGGGTAAGAAAACAAGGTCTCAATATATGCTGTGTGCAAGAGACTCATTTCAGATTGAACAACACACAGACTGAAAGTAAAGAGATGGAAAACAATATTTCATGAAAATGGAAAACACAAAAAAATCTGGGGTAGCAATACTTATACCAGACAAAATAGACTTTAAAACAAAGGCTATAAGAAGAGACAAAGAAGGGCCCAGTAATTCCACTTCTGAGTATTTATCCAAAGAAACCCAAAACACTAATTTGAAAAGACATATGCATCCATACGTTCATTGTAGTATTATTTATAATAACCAAGATATGGAAGCAAGTTACGTGTCCTTCAATAGGTGAATAGATAAAGAAGAAGTGGTACATATATACAATGGAATATCACTCATCTATAAAAAAGAATGAAATCTGGCCATCTACATGGCCAACAACATGGATGGACCTACAGGGTATATGCTAAGTGAATAAGTCAGAGAGAGACAAATACCATATGATTTCACTTATGTATGGAATCTAAATAATGAAGCAAACAAAAGAGAAACAAATATAGATACAGAGAACATTTTGTTGGTGGCGAGATTGGATGGGGGTTGAGGGATGGGTGAAAAGGGGAAGGGATTATGAAGTACAAATTGATAGTTACAAAATAGTCATGGGGATGTAGGGTATAACATAAGGAATATAGTCAATAATATTGTAATATGTATGTATGGAGTCAGATGGGTACTAGATTTATCAGGTTGATCACTTCATAAGTTATATAAATGTCTAGTCACTAAGTTGTACACCTGAAACTAATATAATATTGTATGTCAACTGTAATTGAAAAATGAAAAATAATATTACTAATATTAATTTGAAGGTGATTAGTATCAGTTGGTAGGTAAGAGGACTTACAGAGTTTAACTCTCATTTACTGTGTAGAGATGAAAAGTTATTTTACCTAATCCAAGTATCAGTTTCCTCCTCTGAAAAGTCAGGGTTAATAGTAACTCTCTCTGGGTGTTACTATGAACACCAAATGACATAATGTGTGCAAAATATTTATCACAATGCTTGACACAAGTGCTGGATATGAACTAACTGCTTCTACTACTACTACTACTACTACTACTATTGTCATTTTATACTATGAGCTGGGATGCTCTGGGTCCACCCGATTAGAGGAAGTAATCCATATAAATAATATAGGGAATCTTCAAGGAAAATGGAAATGAGGGAGAAGAAGCTGTGATAAGTTGGATTAGGATGGAGACATTTAAGTTAGAGGCAGTGGAGAGAGTGGACTTGGATAGAGTTCCCAGAGCAAACTTGGGCATCCAATTCTATTAATATTCATGCTCCAGTATTTTCTTTGTCTTGCCCCCTTTGCGAGGGAATCAGGTGCTTGGCTCATTTGTCTTGATAGGAAACATTTTTGGAAGAACTAAGACATGATGCACTTTAATTGGCCAATAATCTTATTTTCATTTTGTAAAGTTTTCATTTGGGATGTGCTGATAAAAGGATATTATTGCTTTGTATGACCAGGTTTATCAGGTATGAAAATATGTAGAGCTCTCATGACATCAAATTTATTCATTTATTCAATACGTCTTTTTGAGTACCTTCTGTGTGCCAGGGACTGTTTTAAGCACAAAAGATGTATCAGTGAATAGAACATATGAACATTACCGTCCTCGCAGAGTTTATTTTCTTGTGTATATGGGGTGGGGGTTGGCAATAAATAAAATAAGTAAGAACATTATGTAACGATAAGGAGAAATAAAAGGAAAGAAGATAGAGAATATAGTGTGTGTGTGTGTGTGTGTGTGTGTGTGTGCGCGCGCGCGCGTGCGCGCGTACGTGCACACAAAGTGAGGCCAGATAATGTAGTTTTGGTGAAGACTGACTTTAAGTGCTATGGAAGTTGCTGAAAGGTTTTGAGCAAACAACATTTTAAAAGGATCCCTTTGGCTTCTGGACAGTATATTTCAGGGAGGCAATAGAAGTAGGAAGGAAGCTATTAAAATAAACTGGGAGATGATGCCAGCATCGACCAGGGTGGTGGCAGTGGCAGTGGGGAGGAATGGTCAGATTCTGGATGTGTTGTAAAGGTGGAGCCAACAGAGCTTGCTTATGGATTAGATGTAAGGAGTGAGAGGAAGAGAGGAGCCAAGGAGGACTCAACCTGAGCAACTGAAATGTTGGAATTGCTATCCCCTGAGATGAGATAAACTGTAGAGGAGCAATTTTTCAGGGGTAGACCAGGAGTTAGGTTTTAAGCATGTTAAGTCAGAGATACCTATTAACTATCCAGTGGAAATTCTAGAAGCAGGCACTTGGATATAAAAGTTTTGGGTCTCAGGGGGAGGGATTTAGGTCAAAGAAATAAAGTTTGATATATATATATATATATATATATATATATCCGTTTATACATGACATTTATATATATAACATTTGTATATATGTCATTTAAGGCCAAAACTAAATGGCATCACTGATGGAAGATGCAGGAGACTGGATCAAGAACAGAATCCTGGGACTTGAAATTGTAAGATGTTAGGAGATGAGGTGAAACCAAATCAGAAGACTGGGAGAGCAGCCAGTGATGTGGAAGAAAACCAGGTGAGTGTCTTTCCTGGGAGTCAATGGAAGACATTTTTTCAAGGGGAAGGGGGTAATCAATCATGTCAAATGTTAACAAGACCACAATGAGTAATTGAATTCACCTCTGGATTTAGCAAAGTAATAATCATTGGTGATTTCCATGAGAGCAATTTAAGTGGAACAGTGGTAAAATAGCTGGACTAGCATGGATTCAGGAGAGAATGAGAGTAGAGGAATGGAGAGAGAGAGGAGGGAGGGAGGGAAGGTAGGACGGAGGAAGATTAGATAAATCTCAGCAAGAACTTGGCTATAAAGAGGAATTTAGAAATAGGCGGTAGCTGTAGTGGGAAATAAGGGTTGCTTAAAAATGGGAGAAAAACCCAGGTGTTTATGAGCTAAAGGGAGTGATGCAGGGGACAGGAAAATTAATGAGACAGGAGAGAGGGAGGGAGGTTCTTATAAGTACTGTCCTACTCCTCCCACCTCCAACATATACCCCCCAAAAATAAAATTCTTCTGTCTCTGTTTCTATATTCCAAGGAACTAAGCAAAGGTCCAAAACCTTAGACAAATTAGATCACTTACAGCTCCCTGAAGTCCCCATGATTCTTAATACACATCTAACCACGTATAGAATTTTGTTACAATTTTTGCTTTTGAAAAAGAAGGAGGATAAAAAGGAAGGAAGGAGGGAGGGAGGGAGGGAGGGAAGGAGGGAGGGTGGGAGGGAAGGAAGGAAGTAATCAAAAAGCCTGAGTTTATTTTTGTTTGTCTTCAGATCTCCTCTTAGACTGTTCAGCCCTAGGTATCTTGTCTCCTTCCTGTGGGGTATCTTGTTTCTCTATACCAATCTGCAAACTGTTAGAAAAGAGAATTTCTCTATTGGTTTTTGGTCCCTTGATACTAAGTTTCTTAGGGAAATGTTGATGCTATTTCCTCAGGAAGAATTCTCCCAACAATATGTCCACCAACTTCTTCCTGGATGGACAAAGCTTTTAGGGTAGTCTTTACAACAAAAATGAGATGCACAAAAATTGTTTGGTCAAATAGGTTTGTGGAGTATAGGTAAGTCTTGACAACCAAACAGATGTGTCAGCTACCAATTCTTCACAAATGGTATGTGGTGGAAAAGAAAGGTTGGGAAAAGTTAAGCAGCTGATATCTGCTTTGAAACATACATGATTTTTTTTTTTAGTCAATTAATCAGACTCACATTAGGTATATAGTCTTTGAAAAATAAAGAAACAGGTATTCAACAAACACTTCTTGAGTACATACCTGCTAAAAAATACAAAGAAGTTAGGTGAGTTTCCTTCTAGAATTCCCAGCCTAATGTAGGGCGATAGTTGGGTGATAATATAAAAGGCTATAATTGCTACCATGAGAAATTGTTAACTGGCTTATCTCCTCCAATCCCACTCTCAAAGTCAAAGAGGCTGCCCCTGGTAAACAGTTTCACTACCAACATGATAAGATATGCCTTTATGGATAAAAGGGAAAATAATAGCATATTTCTATTTTCTTTTACCAAAATGCAAATCAAATTAAAAGAGTTTTTTGCAAAATTAAATGCAAAATTGAAAGTTATAGCTAACCCATAGCTAGGTGACTGGGCGGATAGTAGTAGAATAAGGAATATGAAAAGAATATGCAAAAGTTGAATAAAATAGTCCTGTTTAATATAGCATTTGTGTAAAGTATAAATAAATTCTTTTTGCTAGAGGAAAGAAAAAAATCCTTACATTTGAAAGTCACCTCTATGAGTCAGCTATTTAAAGTTTTTTCTTTTTTTCCTCAGTTTTTTTCCTTCCACTATCTCTCTGAGGTTTGGTAAAGAGGTCATCCAACATATGTGGATTTCTGTTCCTGTTTTGTTCCTTGTTTTGGGGATGTTCATGACTAAGTTTATTGGGTAATATTCACATACTCATAAACTATTAATCTTTCCTTTGTGATATTTTCCTACTTCAGAGGATTCAAGATATTTTCATAAAGATTAAAAATAATTTTTCCTTAGATATGTGAGAGATGCATACTCAAAAATAGGGCGTTATTAAGAAAATAATTAATGACTTTTTCATCTAATCTTTCATAGTACATAAACTGAAAATGTATTCCGCATATTTTATGGTTCGTTACACAGTCATGGCCTTGTCACTCTACCTGATGTATGGACAAGTTCTTATGTTTCAAAGAGACATCTACTTTCTTTTGATACTTGTTTTAAACTGTAACTTTCTCTTTCATATTTGTAAAGAATGATTATATAAATGTCACCTATTTAGTAGTACTACTATTATTTTTTATTATTTTAATGCTTCTTTTGGATGCTTAGCTTCTAGTATTTTACAAGCTGAAGACTGCTCTTGTGCAATTGTTTATACCTGTTAAGTCAATCTTTCCACATTAATAATAAAGATACCAGGTTTCAGTTTAGATTATGACAGTGCCTAATGTCTTTTCCACATTTACTTTATGCAAGGAGAAGACCTCCTCTTTTATTTTCAGGGGAATTTTGTGAATTTCAATATGTATATTTTTCCAGCTGCAGTATTTTAATTGCAATTGAAAATTACTCGTTGAGATATCACTTTTCTTATGAAAAATTTCCTAATATTAAATTCTAGCAGTTAACACTGACTTCAACTACTCAAGTGGCATGATTTCTTGTTGCTTAAAATCTTTTCTTTAGTTATTTGCATTGATACGTCTGGATCAGTGAAGCATTGAATTATATTTTTCTCATAATAGCCACCTTTTCATAAATATAATTACTGTGTGTGTGTGTGTGTGTGTGTGTGTGTGTGTGTGTGTGTGTGATATAGCCCTAGATAGATGTTTAAGATAAATGGAAACTCCCTTACTTAAGATTACTAAAATGAAACTTTCATCTGACACTTGTTTTGGATTGCAAGTGAAACTCCTTGATTGCAAATATTTATGTGTCCAGAAAATCCATGTTGGTAATCCATTATAGCAGCAAACCTTTGTCTTTATTTCCTTTCAGTTAAATTGTTTCTTCGTTATACATTTAATAGACAAGTTTAAACAGACATGCGGGGCTAAATGGCTGGTTGTGAGGCTCACATGGGATTTTGGAGTTATTACAAAAGACTTTTTCTTCAATACCTTTTTGTTGTTTTTGTTGAGGAATCTTCTGGTGCTTCCAAGAAAAGAAGATAGCATTTGTTTAGTGGGAGGTATGTGTAAATGGGAGCCAAGATATAGCTCTGAAACTAATCAGTTAGGGTGTCACTCAGTCGCCTGAGTTCAAGTTCTTCACCTGTCAAGTGTGAAGTGGCATGAAAACATCCTAACATCCTTTCTAGCAGCTAGGGTTAGAAATGACCTTATCTTCTCTACCTTTCCCTACATGTTATCTGTTTATTTTGCACTAACTTTGTGCTTGATAAAATCCTTTAGAACAGTCTCTTAGAAACTAGGGAGTTTAGATTATCCACTACTCCAGGGAGCCAAACTTAGAAATCATCCCCATTCTGAGTCTACTCTGATGGATCTTACTGAGTGGGTCTGAGGGCAGCTACTAGATTTTAAGCAGGTTTCAGGAGTTAATGATGGATGTTCTCACCTAAGATCTTAGAAAAAAATTGCCTCCATAAATATATAGCGAGTGGTAGCAATTTAATTGTACCCCAAAGGAGGTTACATTTAGCATTTATACAAAATGATGAAAAGCTGACCAGAAATGGAATTTTACTTTCGTTTAAAATATTGTTTGTTTTCTTCAACATGTCTGCTTATTTCAAGCGGCAGAATAAGGTTGACAGACTGTTCCATGAGCAGTTTTCCATCATGTCACACAAACCATCCAGTTTCTATTTAACAAAGATACTAGTTAATAGTTTTACACGTAGAATAGGTCACTGTTAACTGTGCTTCCACTTAAATTTTGGAAATGAAGAGCAATGATGATGCACCTGAAGGAATGTAGTGAGTCAGTGGCACAGACAGGAAAGGCTTCCAGATGTCAGTTCCAGGGGTTAAAGTTGTCACTGTCTCTAAAGAAAAAGTTCTCATGTATTCTGCAGGAGCCATCAAATACACTTGCTCCTTTCCTGTGTGTCATGGAAACAGTGAACTTTTTTCTTATCTATCTTTCTTAGTACCTGGGTCACCTTACTGATATTTGATTTATTGTCCCATGATACTGGAACAATAAGTAAGATGATATTTTTTTTAATGGAGATACCTAAGGATATGAGAGAGACACATGGAAAACATTTAACATTGAGAAATACCAGTCCTCAATTCAAAAATTTGGTCCAAGGCAAGTAGCTCAGTGCATGGAGGTAATCTTTGTTGTCTTCTATATGCAACACAAAGATATTTTAAATATAAAATGTAAACATTAAGTAACATGAACTCATTAAAAGTAGTTAAAGAAGAAAGTTACGTGGTTTGGTTATAGTATATGACTATATACAGTTGAGCATTTTGTACCTGTGGTTAAATACATTTCTGAGATACTACAGAAATTACTGAACTGGCTTCTCTATTATGACGGTTAGAAGAAAGGCACTAACTTTGTATTCTAATTATACTTCAAAAGCAGTTTGAGGAGTATTTTACCATGACTATATTAGTGTATCAAAAGTTATGAAAATGAGTTTAAGGGAAAACATCCTCTGCTACTATTTTTTCTTTGTATTTTTGTTATTTGTGTAACCGTCACTCCCCCTTCAGATGCATCTGAAATATTCAATATAAAAAAATAAGTTATTAAACTCATAGAGTTTTGGAAAAGACCAAAAGCTTCTTTACCTTCTAACTTTAAATGAGAGTGGCATATAATTTTAAGGTTATGATATACTAACAATGAGTTGTTGTTTTTTTAAAATGTCATCTTGTGGGAAATTCAGTCCATAAATAAAATAACAATTAAAAAATCCAGTTCAAAGGCAGCTGTGCATTGAATTACTGCTTATTAGATGGAGAGTGCAGACTTTCCCCTTATGCTGTCCTTGAATTTACATCTCCATGCTAATGCATCTTCTGAAAATCTGCCTGTGTCATTTCTGCTTCAAATATCATCACCAAGGACAAAAAGGTTAGAGTCTGCAATTGCAGGTGATTATGTTTATACAGTTGGGAGAATAGTGGAATAATCTAAAAAGCAGCATATTTTGTGTATATGCATTGCCTCTCACTTCCGTGGTGAATGGATTTTTATGCTCCTAGTATGTCATGTTACTGACGTCAGACTCTAGTCACCCATTGATAATGACAATTGGCATTGATTGCCTCAGCATCAGCTGACCTCCTACGACTAAATATCTTCACATAACAGACAGTTCACTCAAAAACATCAACTAGAATTGCTGATATTTCATTCTCTTTCAATACCCAAAGTCTCCATACATTTTTATACTAAATGTTGTCTTGAGATAGAGCTTTTCTTGAAATAGAGAAAGGGAGCTTTGTTCTAGATGTTTAAATAGTCTTTTTAGGCCTTGTGGTTTTTTCCATAGACACTTATTGTTATTTTTATAAGTGCCACTTAAGCAGCTTATGACTGAGAGAATAGCTCCTCCTACTCCAGATTTAAGACTCATCTTTTCCCCAGGACTTTTACCGAATAGTGACTGATACACCCTGTTTCTCACCCTCCAGCCTACTCTTCTGCTACCTCTATGTAGTTCTTATTTCAGGAAGTTAATCATGAAATCTATTAATTAAAAATTGAACCAAACCATGTTATCTCTACGTTGATATGAAAAAGTAAGAAAAGTCTACAGATCACAGCACCAAGTCGATCAAAGGGGCGGATAGTGTCCTGTTTAACAGGCGAGGCTGTGTGGATTTGATTGAGTTGCAAATTTCTCACTCTGTAGTTGTGTGATGTTGGTCAAGGTATTTAATTTATTCAAGTCCATTTCCATATCCATAAAATGGTGTTGGTAATGCCTCCTCTGTAGTATTTTTATGATAAAAAAATGAGATTTCTTGAAAAGGTATAATACTTATAGTATCTGACACATTGTGAGTATATTATTATTAATTACTGTTGTTATACTAATATGTTAAGTCAGTGAAAAAAATCAATCAAAATAGATTCTTAGACTTTGTTTCTTAACATGATGGATCTGAAACAAAAATCCATACTTCCTCTACAAGAAACATACTTAAATATAAAGACAGGTTCAAAGTAAAAGGATTGAAAAAGATATGCAGGCAGTAATTCTAAGAAAGATGAAATAGCTATATTAATATCAAACAAAGGGAACTTAGAACAAGGTCTATATTACTAGGAATAATGGAGGAAATTTCATAATGATAAAGGAAGAAATTCAGGACATAAAACTTCAAATAATAGAGCTTCAAAATATTTAAAGCAAAAGTTGAGAGGAAAAAATAAACAAATTCACAATTGTAGTTAAAGGATTCAACACTCAGTTCTTGGTTTTTCATAAAAAACAGGATAGAAAATTAATAAGGATGTAGAAGACTCATTCCTCTCCAAATTGAAGTACAAATTCAGTATAATCCCAATTAAAATCTCAATAGACTTTTTTTTAATAGAAGTTGGCAAGCTGATTTTAAAACTTACATGAGAATGCCAACAATCTAAAGTAGCAGGCACAATTTTGAAAAAAAGATCAAGTTTGAAGGCTAAAAATATTTGATTTCAAGACCTACTACAAAGTTACATCATTATGAGTATTGGTGAAAGGATAGACCTATAAAGTAATAGAACAGAATAGAGTCTAGAAATAAACCTACACACAAAAGATTAATTGATTTTTGCCAAAGTTTTCAAGGTAATAGTATAGGGAAAAGTGAGTCTAGTCAACAAATAGTGATGGGTATCCATATGAAAACACACAAAGCTGATATAATTATGATATATATGTGTATATGTAAATCTATTCAAAAGGGAATTATACACATAGAGGTATAATACTCCTAGAAGAAATCATAGGGGAAATCACTCATAAAACTGAGACAGGTAAAGATTTCCTACATTAAACATTTACAAGGATGAACTGTAAAAGTAGTTGATAAATTGGACTTTACCGAAATCATAAATTTTTGTTCTTATAAAGAAAATAAGAAGGCAAGCCACAGACTAGATGAAAATAATTATAATGCATATATTTGACAACGACTTGTATCTATGACATATAAAAACTACAACTCACTTATAAGAAAGCTAATAGCTTTCTTATTAAGCTATTAAAAGTGGCTATTAAAAGCTTTCTTATTAAGCTATTTGTTTGAACAGTCACTTCAGAAAAGAAGATATAGGAATGGTCAGCTAGCACTGGAAAAGTCATTCAAACAAATGCAAGTTAAAATTACAGTGAGATACCAGTACATACACACTAGAATCACTAAGATTAAAAAGGCTGACAACACCAAGTGTTGGTAAAGATGTGGAAAAAAAATGGAAGTCTTATACATGGTTGATGGGGATATAAAATGGAAAAACTACTTTGGAAAATGTTTTGGCAATGGCTCATAAAATTAAATGTACTTTTAGCCTCCAACTCAGTTTTCCTATCCAATATTTGCCCTTAGGGAATTGAAATTATATGTCAATATAAAACTTTAAATAAATGAAAATATAAGCAAATTGTGGTATATCCTATGATGGAAGGTTATTCATCAATAAAAAGGAAGAAACTACTTACTGACACAACCTCATGAGTAATCTCAAAGGCATTATGCTAAGCAAAAGACGTCAAACACAAAAGGTACTCTGTTTATAAGAAAATCTGTAAGAAACAAATCTAATCTAGAGAAACAGAAATGGTGGTCTGAGGCTTTGATTGGTAATGCGAACTGTCTGCAGTGAGGGACCAGGAAACTTTTGGGAGTGGTGGAAATGCTTTGTATGTTGATTGTAATATAATATTTGTTACATATATGTATACATTTATCAAAACTCATCAGAATCTACCTATCTATCATCTATCTAAAATGTGTTTTATTATATGTAAATTATACCTCAAAAAATGATTACCAAGAAAAAAAAGGCTTAGAAGCTGTTGACTAAACTTTAACTTCCAAACTTTTTTTGGATTAGTTAAAAGTAACGTGTGTCTGGAGTCTTAAATGTTACACATATGCTTTCATTTAATCCCTATAATAAGCCAGAAATGTGTATTTTATTTTCCTTATTTTATTTTTAAAGAAATCTTTGCTTAGGATAAATAAATTGCCCAAACTTTCATAGTTATTAAAGTCTGAAACTTAAGTTTTCCATCTTTGTTTTTTCTATTTCTGTGAGTAGCGACCCTCTATCCCATTTCTAGAAGAGAGAGCAAAGGATTGTAGTATAATATGAGCTAACACTAAAAACCATTCCCATACCTACTGGAGAGAAGCATGTAACTTCTGAGTTACTTTGCTTCCTCTAATCTTAGATAAGCAGACTAAGACAAAGAGGTAAGACGGGACAGGTATGTGAGGTAGTAACATAATGGGGAAAGAACCCAAAGAAAGTAACTTTGAGATCTCTCCTTAAACTGAGGTGCTAGGATTTAAGAAACATCATTAATTAATAATATTCATCCTTAGGACTGAACTTAATTGAGGCCTGTAACAACTTTTACTTGAGATGATATACAGAGAAGAAGAATTTCAAAAATGCCTTTTTTATTGAAGAGAAAGTGACGTTATTCCTTTAATTTTTATTTAACCATGAGCTTGGTTGGTACTTTTCTTTTCTGTTTAAATAAACTTGAATAAGCAGTTGGATCAAAAGAAAAAGTATGTTTATTGGTAATATAGTTTATTGGTAAAATCTAAGAAATTGTTATTGACTGATTCTGTTTCTGATTTTCACCAGATAATTAGTAGTGGTGGGATTCTGGGCTTTCTGTCAGTCAATCTGCCTATCTATCTATCTATCTATCTATCTATCTATCTATCTATCTATCATCTATCTATCTATCTATCTATCTATCTATCTATTATCTATCTATCTTTCTATCTGTTTATCTATCTTTCTATCTACCACCTATGTACCTATCTATCCATCTATCTTATTTAATCCCAAGAACCCAGTAGTATACATGTTATCATCCTGAGTTTACAAATGAGAAAAACAAGGCTTAGTATAAATACATGTACTGCTTATTTTTATTTCCTAGTTTTCTGTAATGAACACCTGCTTATTATATAATTAAAAATATATTTATTGAATGTATACAATGAATTTAATTAAATTTGTTTTTTTAATTTTATGGATTTTTAAGGGAACAATTTTTAATACTTGGCGAAATTTTAATATTTCTATTTTGAGTATATTTTACTTCACAGGTAGGAACAATTTCTGTTAAGCTGATTGCAAAACAGCTTTCTATGAATATAATTTTATTTTCTCCTTAGTTTTAATATTAAATTTGTTTTATAAAATGTTTTGGGGTATGTATGGAAAAGAAACACAATTGTTCTCAAGTTCTAACTTCCAAAACCATATGTTTTAATGGAAAAACAATAGAATAATATAGTGTTATTGGATAAAAGAGTCTTTACTATTATGAAGAATAGTGCTGGAATTTTCCAAAGAGGTTAACTTTTTCAAAGTTGCAGAGCAGTCTACTAAGGACTGAACCTTTCCATTCCGCCATACCACATTCATGATAATAATAAAATCATAAAATTTGCAGGATGGGGATGTGATGTACCTTGTTTTGTTTATTTGCCCACAGTAGCATAAATGTTTAAAAGTACAACCTGTGATGATCAGGGAACAGCTTGTCTGCTTATTACTAACTGCCTCCATTTCTGGCCCACCTCCAATAAACTGTGGCAAAGCAGCACAGAAATCTACTTAATTGTTTCTGTTGTTATCACTCTGGACACTGTTATCTTACAGAAATAAACAGGTGTACCTGGACGGAAGTAAGGAGCAGGCACCAGCGAAGGCACGAGAAATTCAAACTCTTATAGTAAATGAACTGATTGAGGGAGTCATTGACTGGCACACTCAGAATCTTAAATTAGATTCCGGGCATGTAGGATAGGAGTGGGGAGCTTACCTGCTAATACTCCTCCAAAGTGTCTCTGAAAAATTGGGTCAATTATCTTTGAAAATGTTTAAATTTGTTCCATGGTACATTCTATAATTGTTAACACCTATCTCATTCATCTGTTTTAGTAAGATAAATATTGACTCTGAAACACAATTTGTGAGATTATTTAGGTTTTACTTTTGAAATTTGTAAGATAGTTTTCATTTGAGTCAGTTCCTAGAAAGAAATGTTGAAAATATTTGCTCCACTGAAAAATATTGCTAAGAACTAGCTTTGGAACTTAGCTTCCTTGCTCTTCCCAGCTAAGCCACTTTATCTTCAAACACATCTATTTCTGAGTATTAATTTGATAAAAACAGGTTTTCTCCAAACATCTGGCTCTGCTATCTTAGAGAGTGTTTCTCATGCAATTACAGAAGGCAATTCAGGCAGACATTTAAGTTGGAACACAGTTTTCTTGAGGGTTTTCAACATTCTTGAAGGTTATATAAATCTCAGGAAATCTGTAGTTGACACATCCAGTTATCTCCTTACTATAGTTTATCGTGACCAGTGGTGATGTCGGTCTTTCCTCACAGGCAAGGAGGAGCTTAGCAATGATTAGATAACAAACAGAATGTAAAATTTAATGTTGGATTTAATCCTCATGAGTTAAATTATTTGGGGTAAAAAAACAATAATAGTATTCTGGAAGTTTCTCTACCTCCAAAGGAAGCCCCAGACAGCAAGTCCTGTTAGTTTGTCATTAAATTATTCATCTCATGTTATCATTATGCAAGTGGACCAAAAGATTAAGCTTTCTTCAGTGTAGTAAAATCCTTAATTAAACCAGAAAACAAATATGATAGTCCTCATTTATCTGCAGGTGATACGTTCTAAGACCCCCAGTGGGTACATGAAACCACAGATAGCCCTGAATATATAAATGTGTATATATATG
Organism: Rhinolophus hipposideros; assembly: GCF_964194185.1. Classification (NCBI taxonomy): domain Eukaryota; kingdom Metazoa; phylum Chordata; class Mammalia; order Chiroptera; family Rhinolophidae; genus Rhinolophus; species Rhinolophus hipposideros. Next base: position 68,118,616 of record NC_138049.1, read on the forward strand.
TTAATCTCTTACTGTTCCTAATTTATGAATTATGCTTTATGCTTTAGGTATATATGTATAGGAATATGTATATATTTATAGGTATATCATAGGTATATATGTATACATATATAGTATATACTATGTATATGTGTATATATACTATGTTTTTTCCTATACATACATACCTATGATAAAGTATAATTCACAAATTAGGAACAGTAAGTGATTAACAATTACTAATGGTAAAATAGAATAATTATAACAATATACTGTAATAAAAGTTATGGGTGCAGTCTCTTGCTCTCTCTCTCTCTCTCTCTCTCTCTCTCTCTCTCTCTCAAAATATCTTAGTGTACTGTACTCACTCTTCTTCTTGTGATGATGTGAGATGATACAATGCCTATGTGATGAGATACAGTTTGGTAAATGACATAGACATTGTGACATAGCATTAGGCTACTATAAGGGTTACTTGAACACAAGCAGTGTGATTAGTGTGATGCCGTGACAGTCAATGTGATAACTAAGACAGCTACTAAATGACTAACAGGGGGAGCATATACAGTGCAGATATGCTGGAGAAAGGGATGATTTATGTCTCGGGCGGGACAGTGCAGGCTGGTGAGAGATTTCATCACACTACTCAGAGGAGTGCGAAATTTGAAACTTAACAGATTGTTCATTTCTGGAATTTTTCATTTAATATTTTTTGACCGCAGTTGTCCATGAGTAACTGAAACTAGGGAAAATGAAACTATGGATAAGGGGGGGCTACTGTAATTTATTCAAAGAGAGAAAGTTAACTTTCTCTCTCTCTCTCTCTCTCTCTCTCTCTCTCTCTGTGTCTCTCTGTCTCTCTCACTTCTTCCCTCTTGCCCTCCTTCCCTCTTTTCCTTTTTTCTTTCTCCCACTTCCTCTACTCTTTTCTTCTTTTCTTTCCTTCCTCTCTTCCTTCCTTCCTGCCTTCCTTTAATTTTCCTTCCTTTTTTCCTTGTAATTTATTCAAAGAAAGAGAAAGAACAAAATGATATCATGGACTTAAATGTAAAAATAATTTACCTGGGCTGTCTTCAATGCCGTTCTAGGAAAAGCAATTTTAAAATGAAAACTTGAGGGTCTGTGGGGTCCAGAATCACACACAATTCTTTGATTATCATGTCATATTTACATGACAGACCAGAATTTCATTACCTGAACATTATTTAAAATAATTTTTTAGCTATAATTCTCATCAGATCACATTTCATACTGATCTTTAGAGAGAAACATATCTTCGTGGAAGAAGAAAGCCCACTGAGAAAAGAAAGCTCTTTTTTAGAGTACAAATGACATTCCCTTGTACTATGAAGGAGAAATGTGCTTTATATTTACCTAATTTTTGTCTTATATTTAATGTTTTCTAAGTCAAGTTGTTCCAACAGTCAAGAACATGATGGATTCAATTGTCCTTACAATTTGATTTGTGAGGAGAGTTTATAGAGAAGAGTGACCCCAGCAGGAGTTGGAAATGTGGCATTGGATTGTAGGTGACAGCTAAGGAGTGGGTGTTGGGGGGCTACTAGGTTAGGTATGTCCTGTGAGGAGGAGGTTTTTAGGCCTCAGAAGAGCTCATCACTGAAGCCACTTGAGTGAGAACAAAGTGGATTGTTGAACATAGCACTTTGGGGCAGGGTGGGGGAGTGGAGGGGAGGGAGTAATTCACTTTTAAGAAGCTGTAAAGGAAACCAGTGAGAGTGTCTTTAAAGAAGTCAGAATGATAAACTTCTGATGACTGCAGAGTGACTGAAATGAAGTCAGTGATTCTCAACTCTTTTCTCAGTCTCAATTCTCCTGCAATATAGGTATTCTTGATAGTTAAGGGCTCTACCATGGTGGCGATTCTTAGCAGGGTAGGGCAGGGGTAGGGAGCTTCAAATGAACGGGAATCTTGGGAGAGTCTCATGTTGATTCAAATATGTCCTCATTTGGGGAGGAGGTAGCTGTCATTAAAGCCTTGTTTAAATCAGATGGACTATATCATCATTCTGTTCAGGAAGAAGACCACCTATAATAAAAAAGGCACTTTGATTAAGCTGCTTAGCTGAGCGGAGCAGGCCTGTGTACAACACTTGGTTGCTAAACTACCTTTAAAGAGTGTGAAGTGTTGTTCATCAAAAAATGTTGTGTGTGCAGGTTTAGAGGCAGACAGGAATGGCTCTGTGAAGTAGAGGGTGGGTTAGGTGCCTTGTGTGAGGCAATGAGGAGAATCCTGATTGATGTTAAGGGGAGAGCAAGTGGGAGAGAACAGGGTTAACAGAGTGACTTTGAAGAATTTACTGAATTTACCCTACAAAATTTTTTATTGCTCACTATAAAGATTTTGGTGAAAATGAAGAAAATGCTGGGGGATGTTGACAAACCTTTAATTTCTCTGGAACCATTTTCTCATTTGTAAAATCAAAATATCACGAATCTAATCGCCCAATGGAGATAACTAACTTTTAACCTTTCCCCAAAGGAAAATGTATCAACCCTTGGCATAATTCTATGGGGATGTATACTCAATGGGCAAAAAATGTTGCAACTATAAGGCTTAAACTGAAGGAAGTAAATGGGAGAAAGGATTTCTTTCTTTTTGTAAAAAAATATATCTATGGCATAAAAATGATCCTTCCACCCTTTACAACCATTATTAGTCTTTAGTATATTTTCATATATGTTTTCATTTTACACAATTGTAACTATAATTTATAAATGATATTCTTTCCTTTTCACTTTCCATGTGAAATGCTTATGGTAGTATCTATATTTATATGTATCTCTGTCTCTACATTTATCAACTATTTGTTTACCTAATTTTCAGTCTAGCAATAATTTTCTATTATCATATAATTTGATTCTCATATAATTTGGTTTGAAGACCACAGTAATACATGTATTTACTCGTGCATGGTCTTTATAACCATCATTTAAAAATACTTTATGTGAATCTGAAAAGATCTTCCAAAATGTACCCTCTTACTCTCCTATTGATGAATATAAAGTTTGTAAATCTTCACTATTTTAAATAACTCTAATATACAGCTTTATAACTTCGTTTATATTTTGGATTATTTCCTTAGGGAAGATTCATGAACATAAAATCAATTGCTATAAAAATGCTTGTGATCTTTATAATACATAGTCTCAAATTAAGAAAGGCAAGAAACATATTTTTGTTTTTATTAAACTAAATTGAAGATGTTTTTTATCTCTGCTCCAATTTTTCTTCAAATCCAAAAATGTCTCAATGTATATTTTACAGCTGAAGGAATCTTCATAAGCCTATATGGTTTTGTTGTTCATTATCTTTCCTTGCTTTCCATCACCTAGAAATGCATGGAAAGTGAAATTCCAATTGATATTCCAAATTGACTTCTCCAAATTTTATTTGATCAATAAAGGTATAAGAATAGAAATGACATTTTTCTATTTAACTGAGGGACCAAACTCTAATGGGATAATACCTAACCCTGACAATGCTTGACTGGCTATTGACTGGATGAATGAATATCACCTGCATACATAACTGAGAAGGAAAAGAGAGTTGCAAAGCAGACTCTCCTTACTAATTGGAACCTCCCTCCCTTTCCTTTAGTAAGTCCTTTTTGTGGGACCAAGGTGTCAGCTTAGGGGAATGAAGTTTCTCAGTGCTAAAAGGGGCAAACCAGACTGGCACAGAGAGGATTGACTCAGATGATTGTAAGTTACATTGTATTCATCTAAAGGAACCAATAAAAAAAGTTTAGTTATGTTATGCGTTCTTTTTCCTTCTAGCTGCTAAATAAACATTATTTTATTGCATAAGAAGAGGAGTTACAACATTAAAATTATTTATTTTGAGGCTAAAGCATGTTCTATTGGATATAGACTTCTCTTTGGGAAAAAAAAAATCAGCATCTTATTTTGCTAAACAAAGCAATATAAAATGAAACAAACAGCTGCACCCCCAGCTCAGTTACTGTCTCTAAGCAGAATACACTCATGTAGTTACTAATTACATTTTTTGTAGCAAGAAATATTGATGTAAATTTGAGCTCGTTATTTTAGAAGATATATTTTATAATCAGAAAAGTAATTTTGGTTGAATATTAATACTTAAAATTCATTTAAATTCTGTCACATATAAGGCATTATAAGCAATGTAGAATTAATTGCATTAATGAACATAGATTATGATTTCATGACTAATTTTTAAGATATTAAATGATACTAAATGACAAAAGGAGATAGATTATATATATATTATATATATATATATCCTTGTATTAAATTATATTAAAATATAAAGTATATTTAGGTATACTATATTAATGTATATTTACAAGACAAATTGGCTGTTTTAATAGTTCAATAACTTGTGATACAGAATACACTTTGGAATTGTAGATAGTTCTTTGATTAATGTTCTTAAAAAAAATAAGATTGGTCTTACTCTTGGAACTTGGATAAAGGTGGTATTTGATTCTTAGTCTGTGGAATGTGTGGTAGGAACCCTGCCAAGCATATAGCAAACTTAGCTAGAGCTTTTATATATAGAGAGAACAGTATTTGGTAGCAAGAGGGTATACTGTCTTCCATTTGACACCGAGTTTTTACATCCTGAACAGAAATTTTTCAGGTGTGTGTGTGTGTGTGTGTGTGTGCGTGTGTGTGTGTGTGTGTGTGTGTGTGTACTAAAATAAATCCTTATTCATTCCATTTTTTGGTTGGAAATAGTCGCTTACTTGCAAAAGTCTCTGTATTACTAATCAATTGGAAGATTAGTGCTGCCATTTCTCCCAATATTTATTCTCTGTCTTACCAGGGGATAATTCCTTGAAAAATTCACATGTTGAGACCAGTTGGATCTATATTGTGCTGTACCAACATAGTAGCCACTAGCCACATGTGGCAATTTATATTTAAATCTAAATGAATTAAAATTAAATAAATTGAAAATTCAGTTGCTTGGTCTCACATTTTAAGTGTTCAAAGCCCCAGTTGTCTAGCAGCTACTGGATTGGACAGTCGGAGCTACCCAACATTTTCATCGTGGCAGAGAGCTGTTGTTGGACAGTGCTCAGTAAGACTGAATTTTTTATAAAGTGTCCCCTTGCTAATTAGAATCCTATGCCTTGCTGGATTTCACATAGTAAATAATAAATTGAAAGGAATGCTACTCTAAAAGCATGAAATTATGTTGTTTAAGATGCCCATGTGGGTTTCTATTAAAATGAAGATAACTTTTATATGGATGGGTAAAGCAATCCCTGAAGGAAATTTGGTGATGTTCACAAGCTGCGCCTGGGGCAGCATTGGTGTAGGTTCTGGTAACACTCTCACCTGTCTAGGGCCATACCACCCTGAACGCGCCCATACCACCCTGAACGCGCCCGATCTCGTCTGATAACACTCTCACCGTTCCCAGGGACAACACAATTTCAAGATGGCCTCTAAGTTATTTGTCCAGTGTATTTTTCTTTCCTGTAATCTTAAAATTGTAGTTCTCTGCTTCATTTGTTCAAAAGATATTGTGAACTAAAAAGGAAAATACAGTTCTCCACTTGAATAATGATATTTCACTTTGCTTTACCCAATATTTTGCGATTAGGCATTAATTAGATCATAGTTTTTATCCTACAGAGATATTTTTCTAGTCCAGATACTATCAAACTATGACCTATCAAGACTTTACCTGGATTGTCCCTTTACAATTTTGGAGAGTATATACAGAAAAAAAGAAAAAGAATGTAATCTAACTCAGTTAAGAATAATAGGTCATAATGTATCTTAAATATTACCTCACAGCATGCAAAAATCAGTGTAAATATGAAAGTAAAATAAAATATGCTGAATATTTTGGAAGAAAATATAAAAGAATATCTGTGATGCTTGGGGTAGGCAAACATTTCTAACTGTCAGGGAAATATTGGTAAGTTGTATTGTGTTGAAATTAAGGATTTCTGTTCAAGACACCATGAAAAAAGTGAGAAGGCAAGACACTGGATGAGAAAGGATATTTATAATACATATCACAGATAAAGGATTTGTAACCAGAATATATAACTCTTACAAGTTAATAAGAAAAAAGCAGAAACCCCAACTGAAAATGGACAAAAATTATAAACATGAATTTCAAAAAGAGAGTGTCCAATATATATGATCAATATATATATGAAAAGCTGTTCACCTTTATTAATCATCAAGAGAATGCAAATTAAAACAATAATATGATCTTATGACACATCCATCAAAATGGCAATGATGAGAAAAACACTGAAAATACCAACTCTCAGACCCTGCTGGTTGAAATGTAAGTTTGATCAAATCTGTTGGAAAACTATTTGGCATTAAAACTGAGTGCATGCATACCCTATCCCCAGCAGTTCCATTCCTAGGTTTATATTCAACAGAAATCTATACAAATGTGCACCAAAAGGTGTGCACCGAATGACACGCACAGAATGTTCATAGCAGCATTATTCACAAGCACACCGAACTGGAAACTACCCAAGTGCTCATCAAAAGCAAAATGGATTCATTTTGGTCAATTTTCTGCCAAGGAATGCTATACAATAGTGAGAATGAATGAACTACAATATATTCAACAACGTAAGATACATCTTGTAAACATAATATTAAGTAAAAGAAACAAGACACATTAGGGTACATAATTTCTGAGTACATTTATATAAAATTTAAGAATCATGTAAACTAATCTATGGTATTAGCTGAATCAGGATGGTAGTTACTCTTAGAGGAATAGTGATTTAAGGAGGAGTGGTTACATGATATGTTCCTTGTATACACTTACAAATGAGCACTTTTCTGTGTGGATATACTTTTTCAATAAATTTAATTCAATAAAGTGTTTATGTTGAAAAAACAAATCACAGAGCACAAATTTATGACTTTGGTATAGGGAAGATATTCACCTGGGCAAAAACCTTTGATAAAGTTCCTGTGTTGCTAAGTACATCATGAAAGATATAGGTAGAAAGCCTAATTATTCATATCCACTTTTCTGTTGTGAAAGGATTTATAGAAATATAAGAACATCTCACATAAATCTGCAGAAAAAAGCTTCCCAGCACCTCAGAAAACACTAAGGAAAACCTACTTGGGTCCACCCAGGATCCCTCAGCAGTTCTTTCCTTTTCTAGTCCGACCAGAGGCTCACAGAAAGCCTTCGGGTTGTTTCAATCCCAGAACAAGTCACTCTAAAGTCACTGAAATCAACAGCATGAGCAGGAGGAGAAAGATGAGCCTGACTTATCTGAGAAATGTTTTCTGTTATCACATATTGACCTCAGTGACCTTTGAGTGCTGTCAGAATTATGGCCTGAGAAAACCCTGGTGCATCTGGTTACTCAGGATAGATACATCAGTGTGAGTTCAGAGAGCTCAGAGAGGTGGTACAAAATGTACTCAGATCACCATGGGACTCTTTCCAGTGAAATGTCATGCTGCATGTGCCTGAGAATTTCGGACTTACACGTGTACAAATATGCATACCTTCAGTTTGCTCATTTATTCAACAGGTGATTAATGGGGGAGAGGGTCTACACTGTGCTAGTCATTTATCGAGAAAGCAAAACGGAACCTGATGCCACTGCTGGAAATGAACTCTACTTTGAATTCTCTTGGGATAAATGTCATGCTACCAGTATTCTTCTTCTCTGGTGCCAAAAATTTGCAAGTGAAATATTATATGCTCAATGAAGTCCAGAAAACCAGCCTAGAGCTCCCAGACTGCCCTCCTCACAGTTTGTATGCTGTTTGCCAAGACAAGTTCATTACCTCCTAGGACATTTCTCAGTATTAAAATACACAAGCAGAAACAAACACTGTTCCATAGTCTTTGAAATTAACCAATGGGCATTTACAATAGGCAATTTTCCTCCTAAAAGATAATAGAAAGGAAAAAATAATTAAAGAATGTTATTTTGAGCAAGTTGCAAAAGAGTTAAAGAATCACTAAAATTCCTGAGGAAGGTATTTGAAATAATTCCAAGTATAGAAACAGAGTACTTTTTCTTACTTTGTGAAAAGAAAGATTATTTTGTTGTTTGAAGGACTTGACTCATTAAAATCTACTTATATAGGTGATGAATTTGCTGGGTGAGAAGCTACCAACTTTTGGAGAGAGAAATGTGATAATTCTTTGAATGCATCTGTCAATGAGGTAGGGGTCCATGAAGAAGAAATTTAAACCTGGAGAACAAATTTCATCTATGAATATTGAGAAGGAGGCCCATGAGGCCCACATTTAATCTGCATTCACTGAAAACACTTGTACCTTTTACACTCTGCTTATTCATGACGCTGGATTAACTAAGTACATAAGCTGCTGCTTTCAGCTCTGGTTCTCCTGTTTTCTGCTGGTAAAGGTCACACTGACTCATACACGAAACCTTTTGTTTATATCTCAGAGGTAGCTGACCCCATTGCACCTGCTTTTGAATATCTGGCAAGAGACAGGCTTGCAAATGAATATGGTTCTTTTAAGAAGTTGCTTATTTTAAAATGAAATTAGCATTTCCATAGGTGCCAAACCACTGGCAGAGAAGAATGGAGACCTTTGTGTAAGTGAAGATAGGTATATTGTGGAATTGTGGCAAGATCTTGGAGTTCACCTGAGCCTATGAATGTGCCTCTACATGATTGCTGAATGAATGAATGAAGAAATGAATAAAATAGTTTTCATTGCCTCTTTTTACCCAGTTGCTGACATTTTATTTTGTTTACTGAGATCTATCCTATGATTACATCAAGGAGGAAATGTGATTTAAGTACTACTCCTTTTTCACAATACTACCTGCCCTTCCACAAATATCAACCATATCTGTTGCACGGACTCAAATCCTTACGTCACAGTGACTGATATTCAACTCTTAGATCTCCTTTTAGATTAATCAGTGTTAAACCTTTCAAAGGATATATGAGGAGCAAAAGGGATAAACTTGGAGGGCACTGAGGATTAAATAGGATGCGGGGGAAGTCACTGAACACAATACCAAAAGGTTAGATTTTGTTCTGTGATCTAGTGTAAAACCAGTGGAGGTTTGGAGCAGGGGGATACCAAGGACAAATGTGGGTCTTAGAATGAAGGTCCTAGTGGTAGTGTGCAGAATCAATTAGGAGAGATTCTAGAGACAGGATATTTAATTCAGAGTGCATCCTAATAGCCTAGGCAAAAGCATTATATGCTGTTAACTATTAGGATAGTGGTTAACCCTATGGGGTTAGTGACTGGGAGAGAGCAGTGGGGGACTTCGAGGGTATTGGTTGGAATGCTTCTTGATCTTGGTGCTGGATATTTGCAAAAAATGCATTGAGCTATACATTTTGTGCGTTTTTTCTGTATCTGTGTTACAGTTCAATAAAAAGCATAAAAAAAAGATAAGTGCCCCTTAATAGATAATTGGATAAAGAAATTGTGGTACATATATACAATGGAAGATTACTCAGCCATAAAAAAAGAATGAAATCTTCCCATTTGCGACAACATGGATGGACCTAGAGGGTATTGTGCTAAATGAAATAAGTCAGACTAAGAAAGACAAATGCCATATGATCTCACCTACTGTGTTTCCCTGAAAATAAGACTGGGTCTTATATTAATTTTTGCTCCATTAGGATTTATTTTCAAAGGATGTCTTATTTTTTCATGTACAACAATCTACATTTATTCAAATACAGTCATGTCATCTTCTTCTGGAACATCGTCATAACGTACTAAATGCATCCATCTGGCTGAGATCTTAACTGGGGCTTAGTTTCAGGGTAGGTTTTATTTTGGGGGAAACATGGTATATGTGGAATCTAAAGAACTAAATAAACAAAACAGAAACAGACTGGTAGATACAGAGAACAAACCTATGGTTGTCAGAGGGGAGGTGGATGAAAAAGGTGAAGGGATTAAAAAATAGAAATTGGTAGTTACAAAATAGTCACAGAGATGTAAAGTGCAGCATAGAGAATATAGTCAGTAATGTTACAGCAACTATGTATAGTGCCAGTTGGGTACTAGACTAATTGGGGGCATCACTGTATATATAAATGTATAACCACTATGCTGTACACATGAAACTAATATAAAATAATATTGAATGTCAACTGTAACTGAAAAAAATCAATTTAAAAAAAGAAAGAAAAGAAAAAATAATTATGCCTGAATCGAGGCAGTGAGAGTGAATAGATGGGAGTATTTTCTAGAGAAAGACACAAAAATTTGCACAATGATTGAAGGGGAGGATAAAGGAAAGGAGAGAAAAAAAAATGACTTTGATATATTTAGTCTTAGAAATAGAAAATAGTTATTGCATGATTTAGGAACTTCATGAGAAGGAACTTCTTTTTGGAGGGGATGTGATGAGTTCAATATTGTGTATTTGAGATGCCAATGAGATATTTGGTGGGACTATGTGGAGTTCAGATGAGATTTAAAAATAGGAGTTTACTGGAAGTTATACAGCCAGGAAAATAAAACACAAATGGTTGAAACATTAGAAATATAGGAGAACCCTAAGAATTAATAAGGGAAAAAGACAATTGAATAGTAAACCTTAGAAAACTCTATTTCAAAGTTTTATCTTATGCCAGGCTCGTCTGTGACATAGTAGTTTTGGTATAAAATATGTAAGATATATGAGAATACTTTTGTTTGAATTTTATGTGGCAAAGTTTTATCTTTTATATGTATTTTCCAAATTGCCTTGAATGAAAATATATATTTTTTATAATTATATGAGAAAGTTATACAGTGAAATAAATATATTTTATGTGGAATGACAGAAGGCTTAAGGTAGCAGAGTTGTTTAGATATCTGAAAACATAATTATTCCTCTGGTTTTGTGATTGTATAATTTTGTTTACAGAAATACCTATTTTTAAACATTTGTTTGAAAAATGTTCTTCAAAAATACCTAACCCAATGAGGTTAGTGATCTTTGGACATACCAGTTTAACATCACCATGTTTACCTTCTACGTGTTCATTTTACCAATTTGCATACTTTTAAGTAAGGGGAAATATAGATATAGTCTCAGTGTATGTTTTGTAAACAGTACAAATACTAAGAAAGTATTATTAAAATAAAATAATTTAATTGGAAAGCATACGTTTTATTTAAAAATTAGGTATTGGGCTTTTAGTTTTAACCTAAATGATTTTAGATTTAATCTAAATTTAAATGTTTAATCAGTTCATTATTGGAAAGAGGACTTATAGAGGATTAACAGAAAAGTCATGAAGCAAAAATGTAGTCTTAAAATAAATTCTAAATTACCCTAAACTGTTCTAAAAGGTTTCCTTTATTAATATGGATTTTCTGGAAATCTTTCCTATTGTGCAATACACATAAATCTTCTATGGGGACACTACAAATGTAATCTTCCAGTCATGATTTTTTTTTTTTTTTAGATTGATGTATGCTGACCCCATTTAAAACCATTTGAAACTTATGCTGACAAGAGTTTGCTCTAGTTGTCACAAGCTAGAGACCAGTGACAAGCACCTCCAATGACAGAGAGTCTGTGAGACACTAAATCTGCCATCCCCACCTAAACAACCCAGTAGGAGGTTTTCTGTAGCAGTTCAGTCCTAGTAGGGAAGGATGGTTCATTGGAGTTGGTATGAGTGTAGTGTAGAGAATATTTTCTTTGAGAGTGCAAGGAAAGTTGTGAGATCTGTGATTAAAAAAAAAAAAAGAAATGTTTTTTGTGTTATAGGTTCCTGGAGGGCAAGATTTCTTTTATATTCCTTAATGCCACCCAATACAACATGCTGTATGTTCCGTGAAAGACATGCACATTGCTTATTATAAAAAAGAAAGATGATTGATATTGTCAGTATTTTATTTATTTAAGGAAAAATATCCTTATATCTTTAATCCCACCCCCCCCCCAATACACACATTTTACCTTTGAAATTAGGGAATTAGACAATTTTATCAGATGTACCAAGAAATATTAATAATCCATGTAGTGTCAATACGTATGATGACTATAAAAGGCAAATTGAGATTTTCCTCTTCATTAAAATGATTTTTATATTCTTAGAAGGATGAGATGATAATATGCATTTTTTTCATGGTCAGTCCCTTTCAATACCTAACCAGCCTAAATGTATCATCAATGTAAAATTTCCAATTCAGAATTCCCACATGTGACAAGAATATCATAATTTCATTCACCATCGATTCCCAACCTTATTCCCATTTGAAAAAAAAAAAACTTTTAGTATAATGAACACATTCATTACCACCTCCCTTTGTTTCTGAGGCAATTGATGGACTCTTCTCCAGGCAATGATGATTCAAGATGTTGGAGGGAACACGGCCAGGACTGTCACTAGCCTTGCCTTTCAAAATGTTCCAATCACATATTAATCCTTTTCCAAATAGATGCCGGACAAATCCATTTTGACCCAGAACCAGAACAATGAAGCCAAATCTAGAATCATCCATTTTGGCTAATGTCACATCACTGGCAAATACATTTTTCAAAATTTCATTTTATAAGGAATTAAATTCAATTCCTTTCCACATGGGGAAAAGCCAGTAACGAAAGCTGATGATTGTAAAAGTGAGACCAAAGAGCCACAGGGCATATTTATTTTGGAAGAAAAATTTAAAAAGACTAAGAAGTTAAGCCATAAAACATTTTACACCAGTTTAGATTAAACCAACAGTTTAAAAAATAAATATTTTGCATTTTTTATGCAGATGTCCAAGATAAAAATAGCTGTTGTGCTAAGAGAGCTTAAGATTACTGTAGAAAAGCCTCCATAAAAATGGTTTCTGAGGTATATGAAAAATGGAAAGCAGTGTCATTATCTAGGTGTTTTAAAAAGTATTTTTCAAAGAAAATTCTCAAAATAATATACGTAGCTTAAGGGGACCTTACAGAGTGGGAAATAAAGAATGAAATACCCTGACCTTGCTTTACTCTTTCCCTCTGATCTCCTGCTTGGCTCCACCTTGGTTGAGCTGAAATCTAACTTGAAGTCATAGGGCACCATGGGGATGGGGGTGTAATGAGGGACTAGGGAGTGGGAGTGTGTTGATGTTATTCACTGTATATCAATCTCTAAGGTAGTGACCGGGTGAAGGTTGGAGAGCAGCTCTGAGGGCAAATTGAAGAGACCGGGGCCACATCACTAGACAATGACTGGATAAAACCAAAAGATCCTGCTTCTCACCTCAAAAGCTAAGACATTTTTCTTATTTTCCTTAGTGACTTAATTAAACTGGCTATTTACACTTATTCTCTCATGATCTTAGTCATAAAATAACACTTGATGAATCTGAAGATAATAACGATTTCTCCTAACTTTCTTTGTTGCAGCTTGAGCTTAAGTTATACCCAAAGCAACTCTTATCTTTGTCTGTGCCCTCTGGACCCTCTTTAAAACAAAATTCTTCATATCTTAAGAATATTGGTTGGTATTGCCACATACTTTAATTGTTCCTTCATTTTCACACACACATTTGTGTGTGTGTGTGTGTGGGGGGTATTATCCAAATTCTAACACATTTCCACGATACATGTAAATGTTTTTGCAAGAAGGTTTATCTTATCAAGGCCATTTTCAATTGTAATTCGAATATTAACAGTCTGACCTAGTTTAGTAACCCTTGTAAATATGAGAGCTTATTCTTCATTCATGCTCTGGGTTATCAAAAAGACATATTGTAAAAGGTCAGCTTCAGAGACGAGTCTTCTGGGCCTTTAGGTGATATTATATAATGTCTAACTCTTTCTTAAATATGATCTTGAAACTAGACATTGACTGGACCAAGATTACAATAGTCAAGATGATCTCATCCTAGTTGGAGACAAAAATGCTTTAGGAATGAGACAAAAATATGTTTTTTGTGAAAACACTTATCATTTCTCACTACGTACCCATTCTTGGCTACTTCCTTTGTGACTACCATAGAGTAACAGGAAGAGCTTTGATATGATTTTCTCTTTACAATGTTATAGTGTTGTTTAATAGAATTCTCTAGGATGGACCCAGTCCTAGATAACATATTTATCAAAACTTTGGTTAAAGTACAGATTCAATGCTTATCAAGTCTCACATGACTCAAAAGTTGTGTAATAGACACTTGAAGTTCCACTCAACCCTTTTTACCAGCTGTCTCCCAGCTTTTCTGTGTGTTGCTGCTAACTGCTTGCACCTGTGCTCTTCAGAGGCTTTCTTTTGGACACTGGAGCCTTCTTGCCCATAAGGAGAGCCAGAAAGCTGGGGAGTTTAGTAGAATATGTTCATTATATAATGCAAACAAACATGAATGAGTAGGTGATATTTTCTGTGTAAGGGGTGAAGAGTCTGGGTCGGGTGCACGATAGTCTCATATTTAGTATTTATGACAAACCAACGTTAGTGCAGGAAACAAAAAAATCATATTATGCATTGTAGCAGAAAATGATTTAAAAGCAGTGAATTATATTGTTAATTGTTGGAAGGGCTGGAAAGCAGATGCTAGGCTGTTTCTCCAGGAATGACTCACAGAATACCACGAGATTCACCTGCTGGGGAATGATGGGGAATCAGAAAGTCACCATTGAAAAAAGAGTGAGTTCACGAACACTATGGTCTTAGGATCAGGAAGAAACAATTGCTGATACTTCCTTAACACTGTATGTGGAACACAACTGCCTCAACGGCAAATGTCTTTCATCACCCATAAGGGTTGGTGATTGGATTCTGGAATCTCTATAAACATTCCTGGCAGTGAAAAACAACCAAAAGAAGTATGAAGATGAAATGGCCTTTACCTCATTTGTGTGTTCCAAATATTTCATGATTGCTTCTAATTGGTTCCAAAGTCCCAGCTGTAAGAAAGTCTAAGTGGAGTTTTAAGCTTTCCATTCACTAGAGTACTAGACAACATACTTGAAGGAGATGGGAATAATTGCTGAGTGCTAATCTGGGCCATTATGTTATGTAACTCTAAAAATCATTATTCACTTTGCAAATGGTGGCCTGGCACTGCCAATTGACTATATTTGCTCACAACACCAATTAAAGTTCATCTAGAATCAAGTGTTCAATTTCAAGTGTCACGTTTTAAAATAGACATTAAAAAATAGTGTGTTCATAAGTAGCCATTAAAATGATAAGAGGTTTCAAAATCACATCAAAAGAAAAAAGGAGTGAAACTTGGAGTTAAAACATATAATGAAACAGGTATAGACTTTTTATGAGTTTCAGTATATAACAAAGGAAGATCAATAATAACACGTTAATAAATAAGCAGGTTTCAGGCTGAGTTTTCCATTGAAATTTCATCTAATATTCCTTTCATATCTAAGATTCTCTGACTCTTCTAGATATTTGCAGGTAGATCTAGCATCCCCCAGTACTTTTTGGAAGGTTCAAAGTAAAGTATTTTAACATCCCCTTCATTTTTAATATATTTTTAAATATTAATTGTACCATCTTTTACAAAAAGATGTATAATATTCTTTTTTTGATAATCATGTGCAAGAGTTGCTTTTGTTATTATTATTTTCAGGAGTGCAGAACAACATAGTGATCAGACATTTGCATAACTCACAAAGTGATAACCGCAACAAGCTTACTACCCACCTGACAATGTACATAGTTATTAGAACATTACTGACTATATTTCCCATGCTGCACTACACATCCCTGTGACTATTTTTTTTCAAATTATAGTTGACATTCAACATCATTTTATATTAGCTTCAGGTATACAGTATAGTGGTTAGACAGTTATAAAATTTATGAAATGATCCCCCCAATAAGTCTACTACCCATCTAACACTATACATAGTTTTTACAATAATATTGACTATATTCCCCATATTGTACTTTACATCCCTGTGACTCTCTTGTTGCTATCACTTTGTACTTCTTAATCTGTTCACCTTCCTCATTCACCCCCAAACCCCCTCCCATCAGTAACTATCAGTTTTTTCTCTATTTATGGGTCTGTTTCTGTTTTGTTTGTTCATTTATATTGTTCTTTAGATTGAGATCATATGATATTTGACATCGAAAACACTAATTCAAAAAGATATATGCACCCCCTATGTTCACTGTAGTGCTATTTACAATAGCCAAAATATGGAAACAACCAAAATTTCCATCAATAGACAATTGGGTAAAGAAATTATACATACATATATATATATATATATATATATATATATATATATATATATATAAAATGGGTATATATAAAATGGGTATATATAAAATGGGTATATATATAATGGGTATATATACATATATATATATATATAAAATGGGTATATATGTAATTGGGTATATACATATACATATATACCCAATAGACAATTGGGTAAAAATATATATATATACATATATATATACCCAATAGACAATTGGGCAATTGGGTAAAGAAGTTATATATATATATATATATATATATATATATATATATATATATATATATATAATTTCACTGTGTGTGTGTGTGTATATATATATATATATATATACAGTGAAATATTGCTGTCATAAAAAATAAAAATAAATAAAAATAACAAAATATTACAATTTGTGACAACATGGATGGACATAGAAGGTATTATGCTTAGTGAAATAAGTCAGACTGAGAGGTATAATGTTTTCATTTCTTTTAGTCTCTGTTATCTTTATTTTATTAAAAAAATAGTTTTGCTTAAATATACTTAAATAATGGCTTTACATATTACAAATGTCAAGAAATATGCTTTTTAAATTAAAAAACTTAATTAACATTTTAGTGTTATTTTTAAAAATACTTAATTGTTAAAAAATGAATACTCCAGGCAAGTTTGGAAAAAACAAAATGTGAGGGCATAGATTGGTAGTTTGGGCAACTGAAAATTAAAATGAATTCTAACAGGAAAAAATTCAAAGTATATTAATAATTTGAAAAATAATAATCCCAAACTCAAGTGTTTTATGGGCAGAAGAAACCTAGACTACTGAACTGCCAAAAGAGACGTAGATGAAACCAGAGAACAAATGATTTTGCCATATGTGGTGTCAATAAATTAAGACTGAGGTAACTTTGGCCTGTTAAAGAAGGATCTTCATGGACGAGGGTGGAGATATTACAGTTTCAGTAGTGCAGTAGGCAGCTTTGAGCAACTGAATTCCAGAAATAAATGACAGGGAAGTGTGGAGATTTAAGGAAACTACTGGGTAAAAGTAATGACGAGACTTGAATGTGGATGCAAAGCAGTGAAATTATACGCGAAGAGAAATTGTATGCTGAGCCTAGGAAAGTAACATTTTGAAGGATATATATATATATATATATATATATATATATATAAATATATATATATAAATATATATATATATATATAAATATATATATATAAATATATATATATATATATATATATATAATACATAAAGTTAAAATTCATTCCATGTAACTAATCAATCAGGGAAACTACAATAGAGTATATGTAAAAGAACCTTTTTATATAAAAAATTCTTGGATTGGTCAAAAACTGAAAAGTAATTCCTATCTTTTAAGTGAGAAATAGAAAAAGACATATTCATTTCAAGTAAATAATTACCTAAATCAGCAATAGATTACAAATCTCATATTTCCTGATTGTACATTATTTGCTAATGGAAGCAAACAGTATAAATATTATATTGAAAATATGTATGCAAAATACAACAAAATTTAAATCAAAACAATTAGCACATAGACAGAGGTGATATTTAAATATAGTAGCTCTAATTTTGGTTATCTATTCAGTATAAATAAAACAAATCATGTTTTTCTTGAAAATCAAGGGTACTTTTTACAGTTTACTTTAGTTCCATTTCCTTAATTCATAGCGTTCATCCACCACCACACCATAAATTGTGCAGTGGTTTTCGTAAGTAGTAACATGTTTCTTATGTTGAGCTGAGCCTGCTTTCATCTATTGTGTGATCCTGAAAGTAATTAGCTTAACTACTTACCCGAAGACTGTGTCTCTTGTTGACGGCAAAATATTAGAAAAATCGTGAACCATTGTATCAGTCAACCGATTTGTTTTCCTACACAACAGTTGCTCAAGTAGACAACATTGATGGTCACAGGTGAAGAAAAAGAGGTTTGCAGGTCTTCATTAGGCCAGAGGTTATCAGCCTGTTGCTGTGACTTTGGGATATGAGATCTTCTGTGTGGGGAAAGCAGAAGAGATCTGCCCTCAGTGAGGTTAGCTAGTTCACAATAACCATTTGAAAGTGTATTCATGCACCCCTTACTTACTACATGTCAGGCACTATATTCATATATTCTATACATGCATCATCAATTTCTTCAGGCTTCTGAGGTACACAATATTATTACATCATCTCCATTATACAGTAAATGAGATTAAGATGAAGAGAGGTTAAGCAACTTACACTAGACAAACACAATATTCAAGCTTAGGGTCTTAACCATCAATTAAACTCTACAGCCTCTATTACTTGACATGAGAATGAGATCAAATAACATAATCACTTTACTATTCTGAACACACAAATTTGCCTACACTTACAATAGAAAAAGGAATTTAACGTTAAGCTATCCCCCTCCCCACTTTGCTAGTCTCTTCTGGACCTTACTGCTTGATAGGTTATGTGTTGTTTCAGTTTTCAACTGATACGGTCTAGAGTTTTATGCCTTGATATGCCTCTCATGATATGAAGAGGCATAAGATGAATTAGAGGTAGTGACTCTTCTGCCTTGTTTGAAGCTGTCACTAGAGCAGAAAACAGCAGGGGACCCATAATTTTCCTTCTGGGAGAACCACTCTTATCATTCAGCTTCATGCAACTGTTTATCTGGTATGGTTAATGGAAGAAATAGTTTGACAATCAGAAAACCTTCTTTGGTGAATTAACTAGGTCCTTGAGTCAGATTTTGGGTTCATTGATTTGACCATATTAATAGAGATAGATAGATGATAGATAGATAGATAGATAGATAGATAGATAGATAGATATGATATGATATAGATATAGATATAATGTAGATCCAACTGGCGAGAGAGAATCTCATTTGTAATAATAGCAAATCTTAGAGCTCTTTACTATTCCAAGTAGTGCCAGGAGAGGTACTATGGCAAAAAATAAATTCATTTTCATGTTTGACTCTTGCATTTGTAGACATTAAAAAGGGACAGTTTTCTATATATTGGGTTTAAAATAATTTTATAATGAGTCCTGAAGTTTTAAAATACCCATCACATTTTCACAAACCATGAGGGCAATTAAATTAATTGTTTTCCACAATCTTGCTATAATTTATTACATCAGTGCTTTCCACAATGTTGAATTTCAAGTTTCCAATTATTTATTAGCAAGAAATAATGGCTGTTAAAGCTGTTTTCATGAGGAATTTTGTATATTCCTGTTTCTAACATGTTCTTTACAAAAGTAACTAATAGTGAATGAGGTAATGCTTTGTAATGTCATGTTCCATTTGGAGCAGTAGTTCTTAACTCTAAGCATATTGGAATCCCCCAAAGAGATTTTAAATGTAAGAATTCTTGGGCTCCACCTCAAGATATTCTGATTTAATTGTTTTGGAGTAGACCACTAGTATTAGAATTTTTTCAAAAGCTCTTCAGGTGAGGGTTGGAAACAATGGTTTAGAGTTATTCTTCAGTTCACAAGTCTTTGAGATGTCTATTCTCAAATACACATTTTTTTCAAAAGGAAAATGACTGTCTGAACCATTAATAAGTTATTATGGTCAAACTTGTAATCAATTATTGATATCAGTTTTTCTTCCTACAAAAGAATTTTCCAACTAAGATAATGCATACTAATAGGATCAAAGGGGAAAAGCATATTGGCAGTTTATGCATATAATTAATTGAATCCTGTATTTGTAGAATAACTCAACTGAGGCAGAAGATACATAAGCACCAGAAAGCAATATTTTGGCCTTTAAATTATGTGAATGTACAATTTCGTGAGGAAGTAGGCTCAGGAAAAGCCTAGGGTAGATCATTTGAGGAAGGAAAGAAGGGAGATGAAATGGAGTGTTATTGTCATAATTAAGAGCATTCTACCTCACCTGCTCTTAATCTTCATTATTTCCTAAACTGAATCATTTGCTTGCTTTCTTCTGTTTCTCTTTTCTCCTGACCATTCCTTATCACTCTCTGAAACATGAAAAGACTGTTTCATTGTCAACCTAGATTTTTAGAGATGATGGCCAAAAATTTCAAGTCAGAGTAGTTGGATGAAAGGATCCAACTTTCTGGAATATTATTCCATTTGGATATCAAAGCCCTTCATGCCTGTGTCACAACTATGTGCTCACAACTAAACCCTCCTTCATGTTCTGTCAATGCCCTCTAGCCAAAGACCACCAGGAAGGCACCTATAGTTGAACAAGTTGGGTATTTATTCATTGCAATGAAAGAGAATATGGGGATACATGAAGTCTCTCAGTGTAGTGGATTGAGTGGTGGCCCCCAAAATGATATGCCCATGTCCTAATTCTCAGAACCTCTGAATGTTCCCTTATGTAGGAAATGTCTTTTCAGGTGTAATTAATTTAAGGATCTTGAGATGAGAAGATCATCCTGGATTATCTGGATGGGCCCTAAATCACAGGACTAGTGTCCTTATATTAGATAGAGGAGGGGTGAAGTGACCATGGGGGCAGAGTTGCAGTGATGCAGCCACAAGGACACAAACGAAGGAAAGCAGACAGCTATCAGAAGGCAGATGGAGTAAGGAATGCGTTTTCCCCCACAGCCTCCAGAAAGAGTATAACCCTGCTGAAAACTTGCTTTTAGACTTCCGGCCTCCGGGATTTTGAGAGAATAAATTTCTATTGTTTTATTCTACTCCATTTTTGTGGTGATTTGTTAAGCAGCCATAGGACACTGATACACTCAGTGCAAGGGTGTTAGGAAAAACCTACTGTAGGATTTAGTCTTTGGCTGGGAATTTGGGGAAGAGACTAAGGAAGTAGGTCTAGAATAGATGCTGTCAGATAGTGGGGATGATTTTATGATTGGGGACCCCAATAAATCTTACTTAGAGAAGGGGAAAATTCAGACAAGGATAAAGCTGTAATTTGGAAAGAAGTAGCAGTCACTCATTTTGGCCAAGAGAAGAAGTGTTTGGTGTTTCGTGGGTGCCACAATGAACTTGTTTTTGTCTCGCTTAGATAAAATTAGAAAATAGTTTGTTTTTCTCATTTTATTATGGACTCAGAGTAAACTTTTACGAGGTTGTTATTCTGTGAGTTTGCTAATGTCTAATAGGAAAATAAAATGTCCTAGCTGTGTGTGCTAGGCCAACTTCCGAATATCAGTTGTTGCTCTATTATTTTATCTTGATCTCTTCAAAAACTGTGTACATCTGAGACCCCTGCTATCTCTACCTACTGGAAGAGCCAACCAGAACTGCAAGTAAGTTCACGCAGAACTGAGATCTAGCATTTCATCAAAGTCCTTCAGTATTGGGTTTATGTTTTTTTTTTTTTTTTCCTATTTGGAAGGGAGAGCAATCATATTTTGTACAATAATAGTACTTTATTATTATTTTTTTTTAATTGAATTGCTTCATGCTGAGTTTATTTTGTTTTCCTGTAAGTCTCTATTTGGGATATTGGTTTTCTGATCAGATTTGTATCGTACTTTAGCGAAGTTGTTTTTTTTAGCACCTATTACCTGTTATCTAATGCTTTGTTTTGTCTGTCTGTCTGTCTTGAATGATGTTTGTATGTAAGAGTAAAAGTCTATAGGGAAAAGATAGACCTGTAAATCTGTTCTCAAGCCAGCCTGGGGGTTACAACTTCAGAAGATTTCTTTTCGCCGTCCTTTGGACAGATTATGTCTCAGGTTACCACTTCAAAACCTTATAAGGACTTTTTCCTCAATCTTGTTTCTGTGTCCCTGAGAATTGCTTTTGTTTTAGTTTCATCTGCCCAGAGTCAGAAGGTTTTATCTAGTCTCTGATGGGCGACAATTGGCCTTTGATCAAGCTCCACTGACAAAAATTTATTTGACCACCAGTCTCACAGACACGTTGTAATTCTCATGGAGTCTTCTCAATCTAAAACTGCCTTTTCCAGGCCAAACACCTGCTTCCTTTATGTTTTCTCACTATAATGGTAACTGTTATACATGCTTTTCTCTCACAATTTCATGAAAGACAATTTGGAATTATATTGCTCTCTCTTGGGATCTTTTGATATTTACAAAATTGTTTATTTGAGAGGCAGCTTAGACAAGAAACAAAATTCTGACTGTCCAATAGTCTACTATCTTTAATTGATATGAGGAGCCTTCCAAACATAATTTAGACTAAAATATTGCCTTCTTAGTGATTCTGCAAAATATGTGAAACTTGACTTGTGGAACCATTTCAGTGCTTCTCTTTTATATTTTACTCTTCCCCTTACATTCTTTGCCTTAACTCTCAGAGTATTGTTCATGATTTTAGAGCTGATGACCAAAAACTTCATGTCAGAACAGTTGGATGAATAGATTGAACTTTTCTAGAATATTCTTCCACTTGGACATTAAGGTTCTTTTTTATTTTCTCTTTGTGGGCACACAGGAAAGCTACATATTCCAGTTCTTGGCAGTTGTGTTGGAGTCATCTGACTTTATATTGGCCAACAGGATAAAGGGAAAATGACATATATGCCACTTCCAGGCATGGTTACAAAACTCCCCTGCATAATCATTCCACACTCACTTTCCCTTTCCTTGACAACCTTGATAGGCACATCTTTAAGATGGTAATGTCACAAATCTGGTTTTCATCACTTGGAAGAAATCCACTATGAAGAATTATGAAACCATAATGTACTGAGAAATATATTGTAATTGTGTTAAGGCACAGGGATTTGGGTGTTGTTTGTTTCAGCAACCAATGTTATTATACCTCTCAGATATTGTGCCCAGGAGTAGTAAGTCCCTGGCTCCATTTTTTGGACTGAATAAAATAAAAATGAAGATATAAAATATAGTTAAGAAAATAGAACATAGTTTATTTACAGAAATAAAACAGACTACTAGAAATCTAATCAGACATCTCACTTCAGAAATTTTAAATTTAAAGTTTGATAAACTGATAATATTTTTGTAAAGATGAAAATCACATAAATTATTATTTTAGTATGAATAAAGTTGTTTTTTTTTTGGAAAAAAGCCTACTTTGGATTTCTAAGATTTTAAGTGGTTTCATTCTTTAACAAATGTTTATTTGACACCTACTATGTGATGTGCACTTTTCTGAGTACTGGGGATTCATCAATGTAAGAAAGAAATAGGAGATTATATTCTAATGGAGAAAGAAAAACAATAAACAAGATACATAAACAATTATAGTATAATTTAGGAATGATAAAAATTTGGAAAATATAAATCAGAGAAGGGGTTGGGGTGCTAGTGGAGAACTGAACTTTTAGCTAGGGTGATCAGAGAAGCACTCACTAAAGAGGCAGTTTATGAGCAAAGACTTAATAGAGGTAAGGGCACAAGCCCTAGAGAGCTGTCATCCCAAACATAGGGACCCGGTGAAGACCACCCTTTATGTGTGCCACTTTTGGGGTTAATTTTGAAGTGCTCTGCTGTGATCTGAAGCCAATCTCCAAGAACACTGGTTTTGGAGCCTCGGCCCTCTGTTGCAGGCCCAGGTCACCCATTTCCTGTGACCAACCAGAGTCTACTTGGTAGGAGTTACAAAGTGATCTGTGGTTGTTCACTGCCTGTGCTAAACATGAAGCGCATGGGAAAGGCAGGCCATGCTGTGAACTGAGGATGTCTTCCACCAGTACCAGACCTAGGGTAGCTCTGCCCAAAGCTAGGACACCCTGAGGCCTGCTGTGACCTGCCAGCTGTCATAAGGCTCAGCCATGGATAAAGCCTCATACAGTATGCAAGTTGGGTGAGGCAGGTTCTCAGAGAGTCACCAGAGCAGGAAAAGTTGTGGTCACCAGGTTAAGTAGAATCTGGTTTGGTGCCAGGGCTGAGCCCAGAGCAACTTAGCAAAAGTCTCAGAGCACTCCGAGGCCAGTTGATACCGACCAGGGGCCCACAGACACTCTTTTCAATAAAGAGTGCACTGTGGGCAGGGCTGGGTGCTCTCTGAGAAAGTGCCTGCAGCGTTGGGGGAGTTGGGCTGGGCAGGGTCTCAGTGAGTCAGCATAGTGGAGCAGCAGAGCTCACCAAGCCAATCAGGTTCAGCGTTGGCTGTAAACGTAGGGGGCGGGCTCAACACAGGCAAAATGATGCTCATCTGCTGGCTGCATGAGAGAACAACCCCACACAGGGAAAACAGTGACTGTCTTCCTGCCCTCGCACCACAGCCACATACCTCAGTCTGCCCACTACATGCCTCCAATACCCCCCAAGTCACCATCCCTCCGCTGGAGCCCAAGGTAAGTGTCTGTGAGTGAGTGAGTCTATGTGTGTGCCATTTAAGAAGATGTCTGGGTTTCCTGCAGCCGTTGGTTCCACACTTTTGGTTGGAATCCCCGCTGTTTTTCTTAGGCAGGTGTTGTGGAGGCTCCTCAGTTCTGTGCACCATTGCTCTGGACTGGGGAGCCTGGTGTGAGGCTCAGGTCCCTCACTCTCCAGGGGGAATCTCCATGGCCGACATATCCCTTCTGATTCTCAACCAGCACTCAGGGGTTTGGGGCCCCTTTTGTGTCTCTGCCCCTCCTATAAGTCTGGATATGCCATCTTCTTTATATCCTAACACAAGTTATAAAACTTGTGTTCAGCTAAACTTCAGATGGTTTTCCAGGTTGATTGTTTTATAATTTAGTTGTAATTTGAATGTGTTCACAGAAGGCAATAGGCAGTTTTTCTTTACTCTGCTATTTTGGATCTGTCCAGGATGATATTTTAGATTCATTCTTTATCTTCCACATTATCAAGCAAAATTTTGAAGCCTATAGTTTCTCTTTAAGTTTTTGATTTTGCATGAAGAATCAGATGAATGTATCATAAATCACACATGCAAATTCTGTTTCATGTAGAATATCTTAAAATTCAGTTTAGTGTTGTTTATATTCTATGTGTTAGCAGGCTTATGTGCCTTATTATTCAAAAAGCACAAGAAAAACAAAAAAGAGGTTTGGCAAATAGAAAAGCTCTCTAGCAATTAAATCCTGCGTGGAAAATGTTACCAGAGTGATTCCTGTACAATACATATATGTACAGGAAGAATCTCATTTGTATTTAGTCTGCATTTTAGCTCATTCACAGTGAGAACTCATGTCTTAGGAGCTGTAGCCAAGAAATATATTAGAGACCCAGGGACTAAGCCCAGTTAGGTGGGACCTTGGCAGGGCCAAGCATGTATGAGCAGTTTTTTTCTGCATCTTGCAAAGTTGATGATGGGATTTTTATTACCAAGCCAAGAGTTCAAAATCAAATTATAATGAAATGAAATAACTGAAGTAAATGGCTATTTCTTAAAAGCCTCTCATGTGTTCTAGGAGGAAGGGGTTTATTTTATTGTATTTTGTTATCTTTGAATAGACTATTCAGCAAAGTAGCTTGATTCAGGAATAACAATCTGTGACTTTGTGAATCTAGCTGTAAATACTACCACTAGATGCCAAATTAAACTCCTTTCTAATTGTCTCACTCTCTGATACTAATTCCCTGACACAATAGGTTCTTAATATGTACTGGTTGACTTGAATTAGTTTGGTATGATCACAAAAAATAATGTAGGGAAATGAGATTGTTAATTTTCATTTCCCCCATGGGTCAGGATAACTGAGGAAGAGCACTCAGAGAAACTTAAAAAAAGTGATACAGAGAAAAGATTCTACTTATAAGAAACTGGAAAACAAAATGCATACAGTATGTATATACAGTAATAAATCTCAAAATATAGCTAATTTTAGCTGGAAGACAAATTATGTTCAAATGTAGCATTTCATGGCTAGCCTATTAATTCAATTCTACATATTAGGTTCACACTGAGACCACAGTTGACTCCAAGGATAAGGTCTGGTTTTAGACACATTAGGATAGTCTCTATGTAGATATATCTTTCTCCAAACATAATATATGACTAGGATATATATGGATATAAAAGCATGTGTTCCTTCTTTATATCTGGATATAAAAGCATGTGTTCCTTCTTTCCTTCATTAATGAGATTATGGAAAGTTCTCATGTATTCGGATAGGACGCAATTTTCCCTCATTCTGTATATTATTCCCTTCATTGTGCAGTTTTATGTGTATTTTAAGATTACTTGGCTTTGCGAGTTTAAAATTAATTATAAAATAGAAATTAATAACAAGCTTTTTGGTGTCTCTTGGCCTTTTGTTTTCTAGGAGGAAAGATTATTAGTTGTCATGACTGTTTTAAACTGGAATGAAGAATTCATTTAGGGTCCTGGGTTTGTGGGTGAAGTTAGGGTGGTGGAGGGGTTCTATCAGAGGACACAATTCTAAATTTTCTGTCTAGAGCCACTTATATTCTAAGGCAGAACCTCTCCAAGAGGTCAGTGTTAACAGAGCTACCTTTCTGTGCTACCTTCTGCTGAATTTTGTTGTCTTTGTACTAATAAAATAAAGGTTGGGGAAAGCGTAAAAGTCCTGCAAAAACAATTACAATCAAAATGAGTCATAGGGCTAAGAGGCAAAGCTGATTGTCTATATTTGCAGTACATACGTCATTCCAATGATTCTTAACTAATTAACAATATCACCATGGTCTTTTGTTATCGTCACAAGTCTATTAGACTTATGTAAGAGAATATTTTTATTTTGAGTTTTACATTTGAGCTGAAAAGAAGTGGCCAGGACTTTTTAAAAAAGAAACTTCACACTACAATATTATTTATTTTTGTGTGGAACTTGAAATCTCTAAAATGTGCCTGTATAGAATTGGGTCTAGTTGGGTCACAATTTCTGCATATGCAGAACAGTGCCTACTCTCTTGTAGCCAAATATGTTCACTTTTTGTGCTCTACATTTTGGTCTTTAAGCCCAACTAAACTTCCTAATATGGGAGATATTTTTCAGGAGACAAATGTCCAAATAACTAATAAATATTATACCTTTCCATCTTGGCTTCACAATAAACAGGCAGGGGAAGGATTTCAATATAAATCCTTCACTGAAACAGTTATTATTTTGAGCTAATCATATTAGAAATGCAGCTATTAAACTCCAAAAGAGCAAATCACGATTAGGAATGCTAAATAAACAAAAGTATATCACTTCTGACATCTATAATTATTTATAATTCTCCTAAATCTAACCCTCATTATTAAGCAAGCTTAGATTAAAACCCCGAAGTATATATTTGATATCAGTTGAGATTATGTTAATAGTTATTTGCCAGAGAGGCAAGGTGTCTCCCTTCCTACTGGGGTACTGATGAGATCTAGGCCCAGATGAACAGGAAAGTTGAACCCAATGAGGTTTCTCCTTCATCGGCATGGGGAAGATAATTTTACAATATGACTGCAATGCCCAAATGTTCTCTGGAGCTTAAATATATAGGCTCCTAGATCTCAATTACCATGGTAGGAAATCATACTAATTGAGATACCTAGTTCCTACAGAAACAACATGGAATCTATACTCCTGCAAAATAATACTTCTTTGAGAAAGTCTGTTGGGTTTTCAGTAACTATTTTGATACGGTGTATGGAGAGAGTGGTACCACATAAAGGGATGCCTGAATGAAACTAGTGATGTTATTTTCCTAAGAGTCTCAAAATCTACCTCTCTCTGCTATCTTCTGCTGAATTGTGTTGACTTTATGAAAGAATTGTTATAATAATTATTATTATTATTATTATTATTTTCCTTTTTTCTCTACATGGAGGTGAGTAGAATACAAGAGAGTTGGGAGCAGAATTGAATAGTTTGACAAAGTTGAGGAGAGGGCAAACAGAGAGGATGTGTGCAACTGGTGTTAAATCAGTGGAGTCTTTGGAGAAAAGTAGGATTGAAGGTTGTTTGCCATGAAATATGCTATATATAAGTCCCCTTTTTCATTTCTGCTCTAACATCTTTAGCAAACTTAAAATTGCTCAATAATATTGCATGGGAATGGGCTTCTCTGGACTGAAGTTGCGTGTACAAGACGAGAACTGACTTCAGCATTACTCCACAGAGGAAAATTTTTGGCAAAAATCAAATGAGGAGTAAAACTTACTGACCAGTAACTAGCCTCAGTTTTTGTTTGGCATGTAATTACAATTGGAGATGAAAACCAAGATATATTGCCTGCCTAGTTCATCACTAGGAATAACTCCCAGCAATGAACATGGAGTACCATTTTAGAAAATGATAAACCTGGCAAACTCTGTCTGCCTGGACATATCCAAAATATTCTGCTTCCATTCTTTCCCTGTGAGCATTTTCCTGGGCCTGATGAAGCATGGTGATGACAGGCGACTCCTTTGTCCAGATTCCAACCTGAAGGAAGTAAATCTAGACCTGTTGTTAGAAAAGAAAAAAAAAAATACTGGAACTAAGAACACTTCAAGCTAGTTTTGGGGATAAAAACTCTATGTCATTTGTAAAGTTCTTCCCCCAGAATGGCCTTGTAGAATCAGTGTGGATTCTCGACCAACACAGTATATTTTCACGCTTAAACCCAAAGTGATACATGTAAAGTCCTACTCAATTTTGAAATCTTTATTATCTGAACCAACTCCAAGCCATCAAAATAACCTGCAGGCCACTAAAACTTCTCAAATGCTTTGATCATAACCATATTGAGATTCCATGAAGTCTTACCTTCTATTAGAATTTAACCCTGACATGACTTGTCTGGTCTACCCTATATGTGTGAATGGTTCAATGATGCTGTAGTTTAACAGTTTAGTGAATTTTTATTTTTTTCCCTTGAATGGAAAGATAAGTGTTTAGCTTTTAGTTGAATAGATTCAGTAGCTAGATTGATACTGATCTCCAAACAGATTTCAGTTCAACTAAACTGATATTTATCTATGCTTTGTATATTACAATCTCCATGCTAGGTGTCAAAATAATTTAGGGAACCTAAAAATAGTCTACTGTTCAGCTATTCTTATGGAATTGATTCAGATTGGTACAAATCTTATTCAAAAGGCTTTTGTAGCATGTAACTTGAAATCTTCTCCATGAAAGTTCCCCATGTGTACTCATTATACAAACGTTAGCCTTTATCAACCATGGTTGTTTAACAACTGTAGCAAAGTATCTTGTTTTATTTTTATTTTTAAAATTTTTTATCCAGTGTATCTTTTATACTCATGGTCATTTACAAGAATGTCACAGAATATTAAGGCAATTTATCCTGGCCCTCTTGATCTATCTTAGCTTCTGAAGTTTATCGTTATGTGAAGCATTAAAGTAACCTGTTACTAGGTGGTACTGTAGCAGTTTTTAAATAACACCTGGTCTTTAACAGAAAGCATTTTAAATGGTACATGCTCTCAAGGGAGTACTTTCAGAAACAGTAGATTCTATGTCCATAATCCTGTTGGAAGAGCAGTGATTTGATGTAACTCAGCGTGCACAGGACTTGCTTTGTCAGAATTGAACCTGCATTACCAGTATTCTGTTAATCTTTATGGCAAAATTTTTCATTTGCACATTAGGGAAGCCTTTCTATTATAGATTTCTCCTTTAACTCCCATGATACAAATAACAATACAATTCTACTGGCTAGGTAACTATCAGCTATTTAATTGCAAAATGTTAACATTGACTTAAATCAAGATTGCTTTTATTAAAGCTAAAATATCTTTGAAATACTACACTGAGAATTCTACGTAGGAGTAAATGCCAAAATATATTGCCCAAGACATTTTCAGAGTTGTGTGTATTCATTGCCTTCACCAGACTTTTAATTTAAGCCATTAAATTCTCTAAAATGCTAAATGGTACCAGTAAAATATTATTTTTAAATACTGCCATGAATTTATCAAACACGTGCATCCTAGGAGAGATTCTATCATGAAATATGTTGAAGACATATTAATTATGTTTTTCTTGATTGTTTTTAACATGGAATAGTCTTTTTAGCATATGAATTCTGAGATTCAGTCTCAGCCTACACTCTTCGCTCTCCTTCGAGGTATTTATTTTAAGCAGAGTCAGCTCAAGTTTCATATAGAGACTTCAAGTCTGCTTATTATGGAAAAATGCCTGTTTGCCAGTTTACGATGAGATTACGCATATACTACTTGCAGTTTATTACCTCTCTCCTAGTTTATTTTTCAATAGGTTGACATTCTGGTTAGCAGAAGATGTTGAGATAGCAGAAAATAGGTAGGGAACAAGCAAAAGTTCAACAATACTTATTAACTGAGGCTCAAGCTATTCTGAAGCAATTCTATCCTCATACTTCAACTCCATCATTCATAATTATGAACTCAAAAGTATACAACATAATAAAATAACATAATGTTGATATTGAACTATATGTTAACTCTGGTTATGAATAGCTTTGAGTTTATCTGGTAGAAGTATATTTCTTGTGTTAGGTGTTGGCATTGAGATGAAATTTTGAAGAAATAGAATATGCAATTTCTTTCTCATATGACTGAGACTATAAAATCTCATTTGACAGTAGTAATATATTTGATGAGAGGACGTAAGTGTAATTAATAGACATTATTAGATACCATTTTGATAGAGTAACTCATGGATTTATGAGAAAAGCTTCTTACATTATTATTATGTGGATAGAAGAAATTCATCTCAAAATCATTATGCACTAATTAATTATACAACATTGAATAAGACAGGGACCTTGTTCAAGTAACTCACAACTGCGTTGGGAAATTGATCTCTTCCTGACTAAATAGATTGAGAAGGGAGGCAGCCTTAGCCATCATTGCTTCAACTCCGTGGAATAAAATCTGGCATTGCAAGCCTTAAAAAAAATACCTATGATCATATTTTCTTTTTGGAGTTGGTTAGAAAAACATATAAATCAGACACCTGAAGTATGCACACAGAATTCTTAAAGCCATGAAAACAGGGATTTTTCCTTAGTTTGCATCTAATAAAATAGAAAAGCAACCCACTTGACAGAAAGTGGGCTTCCTGAGGGCTCTGGCAGAGCCAAACTCTGCTGTACACAGTGCTGTACATTCAGAGTAACGGGGCTGTGTTGACGCGTTGCAATAAATGGGGCTCTGCTATTGCTGCTGGTGCCACTACCAACTAAAGGAAGGATTTCAAAGATACATTTTCCAGGGCTAAGTATTAATGCCTTTCTTAGTTCTGGTGGTTACTGGAGCAAACTACAGATAGCTCCTGGCAGCACATCTGGAAGGATTATCCATGGACATCTTAATGCCATCGTGCATCTTCCAGGGATGAATGTAACATGTTTTTCACAACCTCAACCCTGCCACATTGGTTGCAAAGTAGATATTATTCATCATTTTTTCTGGATGAAGATAATTCGATCTTCCTATACATTTGCTTTGTCCCAGTTCATATTTTTTAAGGAAGGCTCTCTTGGTGCTCAAGAACCCTCTATTGATAATAATAGGCATTCTGCCTCAAGATATGTGTGAAGAGAGATAAGGGTAGGGAGCACATCTTAGTCTTAGTTTTATCTGTTTTTTTTTTTATGAGTTTTGTTTTGTTTGTTTATTTCCTCATTTTCCTTTCAGGGCTTTAGCTGTGCTCCTGCTTTACTGATAGAGAACAACTTGCTAAGAAACAAAGTGGAAAAAATGTCAGAGAAAAGCATTAAGGATTTAGGCCTTAAATAAACAATCCAAAAATGTGTGGTGAGCTTTGAAAACAAAGAAACAGAAGTGATGAACACATGTATGTTTCTAGCATTTCATTCCCTCGTCACTTACCACCCAGTTCTACTTATCCTCTGAGGGTGTGTGGTACAGTGGTATTTTATGCTTTAGTAATGTACAGTCAGGAAGAAATGAGGAGAACAAGAAGGGCCACCTGGGATGGGATTGAAGCAGAAGGGATTAGGGAATCTTTAAGAAGAAAGGTTGGAAAGCAACTTTGGTGTGAAGAAAGCTGGCTTAAGGGAAAAGGACTGTAGATAGTGTTAATGTGGTCTATGTAGTCCCTGTTTGATATTTAGAAGATTCTACATTAAAAAAGGAGTAATATTGTAATAGTTTTTTGTCTTCTGAATTGGGTTTCCTCAATTATGGTGCCATTCCAAGAGGCTGCACATATGAATAACTGCTTGCTGAGTCATCTGCTGAAGATAACTTTGCTTAATTTAATACCCTTTATATGTATTCACCTGTGGGGACAAAGCCCCAAAAAGCAGCTTCCAGGCTCTCGGCCTCACATAGAAAGGTGCTGGCTCTGGTAGTAAATGGCCATCAACTGTGATCAGATGGCCAGCAGCTGTGGCTAGTTGGCCGTCAGCTGTAACCCGTACGCCATTGGCCACTAATATAACTGCTGTGGCTACGCTAGTTGAAAAAGGATGGGGGCTAGCAAGAGCGGATTGCAGAGAGGCGGATGCTGCCGGTGAGAATATAGTGATATGACTCCCCTACTTATGGCTCAGTGGGTGTTCCTGTTTGGCCTTACCGTGTCCTGCGTTCTTGGGCGGGGAGTGGGAGCTGAGACCCTGCACGACAAATGGCGCAGTGAGCAGGGTCACCCACACGGCATCACCTCATAAATTTTTTTTCATTAATTTTTGTGCATGCCTTCAGTAAGTTCCTTACAAAGAGAGACTGACCAGGAATTCAGGTGTACTTGATTTATGGAAAGAGTGCTCTTCAGGAAAACCTCTCCAGAAGAGAGTGAAGCAGAGTAAGAAGGAGAAAGAAGCAAGTGAAGATGTGGTTTGAGGTCAAATCTGATCTTGGTCTGATGTATGGGGAAGGCTTTGGACTCTTAACTGCACTGAAAAGTTGATCCCATATCATAATCACTCAGTCAAGACGTATGCTAAAGGCAAAAATCCATGACACTTGTTAAAGATGATAATACAGACTTCATTCAAGGGAGAAAATTGTGATGCGGTTTTGTAGTACGGGAGAGAGGGCTCAACTTCAACTCCAACAGAACAAGTAGAATTTATAACCAAGGAACAGGGAGGGAGTCAGTGGGTAGAAAATAACTAAAGAAGAAGAAGGATACTTGCTAGACTGACTCAGCAGAATTCTTGCTAAAGGCAGGGTAGGGTGATAAGATATGAAGGGTAGGGGGATGAGGAATTTGATCAGATAAGAGGGTCAGATAGCAAGGGTGGGGAAATTTCACCTAGCTTACTGAGCAGGATTCTTACTCAAACTGGATAAGAGGGAAGAATAGAGAAGGAAACTTAAGGTCCAGCCTGGTGGAGCGGAGGGTTCAGAGGAGACGGAAGAAAGCTTGATCAAGGGAGAGAGCCTTCGTCAGGTGGTGCATATCCTTCCTGGGTGAAGTGGCTTCTATCAGCCCAGGGCAATTTTCTGGAGGAGGGGAACATCTGTAAACTGTTAGATACCAACACTCTAGGGGATGGGTGGGTGCACCAGATGGGTAAAAGTAATCTGGTGTCATGCATCAGTGGGATTTGGATTTATAAGAAGTGGCACAGAGCTGGCATTACATGAGGCAGATGAGGTTGGCGTCTACTCGTATGTTGGGAAATTTGAAGAGGTATAATATTTCTTCCTCATGCCAGTTGGAGCACATGATATTTGGACTCCTTAACAGGCATTTTTAAGTGTTGCACCTTGGTCTCCAGCCACAATTCAGGACACTCTATCTCGCACATTATGCCTTTGACATATATTAAACTTCTTTGATTCCCTAAATCCACTGTCCTGTCTCTCATCCATACCCTACTCTCTCATTCCTCATTGGTAACTTCATTTGACTGTTTCCTACCCTTCTTCTTGCCATAACTTAGACATCACTCCCTTCTGGAGGCTTTTTGTGGTACCCTGAATTAGGTATTCTCTTCTAGCCTCCGAAGGCACCTTGTACTGCCTTTGTAGTACTCACCAGAATGTGTTTTAACTGGTGGCTGACTTCCTTATGCATGCAGCCCTGCAGACGATAGAGTTTATGAGGGCAGATGTTAAAGTCGTGCTCACTGTTGTGTTCCAGTACCTGGCATATGGTAAGTACACAAATTATTAATTTATATATAAATACTCATACATGCAGAATAAATGAAAGAATAGTCTAAAATTTCCATTACTCTGAGAATGAAAGTGTTATATACCTCTGTTAAAATGTACAGATATAAGATATATATATATATCTTATTTCTGTATGTATAAATGTATATATATGTATATATACATATGTATATACATATGTATACATATACACATATATGTATATATACGTATATACATTTACATATATGTATATATACATATGTATATATACATATATACACATATATACATATGTATGTGTGTGTGTGTGTGTGTATGTGTGTGTGTATATATATATATCATCTAAAAGAAGACGTTCCAGGTCAAATGTAAGTTTTGGCAGGACCAAGAAAGAACTAGATAGTGAATCCCAATGAGTGGGCTGCTGATTTAGGTAAACAGTTTATCTCCCACATACTAGTAAATCTATTTTTTAAATGTATATACCTGCTCTCATGCCAAATAACTTGCACTTTTATATAAGAGCATATCTGCAGTCAAGGTAGCATCTATCCTTATGCATTGTCCCAAAGGAAATTAAAAGTACAAGTAATATTGGGGAGGGATATAATAGATGTCTACATAGTTTTTATCTTTAAAGAGAAGCTATTTGGGAAAAGGCTGGGGACTCGTTTCCTAGACCAGAAGACAATCGCTTCATCATGATGGATCTGGATTCAAGAACTAGTACTGTGTGATGAGGAAGGGCACAAGTTTTAGAGTCAGAAAGGCCTCCGTTTAGTACCTGCTCTGATGCTGGATGACCTTGGGCAGTACTGTCACCATCCTCATTCCACAGGTTTATCATTTTAACTGTTTCAGCCTAATAGACTGTTGTGGAGAGTCGGTGAAACTCTGCGTGAGTCATCGGCTGCACACAATGCCTAGCACACTGTAAATGCTCAGTGAGCGGCTATTTCTCCATAACACACCATACTGGCCGAGCATGGGGTGGGGAGGTAGTTACTCAACCCGACACATGTGGGAAGCTGGACACCTGCCTGCATGGAAGTATTCCTACATATATTGGTGTGAGGCAAAACTGATCACAGAATCTACCCATTGCCCTCGCACCTAATTCAGACCATCATATAGAATGTAAGAATGTAATGCCTGCTGCGACTTCTACTGAGCACTTAGTTATGTGTCAGCCAATTTAACTTACACTATCTCTAGTCTTTAGATTATGTGCAAATTATGTGCTATCATTTCAGTGTTACATATAAGAAAAATAGGCTCAGAGACAGCAAAGGATTTGCCTAAGCTACTACAGCCATGGAATGCCAGATCCAGGATTGGACCCAGACTTACCTAGTTGAAGGCAAATGTTAAAGTTAATTTTAGAAAAATATATATATATTTGAGGGCAAAATGAAACCAAGGACGTTGACACTATATTTTTCTTTTTCTCCTGCCCTATTAGCAAGCCATTAGCCGGCACTCAAAGCAAGTGCATGTCCTCAGTGACATAAAGATGGGATGGAGGCTAATTAGAATGTAACTGAAAAGTCATTTTGTTGTGATTTTCCTTGACCCTAGTCTCCAAGGTAACTCCACACCATTTCTCATTCTAGCTTCTCTAAGTGCTGTGGAGTGGATGTGCTTTCAGTTCCTTTCAATTCATTCTGTTTTCTTTGTAATTTACACTGCACTATACACCCAACTACTAGATATACATCAACCTTACAAACACAGGTGTCTAAATATTGGAAGCATCAATTTAAAGATATTTTTTCTAGCTCTTCATTTTCTGTATTATCCACATGATAGGGATGTCCTGTGCGCAAGAGGAAGGACACTACTGTATAAAGAATCCTTATTTTGGATGTGAAAGCAGTGATCTTGTGATTTATATGACACTTCCACAAGATTTTTATTTACTTCATATAAAAACGCGTCAGGGTAGGCAGAGCAAACATTATTAATTGAATTTACAGATAATGAAAGTGAGAATTAGAGAAAGCAAATGGTTTGTCCAGTTCACAGCTAAAGATCAACAGACTGGAATCAAAACCAGGCATGCTTTTTATTTATTTTAGTAAAGTATATAATACGGTTTTCTCCATGATAAAATTAGTTCATATGTATTATAAAATATTAGAAAAAGTACAAAAGAGGAGTGTAGGAAAAAATTACCCATATCTCCAATATCCAAAGGCAATTGTCATTCAGATTTTGGTATACTTCTGGCATTTTAATAATATGATTTTGGTGATGGACGAAGAACTGATTCTGGTTGGTGAGCACACAATGTGACATATAGACGATATATTATAGAACTGTACACTTGAAACCTACATAATTTTACCAACCAGTATCATACCAATAAATTTAATAAAAAATAAAAAAGAATAAAAAATAAAAAGACAACACAATTAAAAATGGGAAAATATGGTTTTAGTCAAACTGCATATATGCCTACATTCCAGATTTTTTATGTACACATTTTTAAATGTTATAATCTTTTTTTTTACTTGACACTTTTCAAAATACAAAAATTAAATTTGCTAATAATTTTAATAACTACAGAGGGTGCCAAAAAAGTATACATATTTTAAGAAAGGAAAAAAACTATTAAAATTTTAGTACTCAATATATACTGATAACAAAAGATGAATATAAGTCATGTTTGACTTCTGCAATTACAAGAAGTGCTCAAAGTGGTTACCATCAATGTCCAGACACTTCTGATTATGGCGAACTACTGCTTGAGCAATGTTGACCAAAGTGTCCACTTGTGTACATTTTTTTGGCACCCCTGGTATATAAAAGTCAATCATCTCCCACTCCTGGGACCAGTGTTAACAGCCCAGATGAATAGCCTGAACCCTTACAAATTAGCATATGTAAATTAAGCTCTACTTTTCCCATAATATAAACATATTATATAAACATAGTATAATACATACTGCAATACATAAATTAGATCTTAACATACATATCATACATTACATGCTGGGATTATTTTTAGTGTAGTATTTTTTCTCTTTAAAAATTGCTGTCTGTCCTTCAATATGTTTTCAATTATGTTTGATTGTATGTGATTAAATGTATGCTCATTTTTCTATCAAAGGAACTCTTCTCTAGTTGTTTCATATAAATGTTTCATTAACTATTTTCTAAGCTGTTGTATGCTGACTAATATTGTAGTCTTCACATACTGATAGAATATATGAAAATGTCCTATTATAATTATGGATTTTCAGATTAGAAAAAGTAAAAATTGCTCTCTCTCTCTGATAATTTTCTCCTCTCTCCACATTGCAAAGATATCAACAGGCAGTTCATGTGTAGTAACAACATTTATTAATGACATAAATGTTCTAAAGTAGAGCAATTAAAAAGTAAATTACAATGTCTTCCACATGTTGTACATGTTTTATAACCTTTAAAGATGTTTATGATGATTGTGCTATACTATTAGGAAACACTAAGTATGTAAAACATTCACATAAATAAACCGGAAAGGAAATACACCAGAATATTGACGGCCGTTTTCTCTAGGTGACATTTAAAAATTCAATGAGTATTTATTATTTTAAATAACCCAAATAATTATTAATGAAGAGACAAATACATTTTGAAGAGATGGGACTCTCACTTGCCTATTTGCCCTTGATCTTTTCCCTCAGCTGTCCTACTCAGTGAAGTTTCTTTTCATTTGAACAACCCCCTCCTTAGGCTGTGGTAATAATGAACCAATTTTCTCTTTCTTATGTAGGATTCCCAAAGTTTTCCTTTCTCCTTTTGTAAGCTGCTTATCAATAGATTAAGAAGACTACATTTTCGAAGATTGGACTTCTAAACCTCCTTTTGATTAAATGGACTCTGACAGAATATAAGAGGAAAAGCATTTGCTTTCCTCATATTCTAAATGGGTGTCTTTATCATGTACTATGGAGCAGTAATAATAGACATGTTGATAATATTTAGCTAGGTCCTTATTAATAAGTCATTTGGGCAATTAGGAATAGAACTGTGGGGCACTGAATTATGAGAAAAACATACAGAAAATCACTGAAGTTTAAATATTTTTCTTAAAAACTTTGTGATTGACAGTAAATTGTGAGACACTTGAGGATAGTTTTAAGGAGCTCAAGAAATATAAAGTAGCATAAGGGATCCTTTGCTTAAGCCAGGACATGTCTTTAGAAGTACAAAAATGGATGTTGATCCACTATTTTTTAATTTCTCAATTTCTCTATAATACACATAGTGTACTAAAAGCATTTTTTATCTCTTTTTTGTGAGATTCACATCTTCTGTGACAACAATTTGTTACCAAGGCAACCAAAACTTTGCTTAATATTCTATACTTTAGTAAAATAAAATGCATGTCATTTTAAGTCGTTTTTTTTAAGTAGAGATGGTTTGAGATTTTACTTCTAATGGAAATGAAATTTTTTATTAATCTTTCCTACCAAAACACATTTTTCTGAGTGTTTCACCTGATAATCCTCAGAAATATGATTGTTTCAGGAATGAAAAGCCATTCTTCTCCTTCTGCCTTCAAAGCTTGACACATTAACAATCATTATCAGATTCAGCTTTTGGTCTCCATCCATCTATGCGATTAAAACTTACTTAATCGTATTTGAAACAAAAGTGAGCATAAGTAAATAAAATATTCGAATTGAATAAGAAAGTGAAGCTATCCACAAATTTCAACCAGTGCAGAGTCAACTGGACAGATCCAGTTTAATGATTCTTTTATTTTTTTCCAGTGGTTTCAATGTCCCTATGGATTTTCAAAATTAATATTCATTCTTTCTGCTTCAGATTTGAAGACCATATTATATATATATATGCAGCTTCTCAACATCCACGTCTTTCAGGGTTCTGTGGCCTACTTTTTTTATTTGTAAAGTATTTGTTTTTTTAGAAGTTCTTGTCTCTATATGTCCATGGAGGACATTTGTGATGGGAAAAAACAAAAAAAACAACAACAACTTTTCTAAGGCTGATTAAAAGCCTTCGATATGAGTCTACTTCTATTTCAGATATAGTTGGCTTATTCTGTTTTCTACCACCAACAATTTAGTCTGTTGGTTGGCTCATTCTTCAAAAGAATATTTATGTCTAGGAAAGTGAGGAAGAAAGAGGTGAGAACAGAGGTTTGATGAACTCTCTTCTGTGGGTCTGAAGAAGGAAATCAAACATACAAGTTCTTGTTAACTTCTCGAAAGGAAGTCCACAGCTATCACCCAAGGACTATGACTATAAGAACTTGGTAAGATTTTCAAATTTTTTTAC
Source organism: Rhinolophus hipposideros (assembly GCF_964194185.1). NCBI lineage: Eukaryota > Metazoa > Chordata > Mammalia > Chiroptera > Rhinolophidae > Rhinolophus > Rhinolophus hipposideros. The sequence goes on from NC_138049.1 coordinate 68,157,946, forward strand.
TTTCTCTTGTTTATGATTCATTATTTCCTGGTATCCCAAAGAGAGTAGCATTTAACAGCTTATAGACATAGAATCTGTGAGCTGTTCTCCAGGAGCTGTGAGAGCTGGAGGAGATTGGGGAGGGAATGGTAAGGAAGATCCCATCCAAGTCTTCAGCAGTTTGAAGGAGATGGAGACAATATTCAAAGAACTGAGTGGGCAATGGCTGCATTAAAAGCTGAAGGAGAGCTTCAGCTGAAGTCTGTACCTTGGAAGAAAGAGGATGACTATTGAGCATGAACCTGAGCTTACGGCAGGCTAGCTCTAACAATGGCAAGGCCTGTGTGATCCCGGCAAGTCACCTCCTTGAGTCATTTTTCCCCAGGCTGTTTCCCAAACACTTTTCCTCGATAAGATCTCCAAGATTTTCATACTTACTCTTTTGACTTCAGGGAATGTTGGGACTGAAGAAAGGGAGGTCACAGTCCTTCATATGGAATGAAACAGGATACATAGTGTTTAAAAGCAGGGGTGACCTCTTTGAGCCTCAGTTTTTTCATCTGTGAATAATAGTATCTATTTAATATTGTCTATCAGCAATGAAATGTGATATTTCATGACAACACTTAGCACTGTAGCTGGTCCTACTTGTATTGTTATTTATCTTTTTTATCTTCCATTTCTTGTCTTTTTAATTGGCTTATAATTTTCTTAAATGTCAAGACCGTGTCTTAAACCTGTTGTAGTTCTGGTGCCTAGTACTCAGCACTGTGGATTCTGGGTCTCAGTAAGTGGCTTTTTATGAAGGCTGTATGCCCTCGGCTGGAGAAATGATAGCTAAAACTAATGGAGCTCTTACTGTATACTAGATCTTGTCTATATTAACTCAGGTTATTGCATAACAACTCTGAGGGAAATTGATCATTGCCGTTTTATAGATGAGGAAACTGAGGCCTAGAGATGAAGTAAGTTGACAAAGTGGTCCAGCTGGGATTTAAAACCAGGTAGTCTGGCTCCAGAAACCACTCCCTTAATCACTGTGCTCCACTGGGAACCATCTGGGATCCCTCACTAGGTTCATCACTTGCCTAAGTTAGGGAACGAGGAAATGTTCGTGCCTGTACAAAATGGGTCAGTGGCCATCACTACTTCTTAGAAGCGAGTGATTTTGTATGTGCGTCATGCCCAATAGCAGAGCACGTTCTTGCTTTTCTAGGAAAGTGTGAGAAGAGATCTGAGAATATGGAAAACAGGTTTAGGAGCAAGTAGTGTGGGTCTGTTGCTGATGCTCTAGCCATTAACTCTTGCTCAAGAATGCCCTTTTTTCTTCACTGAGCAGTTTCCACAGAGACACTCCGTTGTTCTAGACAACTAAACAAGAAGAACACTCATAGTAGTAATACAATCGCACTAAAAATGTGGATCCATCCATATGCCATCACTGTTCAACTAATGAGTTTTCAAACAGAGGGAGATGGCTGTTATGATGGTCATAGATGTTACAAATTTCTATTATTTATTTTAAATGGTGCCTCATTTTTTATCCTCAGAAGGCCCTTAGACTCTACTAGGCAAAAAGAGGGGTTGTGATGGAAAGACCACAGGCAGATTTGTGTTCAAGCCTAGCTGTACTCTGTATTAGCTGCATGAATTTGGTCAAATTACCTAACTTCACTGAGCCTCAGAGGATAATAATGCATGAGTTGCAGGGCTGTTATGAAGATTACATTGTGAATTCCAAACAGTTCATAGGGACAATGAGAATTTTTCAGCTGCTCCAAAGTGAGCTCTGCTTGCCTTGCCACCGTGGCTGACTGCAGCGACCTGGACTCACTAGACCATTACACAATTATATATTTCCTTTTGGCTTCACAAACCTGATCATGCATTTCTTTCAGCGTTCTTAGAAAATTCAAATGGCAACAGTAGTTCTTTGTTATGGGCACTAAAACAGAGGACCTTACTTGCAAAAGCTCTAAGAACTCTGTGCACATTGTATTCTGTGAATCATCCTAATTTTCTTATATGTAGCAGAATAGAAAAATATGATTATGTTGTTTCAATGGCTTAACAAATAGTTGTTGGATTCTAATAGGAAAATGTCAATTGAAATATGCCCTGTATTATCCAACATGCTGATGTAAATGTTACCTAGATGGATTAGTATCTACTCAATGAAGTTACAGCAGTCTTTTGGTTTCTCTGTGTTGATGTGTTCCCTGCAGGTGATATATCCAACCATCCTGGTTTCCTGGGATGTAGCACTGTCAGTGCTAAAACTAGGAAAGTCCCTGGCAAACTAAGACAAGTTGGTCACCTTATGTACAAAGGTGAGAGGGATCTGTGTTAAAATTAGGTATACAAGTTTATCGTCTGATAATTCATTAAAATTTCAAATATCTATTTTTTTTTTACTTAGTTGCTCCTAAATGAAGTGGCTGCATTTTATTTTTAACTTTAATTTCTAGATGTTACATTATTCTGAAGCTCATATCTGTATAGGTGTAAGTCAACATATAGAGTCAGAGGAGGTTATTAGTCTTTAATCAAAATTTACTAAAGAGGAAATTTTAGGTTTGAGTGGTTAAAGACCTAACCTGAAGATGATTTGCAGACTTTATAATTGGATTCCTGTCCAAATCCTTCTGTGTCCTGAAAATAGCCACTTCAATGCCTTAGTCCATTATATTACATTATTAGTGTGTAATTTATAGCTGGAGTACACTTTTTAGCAGGTTTTGAGCCATTCCTAAATTCTGGAGCAATTTTAGGGAAAAAATGATGTAAAAAAACAAACACAAATAAGAGAAATACTCTTCAGAAAACTCTTAGTACTTATGAGAATTCAGTTAGAACTGAATTTTAATAAGTATTTTTAAATATTAAGTAATATGTGAATAGAGCCTCTAGTAAAGTTTGTTATATTTATTTTTCTACAACTTATATTAGGAAAATAATACCACTTATATAAAAACATAATTTGATGTTTTTCTCTTCCAACCAAATTGCTATGCCTTACTCTTTTATATAGATAAGATCTGGAACCACCACTGACTAAAGATTCTGGGTAACTTGGGTTTGAATGTTTAAGATATTTCATTAGCTAAATTGGGTAGTTTAGAGTATACACAGTCACATAGATTCATGTCTCGTCATAGAAGTAGCACCATTCACATCTCCATCCACATACTTTGGTCTACAAAAACACAACAATTTGACTGCTGGCCTTTCCTCATGTTTTCTTTATTCATTTCTCCTGTAGCATAGTTTTGTCTTCTCTATTCTGCTTTATTTATGTATTTTTCTTTCCAGGTGTCTTTGCTACTCAAAATTTAGCTTACTTTGATTCTCACATTGCCCTTTCCCCTGATTTCACTTCCTCATATTTCATTTCTGCCTCATATTTGCAGCCATTTTCTGATCTGGTTACCAAACCATCCGTCTTCTATACAACCCCAGTGAATTAGGGATTCACATGGGTCCGGTCTCAATAACTAGAGTTTCAGTGTAATTTAGTATCTTGCTTAATCATTGAAGTGCCTGTACTTTTATAGTCTTCGTTTAGTTGTCCTTTAAACCTGGCAAGAGTGACAGATAGTAAGCACCGGTAGAAAGCACAAGAGTAGTTGAATAAGACTGCAGTAGTAGAGGTTTTCTCATGTATGTTGCCATATGTTACATAATCTGTGAATGAAAAGATTCACAGACTCAAATAATATAGCACTTTGCATTTAAATAAGAATGTATCTATCTGAATATATCCTAAGTTTCTGAAACCTCACCTATCTATGACTACAAAATAAGGTTCAATCATTTATTATGTCCAAATTAGGGAGCTCTGGTTGGCCTAATTGCTAGAAATTAGCTTTCTTCTAAATGTGTTTCCTGCCTATTTTTTGAGATTCCTCATGAAATAGCATTGTTAGAATTTTACATTTCAGCAGTGGGGAAGAAATGAAGTTAAGTGATATGAAGTTTTAAAAACTGCTATGTGGATGCTTCATGGTGAAGTAATTAAAAGTTAAACCTAAGTTGGGAAGTGAGGGTTGGGGTAGGAATGGCTTCAAAAAGAGTGTGTGCCTATGGAATGCTTCTCTGGCCCTTGCTTGCATTACAGATTCTGTGTTTGTCTATGCTCAACACCAATGCATTCTTTACTGCATGAATCATTATAGTTACCTGTCAGATTTAAGGAACCAATATCGGAAACAGCATGGAAGCCACAAGAGGAAGGAAGAATTACTAAAGATAAGTGTGGAAATAGCATTATATATGAGTAGAACCATGTCATCTGAGGAAAATTAAATTAAGACACTAATAACAAAGCCCAAGAGAATTTTATAGCACAATGATAATAAAAAAATAATAGTATATTTCAATAGTTCAGCTATATTTTAAGAAAATGACTACATTTCTCATGGTGTGAAAAGTATTGATAAATCTTTGTGGGGAAATTTTACTTTGTTCAGGATGCATGGGGAATTACAGCACCTGCCAAATCTTTTGAAGTGAACCACTAGTGAATGAAAATATAATGAGAAAAAAAATTAATCTGAATCCCAAGAAATAAAGCTTCCCCCCCCCATTTCTTTCCATATTAACAAGAGTCAGAAAGACTCTTTTAGCTTCACACCCCCCCCCCATTAAATGAATGAAGACCAAACTGGTCTTTCAAGGAACAGAGATGAGTTAGCAATCTAGGTGAGAATAATTTAATTAGACATTAGTGCCATGGCCAGACTTCCCCCCTGGACTATACTGAGTTTGCTTTTTTGGGCTTTGTCTATTGGCTAATGTAATAGCCACTACGACGTAAAAATGAAGAGATCAGAAACTGTTGTATGTAGCAATAGAGAAAGCCGTTTGCAGGTTTTTCCAAATCTAGCTTCCTTTAAGAAGCTATCAGGTACAATGGAACATTATTCAGCACTAAACAGAAATGAGTTAGCAAGCTATAAAAACACGGAGGCACCCTAAATACATGTGGCTATGTGAAAGAAGCCAATCTGAAAAGACTGGCTGTCGGAATACATACTGTTGGAATACTGTCGGATTCCAACAGTATGACATTCTGGAAAAGGCAAAACTGTGAAAACAGTAAAAAGATCAGTGGTAGCCATGAGTTTTAGAGGTAGGGAGGGATGAGATGGAGGAGTGTAAGGGATTTTTAGGGATCTAAAAATATTCTGTATGATACGCTCGCTCATTGTGGATACGTGTCACATTTGTTAAAACCCCTAGAATATACAATATCAAGAGTGAACCCTAATGTAAACTTTAGTTAATAATAGTGGACTTTAGTTAATAATAATGCATCGTTATTAATATTGGTTCATCAATTGTAACAAGTGTACCACACTAATACAAGAGGTTAATAACGGGGGAAGGGGGTGGCCTGGGGTTCGATGAATGTATGGGAACTCTCTGTACTTTCTCTTCATTTCTTTTGTAAATATCACACTGCTCTAAAAATATTAATACTCTTTACTATAAAATAAAAAGCTATAGAGAAGCTGAATTATTTAAATTCATGGGTCAGGGCAAGCTGTACTGTTATTAGCAATAAGAACTTGAACTTGATAGAATATGCCCAAATCTTACCAAAACAATGCAAATAGTGTATTTATAAGAAATGCCTTGGGAGAAGACAAAAGGAGCTCAAGAAGAATTATGGGAATGCATTAAAAGTGAACACAATTTAAAGAAAGAAAACACAGAGAAGTAAATCCTTCTAAAGCTTTGTATTAGAGAATTTTAAAGGAATATTTCTTCTTTGCGTTTGACTGCCTATATATCTTGTTTAATTATAAGACAAAGTTTAGAAGGGAACATGAAGAAAAGCATAGTTAAGTTTTCATAACAGGATTATCGTAGAACAATTTTCTTTTTAAAAATGACTTCTTTCAAGTATTATATTTTTAGACCTTTATTATTTTTCCTGATTATAGAAGTTATGTATGCTCAGAGTTGAAAATTTTGAAAATATGGAAAAGAACATTATAGAAAAACATATATCTCCTATGATCATTTTACCCAAATATAATCAATGTCAACATTTTGGTGTATTTCCTTTCAATCTCCTTTTTCACATTTTTATTTATTCTTTATTTATGTGTTTATATTTTCTCACTTAAAAAAAAAATTAACTATACAGTCCATGAAGTGAGCTCCCTGATAAGTTGAGTGCCCATCCGGCACCCCACATAATCTTTACAACATTATTGATTATATTCCCCCTAATGTATTTCATATCACCTGTGACTATTAATTTGTACTTTCTAATCCCTTCACTGTGCTATAAACCTAAAGCTGAAGTTGAATAATATTGAATATCAACTATAATTAAATATATATATATTCATATATATAAATACACACACATATATATATACGCACATATATATGCCATATATATTATATTAATATTATATATTTATATTATATATTATATATTATATATTATATATTATATATTATATATTTATATTTGTATTATATTATATTTATATGTGTGTGTGTGTGTGTGTGTATTCCCCCCATCCCATCCACGGGATGTGTAATACAGCATAGGGAATATAGTCAATGATATAGTAACAGCTATATACGATGCCAGAGGGGTAATGGATTGGGGGGATTATCACTTTGTGAGGGGTGTAAATGTCTGACTGTTATATTGCTTTGTACACCTGAAATTAATAAAAAAATTGACTGTATAATATATTCCCCTATATTCGTTTCCTAGGGCTGAAGTAATGACTTACTGCTAACTTGGTGGCTTAAATAACAGAAGTTTATTCTCTCATAGTTCTGGAAGGCAGAAGTCCAAGATCAAGCTGTCAGCAGGCCTGCACTCCCTGGGGGGGCACTGGGGAAGAATTCCTTCTTTGACTCTTCCAGTTTCTGGTGGTTCCTGGCATTCCTTATCTTGTACCCTCATAACTCCAATCTCTGCCTGCCTTTCACATGACCTTCTCCTCTTCTCCTTGCGTATCTCTTAAAAGGACATTGGTGATTGGATTTAGGGCCCATCTGGATAACCCAGGATGATCTCATTTTTAAGTTAATACATTTGCAAAAGTCTTTTTTCCAAATAAAGTCGCATTCACAGGTTTTGGAGGTCAGGATGTGGGCATAACTTTTTTTGGGGGGTGGGGTGGGGTGGGGACAGAACCCCAGAAAGCAGTTTCCAGGCTCTCAGCCTCACATAGAAAGGTGCTGGCTCGGGTAGTAAATGGCCATCAACTGTGATCAGATGGCCATCAGCTGTGGCTAGTTGGCCATCAGCTGTAACCCGTAAGCCATTGGCCACTAATATAACTGCTGTGGCTACGCTAGCAGAAGAAATGGGGGCTAGCAAGAAGATGGTGTCTGGCAAGCGTGGACTGCTGTTAGGATGGCGGGTTGCAGATTATGTAGATCCTGCTTCCTCTGTCTCCAATCCAGCCGCCAGCGAGAATATAGTAGTATGACTCCCCCATCCATGGCTCCGTGGGTGTTCCTTTCTGGCCTCACCATGTTCTGCGTTCCTATGTGGGGAGCGGGAGCTGAGACCCCGTCTGACACCCTGCATGACAGGGGGACATCATTCAACCCACTACACCAACTATTACTAAAAATTACTGGTGAATGAGTTTGATTTTTTTTCATATTAAGATTCTTGCTATAGCATCTATCACTAGTTCAAAGTTGCCCACCTTTTACTTTTTGTTGTTTCTGCTGTTGACTTGCAAGTGGTGGCATATCATGTTGCTAACTTGTTTTCTTTTTTTTCTTTTTTGTTTTTTTGTGATACTTAAATTGTGCTGTACCTTATACTTAGATTAGGAGAAATACAGTATATTACTTATTGTAAAAACCACATTATTAAGGTATGATTCGCAGGTGAAAAAGCTGCATATATTATATGTATACAACTCGGTTAGTTTGGGAGTAAGTGTATACCTTTAAAACGATCACTACTGTTGGGCCATACATATATCCATCACCTTCCAAAATTTCCTCCTGCCCCCCCGAAAATCATTGCCACGACCAACATAAAGGAGCTTCCCCCCCCTGTGTTTTTTTCTAAGTGTTTTATGGTTTCAGGTTTTATGTTTGTTTTTAATCCATTTTGAGTTAATTTTTGTGCGTGGTATAATGATTTCATACTTTTGCAATTTTCCAAATATAATTTCCAAATATAATTTATTAAAGAAACTATCCTTTCCCCTTTGTATGTTCTTGGCACCCTTGTCAATGATTTAGTTGACTGTATATGGGTGGGTTTATATCTGGGCGCTCTATTCTTTTCCATTGGTCTATGTGTCTGTTTTTATGCCAGTACCGTGCTGTTTGGATTACTATTGCTTTGTAATATAATTTGAAATCAGGAAGTGTGATGCCACCAGTTTTGTTCTTATTGCTCTTCGTCTTTGGTTATGGGTCTTTTGTGGTTCCATATGAATTTTAGCAATACTTTTTCTATTTGTGTGAAAAATGTCATTGGGATTTTGATAGGGGTTATATTGATTTGTAGATTGCTTTGGGTAGTATGAACCAAATAGCTTTGAGAAAAATTGTAAAATTTTACATTATTATTAATGATTTGAGGATAGGTTTTGAATATTGAGTATTTTGTTTAATTCTCCAGTAAAAATGGTAAGCCATGGTTTTAATCTTCATTTATTTAATTTGACTACTTGCTAACCTCTTGTTTCTGTCACGTTCCATTTTCTATGAAAATATTAGTGTTTTTCTTTTAGATGTATTAAGAAGTATGACATTGAATATCTACCAACTGCTTGCCAGGTGCCACCCCCTGCAAAGCAAAAATTATTTTTCTTATTTTGAGTTACCTCAAAGTCATGAGGTAACTGACTTTGTTTCCCCGAAAATAAGACCTAACTTGACCATCAGCTCTAATGTGTCTTTTGAAGCAAAAATTAATATAAGACCTGGTATTATGTCGTATCATATCTTATCATATCTTATCATATCATATCATATCATCATCATATTATATGTATCATACTAAAGACCTGGTCTTATATTATAGTAAAATAAGACTGGGTCTTATATTAATTTTTCCTCCAAAAGATGCATTAGAGCTAATGGTCCGGCTAGGTCTTATTTTCGGGGAAACAAGGTGATTTGTAGGAGTGAATTATGAATTTGCTAAAAACATTGACTTTGTTAGCCTTTAAGAAACCTTTGCTAGTTTGAGAATTGCCTTTTACATTGTTTCTGTTTACTTAACAGTCAAAAATGTCTTTTTGGTTTTTGGTTTGTTTAATGTGGTCACTGTTACTGTTGTTTTTTTTTTTCCCCTATAAACATCATGCATTGGAAGGCCTTCCTCACCCCCAAGATCCATTAACTATTTACTTGTATTTTCTGTTGTGCCTTTTTATAATATACTTCTAATATTTATCTCTTTGGTTGGTCCATAATTTTGGTGTCATTATTGTTGTTCCATGCTGGGTTAGGACCTGATTGGAGTTTTCCCAAATACCTGATTTACCCAATATCATTTAAAGAATTAGTTATCTTTTATTTATTGGCTTGAGATGTTTACTTTATAATATATTAAGTTTTATACATGTCGGGGCTCCCTTCACTGATGTTGCAGCTACTCTCTTTGTGTGATGTGTGTTTAGTAGTGCCACATTATTAATCACTGCAGCTTTAAAATATATTTAGCATTTTGTAGCACAAGTCTCTTCACAACATTTTCTCCCTCTTTGTTCATTCCCATACAATCCCTCATTATTCTTTTAGAAAATGTCTTTAATATTTTTATTTGATCACAAATAGATATTTAATTTTTTTTCCTTGTCTGCCTTCATTTAAAATCTTTTCAGATTTTAATTGAACTTTTGTGAAATTCTTAAAATGATTTGGGACATAGGTATCTGTACAAGATTTACTCTTCTCATCTGTTATTTAAAATTGATTTGATAATGACTCAAGAGTATGATAAAAACCAAATAATTCTGTAGCCAAATTTTATTATTAATTTATTATTTTATTCAAAATATTATTTATTGAATATTTGTTATGTGGCCGTCACTGTTTTGGTCTCTAGGGATAAAACTCTAATAAGACATTATGTTACTGCCCTGTGGTATTACACTCAAATTAGGGAGATTATAATAAATATGTTAATAAATACATATATACTATAATTTCAGGTAGTGATAAGTGCTGTGCACAAAAGTAAAGCAGAGTGAGGGGCTAAGCAATGAGGAAGGGTGTTACTTTATAAAGAATGGCTGGAAAGGTCCTCTCTGAGGAACTGATGTCTGAGCCCAGAGCATGAGAGAATCTGGAGGAAACATTTCCAGGCAGAGAAAATGGCAGATTCAAGGACCCTGTGGAGGGACTGACATGGTATGCTCAAGAAGCGGCATTGTTGCCTGAGTGGCTGGAGTGGAAGACACTGGACAGAAAGGTCAGTGTGAGAAGTCTAGAGAGACAAATGGGGCCAGAAGTTTTATGGCCTTATGTGTTACAAAACGGAGTTTGAATTTTATTCCAAATGTGATGTGCAGGGAGCCATGGGAACTTTTCATGTAGGGAATTGTTGTGCTATAATATGTGTTTTGAAAGATTCCTTTGTCTTCTGGGTGCTGAAGAGAAACCAGGTAGGGGTCTATAGCTCAAATTTAGGTAAGAGACGATGGTGGCCCAGGCCAAGGTCACAGCAATGTGGAGATGAGAAGTGATCAGAGACTCCACATAGGAATTGCTGCCAGATTGGATGTGTGTGAAGGGAGAAGAAGAGGGGTAGAGAATCCTAGATGTGGAGTTGAGGGCCTGTGTAATAGCAGTTCTACTGAAAAGAGGAAGAGCGGTGAGCAGAGTTTCAACCGGCCACCCAGGTAGAGAGGTCAGGTATCTACTATCTGGGCCAGGAACACAGCCAATATCTGAACTAGAGATATGAATTGGGATGCCATCTGCGTATAAAAGGTATTTTAAACCAAAGGACTTGATGAGGATGCCCAGAGAATGGCTGTAGGTAGACCCTGGTGAAGGGAAGGAAGATAGAGGGAGCAGGGAGAGAAGACATATTAAGACCAGGGAAGGGGGCCATGCCAGGAGGGAGTGTCACACTGAGAGATGACTGAGACAGTGCTGTGAAGAGGAGGGAGCAGGTAACTGTGCTAATGCAGGTGGAAGGTCCAGGTAGGTGAGGACCCCACACGGAGCACTGGATTTATGATGTATTCCATTGCTACTTTAAACCAGACTGTTTTTACTGGGGCTGAGTTGTGGGAAGAAAAGACTGCTTGTATATGGAATCAGGAGAGAACGGGAGGGAAATGATAGAAAGAGAAAATATGGACAAATGCTTAGAGAAGTGTTGCTATGAGAACAGAGGAGTGAAGCTGGAGATGGACGCAGGATCAAGGGAAGACTTTTTGATATGTGGCATTTTATAGATGGCACAGGGTGCTGATGGCGATCCAGGAGAGAGGACGAGACTAATATTTAAGGAGAGAAAGGACACACCTGCAGGAGCCAAATCCTTAATGGACAAGAGTGAATGGAATCTCTAGCACAAGCATAAGGTTAAGCTTTGTGTAGGAGAAAGGTGTTTATTAAACTTTCATTTAAGTGAATAATCTCTATTTTAAGCAGATATGGCATGTAGCTTATTCTATAGCACATTATAGCCCATTCAAGTATTTATGATGATATGCAGGTCATCTTTGAATAGAAGAGTAATACATTAGTTGAAAAACTTGTAAACCTTCTATGACAAACTCATGCAAATGACTGTATTTGCAAAAGTAACAATAAAAAAATTGAACCTTCAAATCAACCTCTTTAATACAATTTCTTCTGTCCAACTGAGCCTTCTAAGCACCTGGTTAATATCCAGTATACATTTCCCCACACTCAGTGCACATTTCCATTTTCCTATTATCCTCTACTTGAATGTGCTACTGATCTGTAGGGAGAAGCTACTGGAAAACCAACTGCAGATTGTTGGCATTTCCCGGAAAGCCTCAGGCTTGAAGTTACAAACCTGTGTGAGTTTAGCTCTGCATCCCTGGAAACCAGGTGCCAGGGGAGCTCTGCCCTCAGGCAGAGGCAGTGCTACTTCAGAAGCACGGAGTTTACAAACCTTTTTTTTTTTTCCCCTCAATCTTTCATTTTTGTAATGAGCACGTTCTTTAAAAATGAAGGTTACCGAGATTTTGTACTTATATTAGCACTTCCAGCTTGTGGTGAACCTTAGCTGACAGGAATTACATGGGGGCGAGGATGAACCAGAATGGAGTTAATAAGAAAATAGTGTGTTCATCATTAAAGTAGATTGCCATGAAATGCAACACCAGATAATCTGTGTTGGAATCAGATAATGTGGGCCCTCTAGAATGATAATGATATTATTTTTAGAAATTTTATCAGCATCAGTTAATTTATTTGAAGTATTTCTTTTACTCTCCCAATACCATTTTTCTCATTATTAAAAGAGAGTGAAAGTGACACTTGATTCACTTTTTAGTTAACTCTCTGTGGCTCTCTTGAAGCTGATGGGCATATGATCACTCAGGTTTAGACTAACCTCCTAGTTATCATCATGGGGATTGATGGCAAGTTTTACAGGGGGCATTTAGCTAATCCCAGCCTCTCAACCACTCCATCTCTGTATCAGTGGCCAGAAGTGATTTCTGATATGATGGCTATGACCCTCTCAACAGGCATTTGGTGAGAAATGCATCCACTCTGCCACTCACGGCACGTGGTCTCTTGGATGATGCTATTGACCATAGTCCAGAGGATGCAAAGAACCTCCCGGAACTTCTCTCCACCCAACACAATCAGACAATCATTGAAAAGATAAAATCCAAAATATCAGGAGAAAGTCAGAGAAATGTACATTTATTACAGGAAAATAAAGACATCTTAAAATTTTAGAACCTTGAAATGACTTAGAGCATTTATTTGTTGTTCTTTTTCCCTGAGGACAGCTCTGAGGTCCTGGGCATAGGTGGGGTTATAGCCTGTCTTGTATACACCAATCCTCCTTCTTATCTATTAACTGTGTTGGAGATGGAACGAGTGCCTATAACAGTAACTCATGACTGACCTGTTACCAAAAGGTATAGATTGGACAACTGTTACCCTTTTAGGGTAGTGCTGAGCCTGGATGCCAACACCAAACGACACTTCGAGGTACTCACACATACTCCAAATAGAATTATATGGTTAAAAGGGGTTGTCTTATTGACATGGTAGTAGCTAAGGAGAGCTGGCATTTACTGGGAAAGTACTGGCATTGCCCCTGAACTTCATTTCATTCTCTCACTAATGTCTTCATACATATGAATTATCTGTCATACTCCAGCCATTGGGTGAAGCTATCAGAGCAGGGTAGACACACTGCATGCTTACTCTGAGCTCTCAGTCTAGTGAATGGATAATGATGATAGAATGAATGTGGTTGATTGATTCTTATTTTAGTCATTGAAGTAAAATTCAGTTTATCACCGTTTTACAAATGAGGGAACTAAGGCTTATGGAAGTACACTAACTTTTATTAAGATTTCAACCTAAGTATTTCTCTCCCTTCCAGAACAGTTTGAGTCCTAGTTCTACTAACAGCTATGTGGTGCTAAGAAAGTTACTCCATCTTTCTGAGTTTCTTGAGGTGACGAATGGGGACAATAAAGTACTTTCCAGCCTTACCCCTCTTACATCTTACCCATCTTATATCTTACACAGAGTTAGATGCTTCCCCTCAGTTTAGCCATCACTTTTCATAAAAGGCTTCCTTGACTGCCAACTCTGCCCCCTGAGAATCTTTTGGGTGTACATGTTCTATAGTGTGTTTGTAGTATTCCACTCTCACAGTACTAACTCCTCGCAATGTAATTGCCTGTTTACTTTTCTTAAGGCAAAAAGGAGAAGCGCTTGGACGGAGGGGTCAACTACGTTTCACCAAGTTTTGCTATTTATAGGTAATAAGTTCAACACAGCCCCTGCTGCATTCCCAAACTATGCCACATCTAGATTCTACCATCTTGTGAAGATAAATCAGTGGGTCTGTTTTCTTCTGGTACTAGGTAAGAAGGCCTCTGAGTGAAAGCATAGAAAGTAAAGTAGGTAACATGAAGCCTGAGCAGTGACTAGAGAGGAAAGGCAAGGCGAGTATGCCAGTAGCAAGCAGGACTTTGCAGGGAAATGCAAAGAGCTCTCCACTCCTGCCCAGTGCTTCACACCTACTGGCATATTCATTCAACACCTCAGTCCGCAGACTGATATATTTTTGATGAGGGAAAAGTTAGGGAAATCCTGGAGAGTCAAAACAGACAGAAGACACAGTTCTTCTATCCTGAATCAATGGACTGTTTGGGCCACAGCTTAGCCTTTTTGCAACCAGGGTCCAGTCTAGTGCAAATCAATATTTGTTGATGCATAATTTCATGGAGCAGACTTGTATTTTCTATAGCAAGGTTGTCTTTTAATAAGATGACCAAGCACGACTTTATAAGGCAAACAAATGAAATAAAACCTTCCAGACGACTACTGGAAATGTTCCTTTCTAAAAAAAAAAAAACTCCAATACAGGCCTTTCAGTGAAATGGCCTGACAGTTTTATGTGTTCCTTCCTGTTTAGCATGGCAGTAAGGGAGGGAATTTGGACTTGTTCTGTCTGAACTCAGGCCCACCATGACCTATTGAAGTCACTTTTTCAAAATAAAGACAGACTTAAATAGTAAACTTTAAAAAATCATCCTAACCTTGGACTTCATAGTATTTTTTTCTTCACCTGTGATTATTATTTTTTTAATTTTGAGATTATAAAAATGTAAAACCAATGAATTATAGCTGCTATGCTGTCCAGAACATGGATTATCCTAGAAATATGTAAGACTGTAATGTAACATATTTGAACTGGCACTATATGGATGGGGAGGGGGAAGGCACATAGAGCAGTCCAGGGTAATTAGGGTCACTAAAGAATAAGGTTTACAGCTTCTTTTTCTCTTTTACTTAGTTAAAGAGAGACTGAAATACAAATGTTTTAGAGTGGCCACAGCAAGCTCTAAAAGAGAGATATCTAGGAGTGTTCAGCTAATTTGATAAATACTTACCGAAAGGGTAGTTTTCCATCCATTTTTTAAGTAGACTGTTTTTTAGAGCACTTTTAGGTTCACAGAAAAATTGAGCAAAAAGTACATAGAGTTCTCATATACTTCCTACATACATGGGATCCCCCAATATCAACATTTCCTACCAGAGGGGTACATTTGTTATAATCAATGAACCTACATTGACACCTCATTATCACCCAAAATCCATACTTTACATTGGGTATCTTCTTGGTGTTGTATATTCTATGGGTTGTGACAAGTACATAGTGACATGTATCTACCATTGTAGTATCATACAGAATATTTTCACTGCCCTAAAAATCCCCTGTATGCCTCCTATCCATTCCTCTCTCGCCTCTAACTCCTGGCAACCACTGGTCTTGTTAACCATCTTCGTAGTTTTGCTTTTTCCAGAATGTCATATTGTTGGAATAGCAGTTTTTTCAGATTAGCTTCTTTCATTTAGTGATATGCGTTTTAGTATTCCTCCATTTAATTTCATGGTTTGATATCTCATTTCCTATTAGCTCTGAATATCATTCCATTGTGTGTATGTACCAGATTATTTATCCATTCACCTAGCGAAGGACATATTAGTTATTCCAAATCTTGGCAATTATGAACAAAGCTGCTAGAAACATCCATGCACTGGTTTTTATATGGACATAAATTTTCAACTCATTTGGCTAAATACCAAGGAGTATGATTGCTGGATCGTATAATGAATATGTTTCGTTTTGTAAAAAAACTGCCGAACTGTCTTCCGAAGTGGCTTTACCATTTTGCATTTCCACTAGCAATGAATGAGAGTTCCTGCTGCTCCACATCTATGCCAGCATTTGGTGTTGTTAGTGTTTTGGATTTTCTCCACTCTAATAGGTATCAGTGTTGTTTTTTTCCACCCAATTTTGACAATTGCCTCTTTAATTTGGGAGAGGAACATGGGATCCAGGAACCAGATGTAACTCAGACTAGAGAATGGGGAGCTGGCTGTGATGTTGGAAGAGGAACAGTGGGCAATTTTTGTCTAGAAGTTGTCCCTGGACTTGATGAGCTTTTCCTAAAACTCAGTTTGGAGCCCAAGGGACTAAAAGGAAGGTCAATTGCAAGTCATGCGAAAAACAGGAGAAACTATGAGTATTTTATAAATACACTCATTCTCTCAGCTTAGTAAAGTTATGCATGACTTTATTTAGTTTGTGAAACCTGATGTGCATATTAGTTTAGAATTGGCTTTTACAAAGCACATGTTGGCTCTCCACAGTTTTATAGTTGCACCACCGATGGTCTTTTGCTCACCAGGATCTGAAACTAAGTTTTCCCTCACGTTTTGGAGGTGGATATTATCTACAGGTATCGCAGCTGAACTCTTGCTATACCATTCCAGTAACCAGGTATAATCAGATGAAGAAAGTAAAGTAAGGGTCAATCTATAAGATCAAACAATTTGTTCCTCTGTCTCTGCTAATTATCCTGAGGTGCATTGTCCCTAAGCTGTCCCTTCACTGTGAGTGTGATAATAGCCTTGAGCAAAGTAAAAATTACAGTGAAAAAAAGGAGGAATGAAGAAGAAAAGCTCTCATTTATTACCTCTTTCCTCTGGGCCATTGGCCCCTTTTACAAAGGCTGCCCTCAAAGCAGCTAACAATCTATTCTTTTGTTCAGTGAAGTACTCAATAGGCTCAGTTTTGACAGAAAGCTCACTTGTTCTTGTACTATAGTGTACTTTTAAATTTTGCAATCTTTATTGCTGTTCTGTCCATTTATATGTTTATACAGACAGTCTTACTTTGCAGGGTACCTATTATTATGGGACTCACGTATACTGAAACTTGGTCCTTGTTTTACATGCTTTCATATATCTGAGATTTGATCTGATTTAAGAGCTTCATACATGATGGAAAATTGTCCCCATCATCAGACATGAACAACCTCATCTTATCATCTCTAAACCAACCAATTAATTCTTCTTTGTCAAATCACATTGATTCCTCAAATAAGTTCTTGATTTCACATATTACAGAGGGTTCTTTCTTCTTCTTGTATCCATCTGCCATCGCGGAAGTGTCCTTCTCCTCCCATGGGCCACAGCATCACCTGTACTCTGCATCCGACCCTAGAGGGAGAAAGAGTTAATATTTCAAAATATCCTTCATTTAGCACCTTCAGTGATGCACTGCTTTTGTATTCTTGTAACTGTCACTTAGTAGGGCTTTGCTCTCTTAAGTTTTCAAACACTGTTCTCTCCTACTTTTCTTCCTTCCACAGTCCTTTTTTTGTTTTGTTTTTTCTTCACTGGCTCCTTCTCAGACTGCCTCATTTGATCTCAAGATTTGGTGTCAGGCTCTCATCTTTTCCATCTCTAACCTTCATCCCTAAGCAATTTCATCAGTTCCCACCCTTTTGTGTTGTGACTCCCACATTTCCCTTAGAGCCTACATCTCTCCCCTGAGCTCTTTATTCTCATGTCAAATGTCTGCCGGACACCCCCTCTTGGACGTGTCTTAGATTCTGCAGCTTATCAAATCCAAAATGGAATTCTGAATTTTTCTTCTTCCATGTCCTTCTTAAATCCCTGTTCTTGTTCTTTCATGTAAAAAAGCACAGTGTTTTATCAATTTAATCCAAGAATCTAGGATTTTTGATAAACTTTCTGATAAAGTAGATATCACAGATATTAGCAAGCCTTATCGATTCTGCCTTGAAAATATGTCTGAAAGTCATATATATGACTCTTCTTCACCTCATGTCCACTGCCACCCTCTTAGTCCAGACCTCTACCATCTCTTGCCTCTGAACACGTCCACCTCTAACTGGTTTCTTTACTTTTACTATTGTCCCTTACCCTATCCCCCACCACAGCTGCCCCCATTTATTCTTCAAACAGCAGCAAAGGAAATCTTCTCAATGATAATCTGATAATGCTCTTCCTTTACTTGTAAAATCCTACAATCATTCTCCTTATATTTAACATAAAATTCAATCTTCCTCTGATGGCCTAGTATGTCTTCTGTTATCTTGCTTAACCACGCAAACTTGCCTCTTTCTACTTTTCACTTGGTTTGCTCAAATGTCACTGGTATTATGTGGAAGGAAGGAGGGAGGGAAAGAGGGAGGGAAAAAAGGAGAGAGAAAGGGAAGAAAGGAAGAAAGAAAGGAGGAAGGAAGGAAGGAAGAAAGGAGGAAGGAAGGAAGGAAGGAAGGAAGGAAGGAAGGAAGGAAGAAAAGAAGGAAGGAAAGAAAGGAGGAAGGGAAAATGGAAAGAAGGAAGGAATGGGAGGGAGATTTCCACTTTATGATGAGGAACTGAAGCCCAAGGTAATACAGTGAGTAAACAGCAGAGATGAGATTCATCCTCAGCTCTGCTTTATTCTATAGAGCTATCCTCTTTGCACTACTTCATTTTGTATAATATAAAGCAAATAAAAGAAAGAAGAAAGAACCCTCTTTAATATATAAAATCAAGATATACATTATGTATATCATTTTATATATAATATACAATCTGTAATATATAAATTAATTCCTTATTTAAGGAATTAATGTGATTTGACAAGAAAAAGAAGAATTAATTCTGAATTCAGATAGGTCCATCATTTACTCACTGGGGGAACTGTTAGCATGCTCTGAGCCTCATTTTCTTCATCTATAAAATTGACATAAGAAACCTACCTCATAATATGGCTGTAATAATTATACAATAATGTGTTTGCATGCTTAGCATGTTGTTGTGCTCAAAATCTGCTAGTTCCTCTTTCTCTATCCTCTTCTGTTTTTAGAAACACTTTACATGTGTTTCAGGTGTGAGCCAACTATCATAAAATTTGTGACTTTCCTTGTGCAACGATAACAGTGACAATACCTCCGTTACTCTCACCATGACTGCTGCCACCTTTCAGTGAGCACTTGCGCTGCTCCAGTCACTGTAATGGGCGCTTTGCATACATCATTTCCTTTAGCCTCCCAACACCTGAATCAGTGCTTCCTGGAACTTTGGCAGGGTGTTTCTTCAAGAAAATGCTTCCATAGTAAAACACATTTAATTTCATAAATGTAGAAAATTATATGCTTCTCATGGAAATTTAAAATATGTACCTTTAACTAGAAAATTAAGGATCTAGAGAAGTCTTGTATTCAACAGTGTTTCATCAACTTACATATCACTATGGAAATTATCCCTCCATGACTAGTGTTTTTGTTTGTTTGCTTGATTCTTTGCTTAGCAACTGCTTACATTTTGCAGCCCTACTGTTCTTTGGGATGCACATTTTTACTTTGTGCACTAGAGTTCTGTTAATACTGCTTAAGATCAAATGAAAGATTGCTAAAATTTTGCTTTGCAGACATTACCTTCTTTACTGTTTTCACTGTTGGCTATCATTCATTGTTATTTTTTTCTATTCATTTAAGAGTATGAGGGGTTGGATTTCCTCTGCTGTGAAATCCATTCCCTTTTTCCCTCATCACAGGTCATTCTGTGGCTCATTATAAAATTCAAGATTTCTACAGGGTGTAGAAAAAGAAGAAAATCTGAGAGAGAGAGAGGGAGAGAGATTGTATTGAATTTGGGGGAGGCTTTGGGAAACGACTTTTAGTCTAAACTAACATATTGAATTAAATTTATTTTTGTTAGAATTTCATGATATAATTTTATTTTTTTCAAAATTTGTTCTGATATATGATGTAATCATATCTCAAGCCAGGAATTGCTTGGGTTAAAATGAAAGGGAATGACAAAATAATATAAATTTTTAGGAGCTCCTTTGAATAGGGATCTTGTCCTGTTTTTATTTGAATAAAGGAAAGTCATGACAGTATCTGGCACAGAGTAGGTATTTAATAAATATTTAAAACATAAATGAACTTCTGTGCCATAAAAATAGGGTCATAACTTCTAAAACCACAACTGACATACAAATCTGCTGTGTAAATCTCTTTAATAAATACTCTAAAGCCCCAGTTTCTCATCTTTTTTAGAACTGGGTTTGGGTTCTTTAGATTCAGTCATTACTATTTTGAGTGCCCAAAGGTAGTCTTTTTAAATCATTGTGCTTTTTTATCTTTTTTAAAAAGGGCCAGAATTTTGTTCTAACAATTTTTGGAAAAATGGCTTTCATTAAACAGATTTAAATTACTATTACATTTGTATAGGTATCGAGGCATCATAAAATAGGCTTGTCTTAGTCTGTTCAGACTGCTATAACAAAAATACCATAGACTGAGCAAATTAAACAACAAATACTGATTTCTCACGGTTTTGGAGGCCAAGAAGCCCAAGATCAAATTCCGTGTCTGATGAGGTTTGGCTTCCTGGTTCATAGATGACTGTTCTCACTGCAACTTCACATGGTGGAAAAAGAGCAATAAGCACACTATAACCATTCATGAAGGCTCCACCCCCATGACCTAATCATGTCCCAAAGGCCCACCCCTAATGCATCTCCTTTGGGATTAGGCTTCAGCATATGAATTTTGTTGTTATGCAAACATTCAGTCCATAACAAGAGTTTTTGTTTTTGTTATCAAAGACAAAACTCTTCCATATGTCCTTCATGTTTTCTTCCTAGGGTTCTTTATCTTGTTCTTTCTTTCTTAGGGATTTTTTTCTTTTTTTTTAATCCAGTCTCATAATTATGTAGGCACTAAAATTTCTTTTGTCCATACTTTTCAGGAGTTATCAAAAACAATGGTTGAATTAAGAAATTACTAGACAATATGTTCAAAGATAATTTAATTCCTTAGGAACAATGTGTGAGTTAAGTTGCTTTTAAAACTGCAAAGCATTAGGTTTGGGGAATCGTGGTAAGCCCAGGCAGAGGTATTATTCACACCTCAGTAGTAACTTTGCTTTCTCCCCAAGATGAGGTTATACCTTTTTGGTGCTAAATTTAGTTGAAGAATGAGATGGGACTGGTTGCAGTAAACTAAATAATATAACTGCTAATACAAAAGTTGTTCCAAGATGGAAGAGTAAGTGTACATATAAATGGAAACATATGGCGCTATCTTGCTGGAAAATCTAAATAACAATTGCATACCCCTTTCAGGAGCAATAAGGGCAAAGGAAAGTGTGTTAAGATATCCTACATCTCCCTTTGCTGGTAAGGCCACACAACTGCTGATAACACTTGACAACTTCAGCTGAATATATCGGAAATTTCAACTAATATGTGTGTATGGTGGCAGTGGGGATTGCCCGTGTGTGTACATATCCATGGTATCTTCTCTCCAATTCACGAACCATGAAACACAGCAAAATGCAATACAAAAGCTAAGTTTAAAAAGGGAATTTTGCAGAGCGGTTTATTATTGCATATATAAGTTCTATTAACAAAATGCTCACAAGGCATTATAAGAGATCTATATCATGCTAATAATTCAAAAATGTTGACTATGCTAAAGAGTCAGAGAATACAAAGAGTGCTCAAATCACCCCTCTCAAGCATGAGCTTGCTTACCCTAGTGTGGGAGTGGAAACCTGACCAGCTCTGTCAGCAACTCCATTCGCTGTTGAGGGTTTGTACATGTTAACAGTCTTCTTTATGTCAAGCTGCCATCTCTGTCTCTATCTCTACAACTTCCAGTACCCTCTGCCCTTTGGGGACACAAAGAACAAATTTAATTTCTGTTGTTTATGACAGCTGGCTATTCAATTATTCATTCATTTATTCAACAGACTTTTGTTGGGTAGCAACCACATGCAGGCACTGAGGACTCAAAGGTCAAAAATACCAAACCGTGTTCTCCAGAATGTCACAGTCTATCACATTGGCCCCTTGCAGTTTCTACTCTATAGGAAAAACACACTTGTTCCTTTTGTCATTACTCATGTGTCACAGTTCCAGACTTCTTGCTGCTCTTCTTTTTTGAATGAGTTGGAGCTTATTAAAGTTCCTTAAAGTGTGGAGTCCAAAGCTGAAGCTGATAACTTATAGTGTTGTCTGACCAAAGCAGAGAACAGACTCTTAACATCTCATATTGTAGATGCTCTAATGAGATATGCAACGAAAGGGATTTATTTATTTGCCAGTCACTTCACACATGACAATGTCTTTCTTTTTCAATTTGTTGAATTAAGTTGAAAGTCATTATCCTACCTTCCAGCCCCTGCCCAACCTACTTGTATTAACTTATCCACCAGTACTCCCCCATATACATACATTGTGTGTTTTATTTCTTATATATCTTTGCCATTTTGTTCCCTCTTCCTAGAAAACCCCCATGGTGGCCTGTTTCAAAGATAAATGTTTTAAAAGGATCATCTAGATGCTTTTTTTTAAAAAAAAATATTCCTGAAACATTCTCAATCTCTCTTTGTGATATATCTAAATGGGTGACTGTCAAATTAGTTGAAGGCTTGCGATGGCCAGACATGGCTAAGTATTGAATAGTAAATGTTTCATTAGAATGTAATTCAGAGTTTACATTCGTATTCAGTTAATCCTCACAATAGCGGTGTGAGAAAGGAGATAACTGAAAACTTTTATTAACACAGAGAATAAAACTGAGGCTCCATTGCTTTCTCACTCTGCAACTGCCGCTGCTTGTACAGCCTGACTTTTACAGTCATTATCATAGCATTTCATGTCTGTTGCTAGAAAGAATTCTGTTCTTTAAGCACCTGATCTGAGAGCTCCTCTTAGGGAGGCAGCCAGGCAGCCATCTCTATTCATGAAAACATTCTAACAGATTGCCTTAGGGAAGTATATGAAGACATACTCTGAAGAAGCCTGTGAAATAAAGGAAAAACAAAAACAAAAACAAAACAACCTACTTAAAGATGTTGAGAGGAATTGGAGCTTGAGGGGAAAGCAGGAGAGAGAAGATAGGGAAGGGGGGCAAAGTATAATGGGAAAGTGGGAAACCAGAATAGCGACCAGAGAAAAGTGGTCAAAGGACTCTTGAGCACAGGGATCTCTCTAATGCCACGAGCAAGGTCTTTGCTGTTTGATTTTGTGATGTAACACTCCTTCCCTCATTGCCACAAACCTTCTAAAAGTCTGCCAAATACAGATGCCCTGTGTGAGTGATGTTTTGGTTCAAATCAAAGACGGGCTCTTGAAATCTGGCAACGCAGGACAGAAGGATGGTGGTCAGATAGAGAGGTTGGCAAGAACAACATATCTGAATGAGAAATTTGCCTCAGAATACGAACCCTGTGCAATGAGTCCCATTTTATACGAACTCTCAAAGGACAGAGTAACCCCAGCCAACATGTGGGTTACATTTACATTTCTGCCTGCCAACTAGACATGAGGCAATGTGAGTGCAAAAACTGTGCTTTCAATTTTGGTGTCCCTCATACCCAGCCCTCAGATTTCCTCATTGCCTGCTCTATTTTCAGTTTCAAGTTCCATACTCAGCAGCTTTTGAGCTATTATTCAAATGCTTATCATTTCCAGGGAAATTTCTCATTTGCTACATGTCTAAAGTTTAAGGCCACTTGCTTGAGTGTATTGTTTACACAAATACAGTATGTTTTTCCTTAGTAACCCAAATATGCCATTTCCAATCAATTATGATTTTCTTGTTATTTTATGTCACTTAGGTTAACATTAGTATTATTTCTCCATTTTTCAACCACAGAATTCAAACACAGATTTTATATGGAGGCTAACCTGAAATTTCTTCCCATTTAGATTTTCTTAGAAGTGATACTAGTTTAGGAAAAACAGTAGCAATAAAAACCTAATTCACAAGTTGTGTTTATTTAGGAATATATCTTGTAGGGTCATAACACACAATTTTATGTGGTGTGAAAAATTGCATTGTCAACCTACATTTATTAAGATTAACTTTGAGAATTACTATAGCTTACTGTCTACTTTTCCTAGCAGTTAGGATGGCTGTAGCACTCCTGTTGACAATGTAAAATTTGAATTCATTTCTTTATGTATTCATTCTGGTCAGAGATTTTAACTTTAATGTTTGAATAGAAAAAATATAGTGAAGGCACTAAATTGGCAAAATCTGTTTAAGATAAGCCAAATTTGTCAGCACTTCCCACTGAGAAAAGATGACAAAATTTGCAATTTGTAAATTGATACCTAGTATCCTCACAGAAGTAATTTAAAAATTGAATCTTCAAGAATGATTACTTGTGTCCTACTGAGCAGAATACTGGATTGTGATCAGATGGTTAGAACACGGGGCTATGAGTTATAGACACTTAGGTCCTGGCAATGACCCTGCCACGAAGCAGCTGAGTGAAGCTGAACACCTTCTAGGTCTTAGTTTTCTTCCTTATAAAATGAGAAGAGATTTTGCAGTTTCTCTCAGTGCCAATAATATTTATAATTCTGAATGATAATTCCTCGTGGGAATTAAAGTTACTTTCCAAATTTAAAAACTCTACACTGCAAGGATTTCACTTAAAGGAAATACTTCTGAGCGTGCTGATAAAATGCTAAAGGACTAAGACAAGACTTTTTTTCTCATTAAAAAAGTAGACTTCACTGGTTCCAGTGGTGTATTATTTTCAGCGGGTCAGATATATCACATATGTTCGACTTTCATGCCTTGACTAATGGACACAGCATCTTCCAAGAAGGGGACTTATTTATTTATTCAAAAGAATAAATTCTGAAGTTTAAGAAAGGAGGTGGGAGGACAAGGGGTCAGGAATGAGGATACTTTATCTTGTAATACATAACCTATAATTTAAATAAAAATGTAAGTGTGTGAGGAACTTAAAAAAGATATTGCAAAATGAGATATTTTGACTTTGATATTGTTTCCTTCTTTTCCTTTGCTTTTCAAAATTGAGTGGAATAATATATTTACATAGAATGTAAACCTTAAAATTTGGAGTGAGAATAAGTTTATATAGGACCACTAGGCAAGGATGAATTTTATAAATTAAAGTTTAAGTATGGAAAGTAGTGATGAGAATGAGGCCTTCATTATGACACATTCATTACATGAAAACCAACTTCCAAGATTGCACAGATTTATTTTCTATACTCCTAGGTGTGTTCTGACCAGTGGTCAATTGCATTGATTCTGTCCATGCAGGAAGTGAAAAGCGATATCACAGATTTGGTCACTAATGACAGACAACATGGCTAATTTGAGGCACAAAGGTATTCTTACACAATAGCATATTTTGGCCCAAAATACCGGATAAATTGCCTCAGAATTCCGCTCCTCTTTTCTTGTGTAACTTAGTCATTGATTTAACAATGCGCTCTTTCCTCTGTGTCATAACTATGAGATCTTTTCTCTCCAGGACTTCAGGACAATGTTTGGATCATTAGATAGTTCAGATTAGTACTTGAACATTTGTGTCACATCTAAGTCGATAAACAGCGTTCCTCAGGGAAGTGTGAGTTTTGTGCTGGAAGCATAATTCTTGGTCCATTTGGGGGGTTGAAATTATTTTGAGTCAGTTCTTAGGTTGCTTTATTTCTTCTCATCCTGATAGTTGGGACATATTGGTGCATAAACTGGATACATCACGTTTGGTTTGGTCTGGGACCAAACCAAAAGTTAATTTTCAGTTTGCATGGAGCTAAGGTGCCCATTTTATTCATGTGAATTTAATTCAATTATTCCTGTTGCCGTACAATAAGCTTTGTAGGGTATTAAAAAGAAAAAGATATGTAAAACAAAATAATTGTGTATTCGTCATGACTCTTTGGTTGCAAATGTTAGAAACATAACCTGAACTAGGTTATTCCAAAGAAAATTTTATTAGTAGTTAAAGGAAGCAATAAAAAGAAGATAATGAATGAACAATGGGGTAGGCAGAGAGACAACTGGATCATCTGTCGAGAATAAGTAGAAGCGGGAATTTTATGTTGCCAAGACACTCTGTTACCACTTCTCCTCTATGTATAACTCTGTACGTTAGTCCTGTTCTCCCCTTCAAAAGACCAGTCTAATCTACATTAAGCAGAACATGGACATCAATAGCTTCAAAGCCTCACAGTTTACTGCTTCTACCACTAGTGTAGACTGATATCTTTCTCAGTTCAGGTAAAATAAACCCAAGAACTCTGAGTGGCCTGGTGTGGATTAGGTATCCTCTAGGTATATATAGGACCCAATATGAAGGTGGTAGTACCTTCTGCAACTGATCTTAGGGCACTTGCCCTTTCAGAAGCTTGTGTTTTATTACCTACATCGGGACATGTAACAAGGACTTGGTCCAGTGTGAAAGGTGGACTATGGAAATGAGACACATGCTCAGTGAAAGGTTAGAGGGGCAGAAAAATAAAAAGCCTATTAGAAAAGAGAGATGACAAAGAAACTTAATAATCTAAGCCCAAATGCTGGTGAAAAAAAGTCTTCTTTTAGAAGTGGTAACCAATGGTCTACATTGATACAGTTTCAGCGACTGAGTTTATATTTCCTGCATGGTTTAAGAAACTCAGTCTTAGAAACTGACCTAAAACTGTTCTCTGGGTTTCTAGTGTCCTGGATATCTTGACAGAAACAAAAGCAAATCCTCTTTAGATGGATACACAAACCAAGTCTTGCAAGATTACCACAGATAGCACAGCTGAACATGAACGCATGATGCAAAATCACAAATCATCTGAGGAAACAAATTATATAAGCTAGAGTAAGAAGGGGATTTAAAAAAGAAAAGGAAAACTGAAACAAAGCAAACAGCAAAAATTAACCTTCTAGAACCTCAGGTGTTGACATAATTGGATACAGAATATAAAATTAATGTGTTTAAAATGCTTAAAGAAATAGAAAGGGAATTAAAAATATGAACAAGATACAAGTTTTACCAAAAAAGCTAGGAAAATCTGGAAAAAACACACCACACAGATAGAACTAAAAAAGCATATCTTTGGAATTAAAAACTAAATGGATAGACTAATAGAATATTAAACACAGGTAAAGAAGAGAGAATTAGCAAACTGGAAGATAAATCTAAAACATCTAAAGAAATTCCTCAGATTCCAACAGAGAGGCCAAGAAATGGAAAATAAAGAAGCAAGAAAAGAAACATGGAGGATTGTCTAAGAAAACGTATCATAAGTTTAACTGTAATTTCAGAAAGAGAGAAGAGTGAGCATAGGGAAACGTAGTTTTTTGAAATTGATGGAAGACATGTATCATCAGATTCCGGAATCTGAAACCATTGCAGGGAAACTGCCAAACAACAAAGACAAAGAGAAGATCTTAAAAGCAGTAAGAAGAAAAAAAAAAGTATTTTTAAAGGAAAGGTGATTAGTATTACATCAAACTTCTCAATAGCACCAATAGAGATAGAAACCCATTAAAATAATATTGTACAAGTGCTGAGAGGAAATAAATGTCAAACCTGATTTATATATGAAGCTCAACCACACAATTCAAGAGGATTAACTTTACAAAGGAAGGAAGAAAGTTATCCGAAAGGAAGGTTTGAGACTCAAGCAAGAACAGAAGACAAATGGGTAAACCTAAAGACATGTATAAATCTAAACTAATAAAATTATAATTGTGTGTGTTTACATATATATGCCCACACATACATATATTAAAGAAAAAACATGTCTTGTGTGGGTAATAAAAGGAATATTATATAATTAAAATACTGGTCAGGAATAACATAAATTGGGAGGCTGATAATAAAATTTAGACATTCTAAAGCTCGTGTTTAAGAAGAGGGTCGAAATATAAATAAACATCGCAATGTATTTTATATTTATCTTAAATATTAAAATTTGGTACTAAGGAATAGAAATGGAGCATATCTTTTCCTACTCATTAGAGAAAACTTCAGAAGAAGGCAAAAATAATACAATAAAAAAGAAGAAAGAAAGAAGCATAAATAAAATAGGCAAATGTAAAATATAATTAAAATTTTAAAAATCTGTTGAATTCAGAATATTAACAATCTCAAAATGTAAATAAATTACATTTGCCAATTAAATGTGGAGATTTTTCAGATTAGATAAACATATATATATATATTTTTAAGTCATTTCGGTTTTTTGTTTTTTGTTTTATTAAATTTATTGGGGTGACATATGTTAGTAAAATTATATAGGTTTCAAGTGTACACTCTATAATACATCACCTGTTTGTTGGTGATTTGTCACCACCCAGAGTTAGTTCTCCTTCCATTACCATATATTTGACCTCCTTTTCCTGTGTCTACAGCCCCTTCTCCTCCCCCGTCACCCTCTGGTAACCACTAAACTGTTGTCTGTGTCCATGAGTTTTTGTTTCTTTGTTTGTCTTGTTGTTTTGTTGGTTTCAGTTTTATATCTCACATATGAGTGAAGTCATATGATTCTCAACTTTATCTGACTTATTTCGCTCAGCATGATAATCTCAAGTTCCATCCATGTTTTCACGAATGGCGGTATTTCATCCTTTCTTATTGCTGAGTAATATTCCATTGTGTATATGTACCACATCTCCTTTATCTAATCATCTGCCAAAGGATAATTTGATTGTTCCCATGTCTGGCCACCATGAATAATGCTGCAGTGAACATAGGGTGGATATATCATTATGGATAAATGTTTTCAGATTTTTGGGGTAGATACCCAGAAGAGGGATTGCTGGGTCATATGGTAATTCAATTCTTAATTTTTTGAGGAAACTCCATACTGTTTTCCGTAGTGGTTGTACCAATTTACATTCCCACCAGCAGTGTATAAGGGTTTCTTTTTCTCCACAACCTCTCCAACACTTGTTATCTCTTGTCTTGTTATAATAGCCATTCTAACAGGTGTGAGATGGTATTTCATTGTCGTTTTGATTTGCATTTCCCTAATAGCTAGTGAAGTTGAACATTTTTTCATCCATCTGTTGGCCGTTTGTATGTCTTCTTGGGAGAAGTGTCTGTTCATGTCCTCTGCCTTTTTTTAAAATTGGATTGTTTGTTTATTTTGTTGTTGAGTTTTATGAATTCTTTCATATGTTTCTGCTATTTATTATTTACAAATGTCACAGATAAAACATAGGATATAGCAATACTGGCTTCAAAGGATGGGAAAATATATAGCAGTCAAATAGTAACCAAATGAGCTGATATAGCCTTTTAATGTTAAACAAAATGGTCATGAAGGCAAAATCATTATTAGGGCTACGAAAGTTATAAACGTTTTAATTTGTAAAAGGGATCAAATATATGGTGATGGAAGGAGAACTGACTCTGGGTGGTGAACACACAATGGGATTTATAGATGATGTAATACAGAATTGTACACCTGAAATCTAGGTAATTTTACTAAAAATTGTCACCCCAATAAATAAATAAAAATGTTTTAATTTACTAGGAAGATATAACAACCAAACTTGCATGTATCTAATAATATTAATTTTAAAGTGAAAAAGTAACAGAATTATAACTGGGAAGAGATATTGACAAACCCACTATCATCATGGGACATTTGAATACATTTCTTTAAGTAACTGATAGATCAGGAAGACCAAAAATTAGAAAAGATATAGAATATTTGAATAATAATAAGCTTTCTTTAAAGAGCATTTATAGAACTCTGCACCTACCAATTAGAACATATTTTTTTTCTTATGTACACATACAACAGTTGTGAAAATTAACCATATATTAGGCTACAAAGTAAGTCTCTATCAAAGAACAAATATCAGTATTATATAATCTCAAAGTCATATAGCCTTAAATACTAGGTTGGTGCAAAAGCAATTACAGTTTAAAAGGTTAAAAAAAAAATTGCAAAAACTGCAATTACTTTTGCACCAACCTAATATTTGAAAGGAAAAACAATAATTAATGGATTAAAGAAAGCTTCATAATAAAAACTAGAAAATACTAAGAATAGGGTAATGAAATTATAAAATACCAAAACTTGTGGGATGTAGTTGAACTGGTGGTTAGAGGGAAATGTATAGTTTTAGATGCTTATACTACAAAATGATAAAATCTAAATATTAAAATCTAAATACCACTAGCTTTGGTATGGTATAGCTAGTACCTAATGGTATTATGCAAGAAAAGCTAATGGTATATGGCAAGAATTTGAAAAAATAAAATTGAAATGAACTAAAATTGTTTGGTAGTTTTTTATGAGACAGTCAGGTGTAGCTACCAGAGAAGAGGCTTGGGCAAAACAAAGCTTTTTATACTTACAGGTCTTAGAGATTGGAAGCATGTCACATGCAGGGCCACTTAGGAAAGACATCAGAATGGCCAGGAAACAGAAGCACGAATCAGGGGAAGGTTTAGGCCATGGGACTGGCAAGGCAAGTCAGAGTGAACAGTTTAGGACTAGCTGGTTTGTATAATTTTGGAAGCTTTTGGGCTATAGGAATGGTTCCCAGTTGCCTGGCCTCTGGCCCTGGGGATAATTAAGGCAGAGGAGTATTGCTCTGTGTTGTAAGAGCAAGGTAGAGGAGGTGTGGGTTCCGTTAGTTAGTTTGCATATCAAGGAATGCTCTTTGCTGGGTCCTTTGCTATCTTTATGAGGTACATATATAATGGAATACCACTCACCATAAAAATGGTAAAAATCTTGCTGTTTGCAACATGAATGGATCTTGAGTGTATTATGCTAAGTGAAGTAAGTCAGATGGAAAAGGACAAGAACTGTGTGATTTCACTCATATGTGGGATATAAAACAAAAAGCAACAAACACAAGCAAACTGAACTCACAGATACAGACAACAGAATGGTGGTTACGAGAGGGGAAAGGGGGTGGGGGGAGTATAAAGAGGGTAAAGGGGGTCAGATACAAGGTGACTGGAGAGTAGACTTCGGGTGGTGAGCACACAATAGAGTATATAGATGTTGTATTATAAATTTGTACATCTGAAATTAATTTAAAAAATTTTTTATAAAAAGAAGAATTTGCTAGCCTCAGGAGGGGCAATCTCTCTCCACCCAGAAAGACTTTCTTTAAGATGTTAAACATCCTAATATACAAAAAATGTATTAAAATATTTAAAATATGCAAATACAGTGGAAAGAAAGATATTAAGAATTGGACATTTATGAGCTAATTGAGAAGATACACTAAAAAATATCGACACAGCAAACAGTTTATTGAAAAGACTAATTACACTAATTAAACAGGACTTTGGCAACATTGATCAAGGTGAACACAATTAGCAATATTTTGAATAACTAAGTATACTGGAGATGTTACATAATGTGCAACAAACACTTTAATGTTGAAAATTTGAAAGCAGATAAAATAGATCATTTTCTACAATGTGTCAAAATTGACTCAAGAATAAATAGAAAATCGAAATAAACCTATATAATCATTTAAAAAGACGAAATCAACAACTGACAGTATCGTTGGATATCACATGTTCCTGCCTTGGTTGTCCGGGACTGTACACATTTTACAGAGAACTGGGTCCAAAATGCAGGTGGGCCACATGTGGCTTATTAGTTTTTGGTTAGGATGAGAGCTCTGGAGAAATTGATGAGGAGATTTTTACCTCACACATGTGGGGAAATAGATTTCCAATACATGTTAAAGGATTAAATTTAGCCTGCCCTCTTGAGAAGATTTCTCAGTAATGCTGCTCTGTTGCTTTTCCTGGTAACTCTTGTCAAGACAGGATAGGTGATAAATAATTTAGTAAATGCATGCTTTTTTTTTTTTTACAGACTTTTTTACAGACTTAAAGAATCCATGGATTGTAAAAAGGAAGGAACTAACTCCTGATATTACCATGTATAATTTTTCCTGGCAAGGTTGCAGTTGAGTGACTTTTTCTCCAACGGGTTGGACCTATCTGGAATGGGGAGCAGAACAGAGTCATTATTCATGTTTACAGAGTTGCAGTTCCTCTTCTCTGATGGGTTTTTCTTATTTTCTGCCCATTTGCTCCTGGGTTTATGATTTGTTAATAATTTCTATGATAATTTACATTAGACATATTAATCTTTCATTTTTTAGTTACATTGCATATATTTTTCCAGTCTATCATTTCAAACATTTGCCATGGCATGAATATTTATTAAGTGTGTCAATGTTTTCCCCTTTATAGTGTTGGGTTTTCTGTTTTAAAAAGTTCTCCTTCACGTTAAGGAGAGAGAACATGGTAACACAAACACCATGCAAAAAAATCCTCTGTGTTCAAAAGTATATTTTTGACCATGAAAAAAATTCAGACCAACTCCAATCTAATACACACATTGGAAATTTCTGTTTATCACAATTAATGTATCTGTTTTTCACAATGGGAGTTAATTATTTCTACCCCAAGTTAATCTCTCACATTTTTCAGATTAAGTCCAGTGTCAAGATTCAAGGAGTTGTTTATCTTTTCCAGGAATTTGTTTTCTTCTTTTTTGAAAGTTTCTTTGGCTATTTCTGCTTCTGCTCCACTGAGCTTCTGGTACTGGTTTTCTACTTGGCAATTATGAAATGCTCCTGGGCAGAAATCTGTAGGTTTGTTTGTTTTCTTGAGTTGAACTAAGTGAAAGCTACAGAACTTGGATGCATTTATCTTTACAAGGCTTGCCTACATTTGTGGAGCCCACCTCATTTCTTTCAAGTGGGTTGTCCTTAAACCATAATGAATAGTCAGCTAGAACGTGAGTCCTGGCAAGGCAGCCTCAGCCTCATGCAACACCTTGCTTCATCTGGGTAAGGCCGTGCAAGATTCATAGACTGTGACCTAACATCACAGGTTTGCATTTATTGACTGCCAGAAAGGTGATCTACTCTGATTGATAGGATTCTCTGAAAATAAATTACTTGACTCATGGAATTTCTTTGAATTTTAAATGCAAATTGGATTTAGCTTCTTGGAATGTAACAGTAGAGCTAATTAAAATTTTTCTGCCAATTCTCCTTAATTCCACGGCATAGTTTTTTTTTCAAATAATGTGTTCATAGTTTGAAACTATAACCACTTTAGGGATTTTAATTTTATTTTTTGGTTTAAAGTATGGTTACACTCATTCCTTTCAATATTTCAAGAGGCTACAGTATTTAACCGAAGGCCAAGATCACGATGCTTAGCATTTTTTCCTAAGTTGGAATGGATAGTGGGGAACTGTGTCAAGAGTAGAGTTCTAACACTGTATGTCATGTTCTCCACATTTTAGTTCAAGTGAACAGCTTTACTAATCTGTCTGAACATTTTGTTTGACATAAACCACACTACATTCTGTGATACATGAGAGGGGTCCAGCTGGATGTCGTCTCATCTGGTTATTGGTCTTTTAGCAGTGTGTTCCGAGTCTAAGTGCATACTCTAGGATAGATAATTCTCAAAGGCATAGGATGATATGCAGTAATGCTTGGAGTGTCCTCCAAGTTATTAGAGTATCATTTTATAGTCTATCTTCCTCTCTCAGAAGGTTGAGTTGATTTTCATGGAAGAGATTGCTAGTTGTCCCAATATCTATTCTTTTCTTTTTTGTTAGAAACGAATCCTGATTTTTAGCTAGACATATTTAGCTAGACATATAAAAGATTCCGTCTCTCAGCGTTCCTTGAATGTGGGTGTTTCCATGTGACTCATATTTAGTCAAAAGATATGAGAACACATGTTGCCTGTGAATTCCTAGAAGTCTCGTTTAAGATAGAGCTGCTTTTTTCATGCCTCTTTCCTTCATCTACTATCTGGAAAATGGAGGATAGGGCCAGAGCTCTAGCATAGTGTTTGGACCATGAGAAAGAAGGCCATACTCTCAGTTTGTTGGAGCTGAACACTGGAAGAAGCCTGGGTATGTCTTCTATTACATGAGAGATGAATAAAATTCTCTTTTGTTTAAGCCAGTTGTTTTTTTTCTTCTTCTTTCTTTCTCTATTACGTGCAGGCAAACCTTCCTAACTATATGGTAGGATTGATACCGGAAGTAGAATGCTGCAATAATAAAAATTAAAATGTGTCAGTGGCTTAGTGGAGGCAGTTGGGCAATGGGTGGTTCAGATACTGTAGTCTAGAGAGCTAGTGACCACTGTAATGTAATAATAAAACATAGACAAGCTATCCTCTTAGAAAGCATACCACCTATAGACAGAAGCC
Organism: Rhinolophus hipposideros; assembly: GCF_964194185.1. Taxonomy (NCBI): domain Eukaryota; kingdom Metazoa; phylum Chordata; class Mammalia; order Chiroptera; family Rhinolophidae; genus Rhinolophus; species Rhinolophus hipposideros. Next base: position 68,191,942 of record NC_138049.1, read on the forward strand.
AGAACATGAGGGGAAAAGTACAACACCTTCAGAGTATGAGAATATTGTCTGCTACATGATACTTTTAGAGAAGGCTTGAGATCGAGACATTAAAGCTGGATTTAGATAGTCATGCAGAAATTGAAAGACAAAAGATGTTCTCCTTTGCTAAAGGAGGAATTCTCTACCTGTGGCCAAAAACTATCCTGATTGGGATTCCCATAATATACACCCTTACACGGGTGAAAAAGTCAACTGCTTCTGTGTCCAAACTGAAGCCTTAGCAGGGGTAAAGACTGTGGCTCTTTATGGGTCCTTGACTAGGCAATGGAGTCAAGCCTTTGGAAAGAGTCAAATTAAAAGTATAATCTGTACTCATTCAGCAAATAGTTAGTGAGCACCTATAATGTTCCTAAGTGCTACTGAAAAAGAAAGGAAAAAAATAATAACAAGATAAGGGGGTCTGGAAGGGTACCATTGTTCATAGGGTAGGTGGGATCGTCCTCATTTAAAAGGTGTCACTTACTTGCAAGGGTTAAAAGTGTGAGCCCTGTCAGTCTCTTGTTTGAAAGTATTTCAGGCAGACAGAGTGGCCTATGTGAAAGGTGCTGATTTGTGCAGGTGAGTTTAGAGTGGC